>NC_048317.1:11965191-12329109 GCF_013100865.1 Trachemys scripta elegans | reverse complement strand
CGCCCCACAGTCACAGCGCCAGCCCTGCCCCCGCCCGCCCCACCGGCACCTGCCCCATCGCCCCGCCGACACGGCGCCAGCCCTGCCCCATCGCCCCGCCGACACGGCGCCAGCCCTGCCCCATCGCCCCGCCGACACGGCGCCAGCCCTGCCTCCTGCCCCATCGCCCCGCCGACACGGCGCCAGCCCTGCCCCATCGCCCCACAGACACAGCACACGCCCTGCCCCATCGCCCCACAGACACAGCGCCACCCCTGCCCCCGCAAGCGGCACCCTGCCCCATTGCCCCACAGACACAGCGCCAGTTCCTACCTCTAGATCTCCCACAGACACGGGTCCACCTCTGCTCCATTGCCCCTACAGACACAGTGCCAGCCCTTCCCATTACACCCTCATGCTGCCACCCTTCTACCCCCCACATCTGCAGTACCAGCCCCTACCTCTATATCCCCCACACGTGCCATGCCATCCCTACCCTGCTAGCTCACAGACAGTGCCGGCCTTCCCTCCCCTACGTGCGGCACCCTGCCCCATTGCCCCCACAGACACAGTGTCAGTCCTACCCCATTGCCCACATAGACACAGTGCCAGTCCTGCCCATTACACGCTCATGCTGCCACCCATGTAGCCCCCACAGATACAGCACCAGCCCTTCCCCATTGCTCCAGACACAGAGCCACCCCCTATCTCTATATCCCCCACAGACACAGGGCCAGACCTGCCCCCTTGCCCCACAGACACAGCACTAGCCCTACCTCTATATCCCCCACAGATACAGTGCCAGCCCTGCCCATTACACCCTCATGCTGCCACCCATGTAGCCCCCCACAGATACAGAGCCAGCCCTACCCATTACACCCTCATGCTACAACCCATGTAGCCCCCCACAGATACAGAGCCAGCCCTGCCCCATTGACACAGTGCCAGCCTTGCCTGTTACACCTTCATGCTGCCACCTGTATCACCCTACACCTGCAGTGCCACACCCTACCTCTATATCCCCCACAGACAGAGTGCCAGCCCTGCCCAGTACACCCCTATGCTGCCACCCCCATAGCCCCCACAGGTGCAGTGCCACCCCAACCTCATCCTGCAGCCCCTACATCCCCCACATACAGTACAACCTCTATATCTCCGACCCTCACAGATACAGTGCCACCCCTACTCTCCCCTATGTGTGCCCCTTACCCCATTACCCCCACAGATAGTGCTACTCTCTACCCCATTACACCTATAGATAGTGTCACTTCTTACCCTCTTTGGATATGCTGTCACTCCTCTAGCCCCTCATACAGCGCCTCATCCTATGCAAGGTTTATTCCTAAATACCTCTTCCCCGTGGTTGTTCCTTCTCTGAAAGGCCTCTGTGTCCCTAAATCCTTCATCCCTCAGTTCCCCAATGGTTCTGTTTTGCAGACCATCTTGTTGGGACTGGCTCTGTGCACACTTGCTGGTTTATGGGTGTGGGGTTTTGGCCCATGCTGTCGGTGATGCTGGCCCTTCTAAACAGGTCTTACTGCCTTTTTTAAGTGTATAGGGAAAGTGCTTCTCCAGGAGGTTTAACTGATATGGGTGACACTGATGTGTGTGTAATCCCCCCAACTCCCCAATCTAACTTCAACCTTCTCTTTATAGCTGGAGCCATACATGGACGAGAACTTCGTTTCAAGAGCCTTTGCCACCATGGGAGAACTTGTTCTGAGTGTAAAAATCATCCGAAATAGATTGACAGGGTAATCATTTATGTTTCCTATCAGTTCATTTTAATAATATATTCTTGCATTTAGATTATCCCTTTACAAACCACAGGCCTCATTGTGGTCTTGTCTATGCTAGCATTGTTCTCCTTTACATTTCCCACCATTGCTACCAACAATGCAGCTACGCTGGTAAGAACCGTGGAAGAGGCTGCTGCCGGTATCGGAATAGGGTTAGGCACCAATCCTATATTGCATTTGCACGGACTTCTGTGCCCAAATAGAGCACCGCTGAAGATAGTGGGTGCCAGGCAGGCACCGCAATCCACCCCACCGGCACACTACACAGTAAAGGATGAAGGCCTAATGTGATAGGGTAGTTAAAATGCTAGTGGCCAGTCTATACTAGTGCTACCACTAGTGGAGCCGCGCCAGTGTTAGCAAAGGTGAGAAATATAAAGAAAATGCTTATAGTTTAGCCACAGTTTTGCTTGGCTCTTTTGATCTCCCTTATAAAGATTAGAATGAGACTAGTGGATGCAGATTAAATAAAGTGTCAGCCTTATGAAGCTTTGCTTGCAAGTAATTTAAATCCAACATTTAAAACTGTTAGATTCCAGTAGGGAAGTTTGTATTTGGTTTTTTTATCTGTTTATTTAGGAAGTTTTAACAAGTTCACAAATCCTTGCCATGTCAATAGCAGAAACAAAACAATCATTACAATGGTTGGCTTTTGTTTAAAGAGACATTATACAGGACTATAGTCATCAGGTCTTTCTGTTTAACAGGGTGTTTCCATATTCCAAAGTGAGCATCAGGAAGTTGGTATTTTATTAAATGAAAAAGTACAAACATGGGGAGAAAAATAATTACCTTTGATTTTTGTGGGGTTTGTACTAACTTTATTATTTCTCCCTTCCCCCGCCACCTTGTTGGCTCTGCAACTGGAGTATACAGCTGACATGGCCTTGTGGGCTGTCACTTCATTGGTGATCATTTGCTGCTTAGTCGCTCCTCTATGCAAGCTGAAGATGACATTTTGAAAATGTTCTCATTTCAAAATGGTGATTATAGGAAATTCCTCACCCGCTCTGCATCCTTCAGAGAATCATAAGTATTGCACTTTTGCCCAGATGAATTCTAAATTTTGTAATCTTAAAACTCTCTCTCTCTCTCCCTTCCCCCTGTATTCAGAATTCCAGCAGGCTACTGCTTTGTAGAATTTGCAGATCTGGCTACTGCAGAGAAGTGTTTACACAAAATCAATGGAAAACCGCTTCCTGGTGCCACACCAGTAAGTAAACCAAATTAATTAGTAGAGGAGCAGGAATGGGAGGGATGGAGAAAAGGGATCCCACAATAATTAGGAATTGAGATAAGCAGAATAATCAGCAAATTGGGAGTTCTTGCTTTCTTTAGGAGCTGATGAGTATGCAGTTACTAACATTCTTTATAGCAAAGTCTCTGGAAGGGTTTCATTAATTTTTAAGACACATACCTATTTCAGGGTGAATGGATGGATAAAACTTGGGTAGCAGCAGATATTTGCATTTGTGAATTTCTGATCCTTTGCAATGTTGTCAAAGCATGACAGATGAAAAACCAGGCAACAGGAAGGAAAAAGCAGGCTACGTATTCCTACCCGCCATGCTACCCTATGTAACCTGTTACCAGCACAACACTAGCTGATTACTTTGCACAGATTATATCATCTATGTGGGTTGAAATGGAGCTGAGATTTCACTGAGTTTTGAGTAACTTTGGTTTGCCAAGAGAAGCATGAAGTTCAAGCCTCACATCATTCTTGATCTTTAGCAACAAAAGTTACTCAAGTCCAGCTACACAGGAAATGCACATCAAAACTACACAAGAAATCTAAAATACAGAGTAAAGTATCAGTAAAGTAAAGTATCTAGAAATACTTTGCGGGGGAGGGATAGCTCAGTGGTTTGAGCATTGGCCTGCTAAACCCAGGGTTGTGAGTTCAATCCTTGAGGGGGCCACCTAGGGATCTGGGGCAAAATCAGTACTTGGTCCTGCTAGTGAAGGCAGGGGGCTGGACTCGATGACCTTTCAAGGTCCCTTCCAGTTCTAGGAGATAGGATATCTCCATTAATTTATTTTTTATTTATTTAATTTAAATGTTGTTATGATTGAAGATTTGGTTTCCAGAGTGTCAGATTCTACTTGGTTAACATTCCTGTAAGTTACAATTATCTAAATTTGTATTCTGTATTTTATTTAAAAACACCAAAATGTGGAAAGTCTCATTCAATGGTGATTGTTGGTACTTTTGTTTTTTCTCCTCTCTGGAGATGTGAAAATGAAAGGCCCTGGTGTGTCTCCCAGTCTTCTGCTAGAATACTTTTGTAGTAAAGGCAGCCAGAATCTCTTGGGATGGGCAGGCAAGACCTCCTGACCTGGGGGCAGATCCTCAGCTGATGTAAATTGTCATAGCTCCATTGAAGTCAGTTTACACTGTCGAAGGACTTGCCCTCTAATGCTTTAGCCTGCAGACCTACCAGTGTTACGCATTTAACACTTGCCATTATTAAGACAATGGTTTAAAATTAGCCTATTATAACTCACTTTTATTTTTTCTAATTATGATTATAAAAATGTTCTAAAGTGAACCCACATGGTTTTACATATTGTCAGTTTCTATTTATCCTTGTTGCAGTCAAAGCGATTTAAACTGAACTACGCAACGTATGGAAAACAGCCCGACAACAGGTAAGTGTTTAGTATTCAAACATTGTCCTTGTTTGGTTGTGAGCTCCCTTGCAAAAGAGTATTCAGAGAGTGCAATCCATACAATCAGTATTGCTGGACCAGATCAGCTCCTAGCGATATAGAGTAGGGGAATTTTAACTAGAAGCATACAACTTAAATCTTAATTGCCATTCGGGATGGGCAATGCCAGGCAATAAACCAATAACTAAGAAACTAGACTGCTTTAAAGTGTAAATAAATACAGTGGAGAGGTTAATGATACAGTGCATTGCCTTAGCAACTTCCATGCATCTCAAGGTGCTTCACATAATAAAAATATGTATGTCTTGTTTATATAATGTCATAAATGTGCCTGGCACTTTGCAAAATAAAGACAGAATTCCTGCCCAGAAAAATTCACACAACTGAAGTTGAGAACAACACAGGGAGAGATTGAGGTACATATGTACAAGGTTGACAACAATATGGTTGCTTAGGTGAGTGATATTTGCATCTTAGGGGTTACATTTTTATTTTTAGACTGATTCATAAGCCTCTTTGAAGAAGTGCGTTTTGAGGAGGGACTCAGAGGTGAGGGTCAAAGCTGGCAGATGGGGTCAGAAAGGGGGTTCCAGCCATATAACAACAATTGTGTGATTAATTCTTGCAATGGCCCCATGCAGTAGGTATTAGCCTTATGTTACAGATGGGTAGCCTGAATCACAGAGAGATTAAGTGACTTGCCCAAGGACATGTAATAAGTCTGTGGCGGTCAGAAGAACTTGCTCTCTTCACTCTGTCCTATGCTTTAAGCACTTGTAGGCTTTCTAACTTGTAAAGAATTTTTAAATTGTACTTATTCCAAACCTGACATCCATCCATGTGGGAGGCTGGGAAGGAAAGAAAAGGTGTCTTTTATCTCCAGGAATTTATGCTGTGCCATATTGTTTAAGAATTCCAAGAGTCAAAACATGGCCCCAATCCTGCAAGCACGGATATATGTACTTAACTTTAAGCACAAGTGGTCTTACTGACTTCAGTTGCACTACACCTGTTCTTAAACATTTGCAGTATCAGCACCTATAATTTATAGATTACAATTAAAGGTCAGTACATTGGAAACTAGCAAATCTACAAATGAGCTATTACCTACAAGTGGGTAATGATGGTTTGAAAATCTAAAGCAATACATGTGCCTAATGTTATTTTGAAGGAATTAAACCACAAATTTGTTTTTAAATAATGGTTTTACAATACCAAATATGAAGAGAAATTAAATCTATTTTCACTGAATTTTCTTTTTATTTCTTTGAGGGTATAAATGGTCTCTTGCAATGTTGGAAACACAACTACAGTGCCATGAACTAGTGTATGTGCAAAAAGTGAAATGGAGGAGCCATCTGGTTTTGCTGCCCCAACTGAGTAGGAAAATACAAGCAGCATAAGCAGTGGAAACAAATTTAATATTATATAAATTACCAGATATTAGATAAAGGCTTTTAAAAATAATATTGGTATCTTCATAGTCCCTTTAACTCATGCCACTTAATAATCAGATGTTTTGGATAGTTTTCTGTTCTTGTTCATATCACACTATTTGTTTTATCACTATTCATAAAATGTACTCTTTTTATTGACTCCTTTAGTCCAGAATACTCACTCTTTGTGGGAGATCTGACCCCCGATGTGGACGATGGCATGTTATATGAGTTTTTTGTTAAAGTTTATCCGTCATGTAGAGGTGGCAAAGTTGTTTTGGACCAGACTGGAGTTTCCAAGTAAGTTTTCCTTATGCCTTCCTCTCTCTTGCTTCATATGTTGAGATCTTTTGGAGAAAATAGGCCATCTGTAACCTCATAGACTTTGCCTCTTTCCAAAGGCAGTGAGGGAAAAGGAGTAGTTGTATTAGGTTTGCTTAGGACTTAACAAACCAGATCACTAGACTGAATTGTCTCTATTACATATTTAGTATGTCTGTTTTCTGCTATTCACAATACCATGCTTTTGCTACTCTGAATTAGATCTGTATGTATTTTTATTAAAAATGTTTTATTGCCGGTTAGGAGATTTTCAAAAGCACTAAATGATTTATGAACACCAGTCCCCTTTGACTTTCAATGTGAATTGGGCTCCTAAATTCTGTAGATACTTTTGAAAATTTTCCCCTGACTCTGATGGTTTTGGATGTTTTAGATGCTATAGAAGCCAGATACAAAACAAAATTGTGATTCACTGTCTAAATATGCTGTAGCTTAACCCTCATTTTCAGATTCTGGAAATAATCCAATCAAAACTAGAAATCTGAAGTCTGCCCTCTTGATATGATTAAATAGGCATCCTGAATGCACCATTTTCCTTTCTGTTGTATCTTTCTCAATAAGAGGGTTCTTTGCTCAGCAGTCAAATTTAAAAACAGAACATGTCATTAGAGCAAGGTGAGTGTCCTGGTTTTATGTCTTGGGGAATTTTGCTCTGGTCAGATTATTTTAAGTTGTAAACTCCCTCTCCCTCCCCCCTTCTCCAAGAAGGCCTGAACAACACCCAGAATTGCAGTGGTTTTATATTAAAGATGTGTTGGTTTTTTTAAACTGATTTAGTTGATCAGTGCAACTTTGTGTGCATACACTTACATCAATTTTAAACGTGACTTACATTGGTTTAGTTTGCCCCCGTACCATTGCGGGAGCAAACTAAACCGATACCTGTTGAAAACGGGTTATAACTGTGTCTGCAGAGGCATTTGCTCTGGCTTAATTAACTAGCCCAGGCTCTCTTTCCCTTCCAACATCCTCTCTCCACCTGGATAGACTCTCTTTTCCTGTCACTCCTAAGGCCTTGATCTTTCTGCCATGTCCAGAGAGGCAGCCCAGCCCACCCCTGCAAGCTGGTACTACTCTGTTGTGTGCTGCTGAATTACTCTGACTCACGACAGCCTCTAGATCCCACTCGAAAGCCTTTTCTACGCTAGGAAAACGTTCGAACCGTTTTCGGCTGTTGCCAATTCTGGTTCAGCTTTACTGGAGTTAGTGACATTGTGTTGAAGGGCAGCTGGCTGCGTGCCATTGTTGTTCAAGTGAGGCTGCCCAGAGCAGATATAATTAATATGTCCAGTGTTGCTAATGCTGGCAGAGCAGCGCAGGTGTTAGCAACAACAAGAAACTTTGTAGAGCAGTTCCCGAGTGTAGATGGGCTTTGACTGCGAAGTCTGTCTTAATCCACCCTGTAGACAAGCAAACTCTTTACATCACATTGGGGCCAGCTTTAGACACAAGTGATTTCCGTGGCTGCTTATTAGCTGTGCACTGACTGAGACACTATACAGGCTGGCTTTGATTCCCCCTTTCCAGTACTGCTGCCAGATGGGGAAGAAACTTCTGGTCTGATTCTTTCTTCTCCCTCTTCCCTTCATCTCCACAGCTTGAGATCACACAAGTCAAAAGCCTGGTTCTTCTTCACAGTGTCTATACAGGTGCCTAAGAACTGTGAGCGGTGCCTACCTTTCATCTTCCTTGCACCACACCCTTGTCCACACTTTTAGCTCCAACACGTCACCCAGTTCCACAAAGGTCCCCAAAAATCCACTGGTACAAGATGTATATTATTGTTCTGATGCCTTTGAAAATACGGCAGTTGTTAGGACATGAAATACCTCTAACACTGCAAATAATAGAAAATCACTGGAATAGGGAATCATTTAATCCCTGCTTAAAAAAAAAAAAACATGGACAGGTTTTCACTTTTGTGTTGACATTTCACTAGCAAAGTATTCTCCCAAGTCCATGTTTTATTAGTTATAGAGTATTCCTAAACCCATGTGAGTTTGTCTTAAACATCTGAAAATGGAATGTCTTTTGCTTTAGTGTGATACAAACCATTCCATGTCTTTCTGCAGAGGTTATGGGTTTGTGAAATTCACGGACGAGCTGGAACAGAAAAGAGCCCTGACAGAGTGCCAAGGGGCTGTGGGATTGGGCTCTAAACCCGTACGCTTGAGTGTGGCCATACCAAAAGCGTAAGTATGGGAGCAGATGAGTGTTTTGTAGTAATTATCTTTCCTGTTCAGAGTTCATATTCATATTTAGCAGCAAATAACAGAGCAAAATCTCTGTAGTTTAAATTGCATAAGTCTTTCTGATTTTGTAAATAATTTTCAAAATCTGTTTTTAAAATCAAATGTAAAGATCAATTTCAGTTAAAGTGAATTATGTGACTGTTGAAACTGGAGTTACTGTACTGAAGTTCATTAAACATTGATTTGGACTGTTTGACTTTTTTATTGCTATGTCTTATAGTGGTGAAAATCGTCTACAATAAAGAGAACTGAGCTTTTCATATCTGTTTGATTTTTGCTGCATATCTACACATAGGAGGACACTGTCAGGAAGTTTAGACCTAAAATGTATAGTCTGCATTTCGGAAGAATATGTCTTAAACGTACTATGAATAGGGAGATCTGGTATTTTTACTCTTTGAAAAGTTTGTGGTTTGGATTTAAACATTCCCCTACAGATCTACCAAGCCAAAATTCATTATTTTGTATTTAGGCACCCATCCAGTGCTTTCAGTGCCTATCCCACACCATAAAATCACAAAACAAACAAGGGAATACCCTTAAGTGTATCAGATAGCCACATTATACTAGCATCTGAATCCCCCACCCCAAAAATGACATTCACCAGAAACACTGGAAATAAAGGTTAATCGGATTAAAAATGACCAGCCTCATTTCTTTGTCCAGCCTGAGTGAAGTGCAAAAATTAAACCAAGACTAAACGTTACATTTTCAAAACTCTGTTTTAATCAGGTACTTCAGTAAGAAATTCAGGTTTGTTTCTTTTTTAAATAAAAATGTTTGACCTGGCAATGTCCCTTTACATTAAAATAGGAAATGGTCTAACCTTGCTCATTTGACTTGTAGGTAACCAACATGTGGTCTCTTTGGTAATCCCATAGCAATGTTCAGTAGGTATTAAACTCTTTGGGGCAGGGACCATCTTTGTTCTGTGTTTGTACAGCGCTTAGCACAATGGGATCTTGGTCCATGATTAAGGCTCCTTGGCATTATGGTAATACAAATAATAAATAATTGCTCCCCAGTCAATTTTTCAATGTCCCCAAAACTCTTGGGTGGGAACAGGGAATGGGGTTGTCCTGTGGTGTTAAGATTTTGTTTGCTCTTTTACTCTACGCTCTTTAATTTCTTAATTAAGGGTATTTTCATATGTGAAATAATTTTTTCATTTTTAAGGGATATTTGTCCTCTCTCTTTTCTGCCCCCCTCATTTATTTCAAACCATATTAATCAGGAACCTGTACCCTGAAAGCATTGCCATTGTATGGCAAGCAAAGAGAATTTGGCATATTCACAGATCATTTGAAAACCACAAATTTTCATTCCTATGGCCCTTTTCAACTCAAAGTACTTCATGAACAGTATGCATATCAGCACAGAACTGCACCCACCTCTGAGAGGAAGGGGGCAACTATTCATATCACAGCCTGCTGCACACCAGTAGTGAGGGGAAGTTTTGTCACAGACCAGGGTATACGACTATACTTTTGCAAAACTTGTAGGGGTCTTCAGCACCCACATACAGAAAAAGGAGCCCCTGTTTTTAAAACCCAGAACCACCCCCTAAACCCTTCCGTATGCTACACAGTACTCAGTGTATGTCTACTGTATCAGATGGATGAAGGGATGAATCCTCTGCAGGGATTTGAACCCTGGCTTCCAGTGACTAGGTCTTTCCAGACCTGATGCTCACAATCTCAGCTGTTCCCTCTCCTACTCTCTAAAATTGCGCTACGTGAATCCAGTAGTAAGAAAGCAAAGTATTCTAATAATTAAAATAATAGTGGGGGCAGGAGTGGAGATGGAAAACCAACCAGTCCCTCCTACAAAGGTCTGAGGATGGAAAAACAAACAAACAAACAAAACATCACCAACAAAAGGTGCGCCTGAGGGCCACAGTATTGGAAGATGTTGTAGATCAAATCATGTCACTCATCTGTTTTTTTCCTTAAATAATCTTCCTTGTTTGTAACGTCTTTCTTTTTATTTTTTTAAAGTAACCGTGTGAAGACGGTGGAGTACAATCAGATGTACAACTATAATTATAACCAGTATTACCAACACTATCAGAACTACTATGCCCAGTGGGGATATGACCAGAACACAGGCAGTTATAGCTACAGCTATCCCCAATATGGATACACACAGAGCACCATGCAGGTAGGGCCGTGGCACTAATTTTTTTATATTTCAATAATCTCTCATCACAGAAGATCCCAAAGCATTTTACAAACAGGAGAGGGATACCTGTTTTCCTGGGTCCTTGATCTTCCTGCCACAGAAGGAAGCAAAGCCCCCTAGCAAACAGCTGACTGGTATTGTGGCCTGCTGCTTTACCTTTATGCTGGGTAAAGGGGTCAGAGCTGTATAAAGGGGCATTTAAAGCCCCATTTGTGGCTGGGGGAAGGATACCCCAGGTATAGGCACTGTGGATGACAGCCATGAGGCTACCTTTCAAGGATCCCACCACAAGCCCTGGTGTATGGTGTGTGCCAGGAGCAAGGACTCAGCATGCAGTGCAGGTCTGTCGCATCTTACACTGGGGTTACGTTCCGCAGTCAGCGCGTAAAGCCAAAATCGCGCATAGTCAAAATGATCCTTGAAAATCCCTTAAATCACCCAAAAGTACAGTTTTGTGTATACAACCCTGTACAGTACTATGTATTGTGTACAGCCATGTACAGTATATAATAAAGACTACATATGCAAAATATAATTTTACAGTATTTTTAATAACATAACAGAGAAACAGAAGAATGAAAGAATAAAAAATGAAAACAGTGCAGTATTGTAAACCTCAACAGTCACCAGTCATCCTGGCTACTCTTGCTAGTCTTGTACTGTACACACTCCAAGGATTAGTCTTCCTCTTCACCTGACAACACTATCATTGAGTCGTCAGGGCTTGATGTCGATCCAGGAGACGATGGGCCAAGCTTGGGTGACGGAGAGCGAGTCGTAGACGAAGTGGTTGGCTCTGGTTCAGCTCGTGAAGTTGATTTGTGTAGGCGCTGCTGCTGGTGGTGTTTTTTTCTTTAAAAACATGGTGATTGGCAACTGTCGCTGTTGTCTCTTGAGCTCCTCAAACAGTTCTTGGTACAGTCTCAAATCATCCGTAATACTACGTGTGATTTTGAGGCTTCCTTCCATAGCAGGATCGTATTCAGAAATTAAATCATTCAAGTGTTTCGCTGCTTGGAACACTTCAGAATATTTATGAAGATTCCAAGTTGCTGGCTCTTCCAGTTCATCATCATCATCGTCTTCTGTAGACGATTTTATCAGTTCCTCTAACTCCTTCATTAGTCAATGTTTCTCTATGGCCCTCAATTAATTCCTCAATTTCTTCCTCGACGATGTCGATGAAGCCATCACCACCCACTTGCCTGGCCACCTGAACAATGAGCTTCACTTCTTTGTCAATGGTCGGGAAACCCTTAAAATCATTCACACAGTTTTCCCATAGGTTTCGCCAACATGCGTTGACTGTTTCAGGCTTGATTGCATCCATTGCCTGTTTAATATAAGTGATGCAATCAGCAATGTTGAAGGACTTGCAACACTCCATCATATTAACATTGGGATCAGCATCCATAGTGGTAAGGATCCGTGAGAATGTAAGCCTCGTGTACGTGCCTTGAAACAGCTAATGACGCCTTGGTCGAGAGGATGGAGGTGGTATTGGGGGGGGAGAAAGACGACTTCAACGTCGTTATGCGCAAACCAGAGTGCCGCAGGGTGGCCAGGAGCATTGTCTACGATCAGCAACACTTTAAAGTCAAGTCCTTTCTCTTCAAGGTACTGCTTGACCTCCAGAATGAAACACTTGTGGAACCAATCCAGAAATAATGCTGCCATCACCCAAGCCTTTTTATTTGATTGCCAGAACACAGGCAGGAGATTTTTGTTCTTGCCTTTTAGGGCACAGGGATTTGCAGCCTTGTAGAGCAAGCCCGGCTTTATTAAATGCCCAGCCGCATTGCCACAAAGCAACACAGTCACACAGTCTTTAGCTGCTTTGAAGCCAGGGGCTTGTCTTTCTGATTTGGAAATGTAAGTGCGGGTGGGCATTTTTTTCCAGAAGAGCCCAGTCTAATCAGCATTAAAAACTTGTTCCAGAAGATTGCCCCTTTCCTCTATGATTTTCTTTAATTGTTCGGGGTAGGCTTTTGCTGCCTCCTCATTGGCAGATGCAGCTTCACGAGTAGTCTGCATGATTTTGAGGTTGAAGCAGTTCCTAAAACTGTTAAGCCAACCTTGGCTGGCTTTGAATTCCTTCTTATCAGAAGGCTGTCCCTCTTCGGCAGGAGGTTTGAACAGCGCGTACAGGCTAAGAGCCTTTTCTCGCAACATGTTGCCATTGATAGGCACACGTTTACGGTTCATGTCTTCCAGCTGTAAGTTTAATGCCTTTTCAATCTTCACTAAAGTCTTATCATGCACTTGGCTCGTCACCGTAGCAGTTACTGGAGCACTTGATGCCACGGCTTGACAAATTTCTCTCTCTCGAATCTTGATGGCACGGATGCTAGATTTGTTGCGGCCGTATTTACGTGCCACGTTGGCAATGGACATACCGTCTCTCAATAAGTCCGACACAGCCAGTTTTTCCTCCAGCGTTGGAACGCATCGCTGTTTCTTCGGTTGAGCACCAGATGAAGTAGGTGGCTTGCGTTTAGAGGCCATGTTATATGAAAAATACCTACTGTATCTTTAAACAGTACAGGCACAGGAGAATCTCACTCAGCGCGGTGAGATGCGCACAGTAGGAGAGGCACAGGGGGACTGAGTACTGTAGTGGGAACAGCAGATTCGCGTCTCACGCTGGTGGAATCACCAGCTTCTCCTCCCTCCCCCCAACCGCGTAAAGCTGAAATCGCGCATGTTAAATGCGCGTAAGATGCGACAGACCTGTACTGCAGGGATTCCAGGAAGGGCTGCATCTTTTAGACCTACACAGAATCTCTGAGCCTACTAGGGCTGGACCCCAGGGCTTGGGGACTAAGGATTCTGCCTTAATCTGCCCCCATGTGAGCGTCCTACTGGGGCGGCAGTAATAAACAGGTGATGTTTTCAGATGCAGTCATATGTTTGTTGCCCTGAAGCTATCTTTGTTGCCCTTGCAGACATATGAAGAAGTCGGCGAGGATGCATTAGAAGGTATGTGTCTTTATTTTAAATCTGCGTTGCAACTGGCTGTTTTCATTATATTGATACAGAGTTTTCATGGATTGGCATTTCACATCTGTATTTTTGAATGAATTTGGGGTTCATGAAAGTTTCAGATTGGTAGTGTGGACAGGTACTGTGCAGACTTCCCTATGAAGTCCCTTTCTGTGCACCCTTATTCCAAACTTACTATTCCCGTCTTGGCACAGACTAATTGTCTTCGCTAGCATTGACAGGCTTGTATGGAATAGTGCTTATACCCTTCCACCCTTGGAAATATGAACTTAAATCATGTGCAGATCAAAAGATGTAGTCCTTCCTTTAATAAATTTTCTCTGTTATAAAACCATCACAGTTGTGTATTCTGTTTGTTCAAGTTATCACTGTCCTTTTATATTTAATCAGGAAGCAGCAACAATTTTTGTGTGGTGTTCACTCTAATAGTCATGAGCTGAGTATGCAACTTATAGGATGTCTCACTCTTTTAAATGTATACATAAAAAATAAAAGTCAAACAGCCAGATCCTTTACAAGGGTCTATATGAGTATGACATCACTTAACTGGAAAGCCCTCTTTGTTTCTAAAAATATTTCATAATATAAGATAATTCCTCTCCTCTGATATTGATACAGCAAAGCACCAATTAGAGTACCTCTGTTGTGGGGGGTTTTCTTGCTGACTAAACTTGCCCTGTATTTAGATGTTGAATTTGATACAAACCCCAAAAATATATTATCTAATAATATTTTTAAATAATCCTCACATGATCTATTCATGTCTGATCTGATTAAAATGCAGCATTATTACAATCTAATTTTTACACTTCTATGGTCTGTTTTTTCTTTTTTTGCATTTCAATGGACCAGTCAGTTTCACTTCATATTCTGACTCATGCACTTTCCTGGTGCTTGTGCTAACCTGATAATGTAATCTTTGGGTTGCAAATGTGACAGGGGAATATTAAATCCAAACAAAAAAGATTTTTTTTGGTTGGTTGGGTTTTTTAGAGTGGAAATATTTCTGGGATTTTTTAATTTGTTTTTTGCAAACTTGTTTTAACAATCCAAGTTCACGCCTAACTCAACCTCACAGGTCCCTTTAACGTTTACATTTTTTGTAGTAATAGAATGTCAGCACATTACACTTTGCTGTTCAATTTCAAAATGCTTTACAATCCTTTTCTCCAAATGTAAAATAGGGACTCTATTCAGACCTACCTCACAGGGGTGTTGTGATACTTGCTCGGTTCATGATGAATGTAATGAAATAAATACCACTGGGAATTGTCTTGCATCTGAAGAAGTGAGGTTCTTACCCACGAAAGCTTATGCTCCCAATACTTCTGTTAGTCTTAAAGGTGCCACAGGACCCTCTGTTGCTTTTTACTGGGAATTGTGTGATTTTAGGAGACTTTAATTTCCCAGCTATAGATTGGAGGACAAGTACTACTAATAATCATAGGGCCCAGATATTCCTGGATGTGATAACTGACAGATTTCTTTACCGAATAGTCACGAACCAACAAGCAGTGATGCCATTTTAGCTTTAGTTTTGGTAAGCGGCGAGGACCTCCTAGAAGAACAGGTTGTAGACGACCACATTGGCTTGAGTGATCATGAATAGGGCTTCGTGTTTGTCCGTGATTTCCTGAGACCTCTGTGACTCCTGCAGCGGCCAGCGTGGCTGACCCCAGAGCCGCCCGAGCAGCTGGCCTGGGGACAGTCCCACCGACCACTGCTGGAGCGGCTCTGCAGCCAGCTGCTCGGGCAACCCTGCAGCCAGCCGTACCAGCCACTGCTGGACAGCCCCAGACCCAGGGCCAGCCACAACTGCCTCTGCTCTGGCAGCCCTAGGCAGCAGGCCCTGGGGGCAGCGGGAGCCCAGGGTGCACACACTCCTCTGCCCCGCTGCTGGTGCCATGGGCTCCCCTCCTCCTGCAATGTCCCTCTCCCCCCCCCCCCCAAGATTCAATCAGGACTATTTATGGTATAAGTCATGGACAGGTCATGGGCTGTGGTTTTGTTGTTTCTTGCCCGTGACTTGTCCGTGACTTTTACTAAAAATACCCATGATTAAATCATAGCCTTAATCATGAAACAATTCAGTTTAATCTAAATGGAAGGATAAACAAAAATAAGTCTGTAACTAGGGTTCTTGATTGCAAAAGGGCAAGCTTTAAAAAAATTAGAGGAATGAATTAGGGAAGTGGACTGGACTGAAGAACTCCAAGAATCTGAATGTGGAAGAGGCTTGGAATTACTTTAAGTCAAAGTTGCAGAAGCTATCTAGAGCCTGCATCCCAAGCAAAGGGGGGAAATTTGTAGGGAGGGATTGTTGACTAAACTGAATGAACAAACATCTCAAGCAGGTTATTAAGAGAAAGCAGAAAGCCTACAAGGAATGGAAGAAGGGATGGATCAGTAAGGAAAGCTACCTCTTGGAGGTCAGACAGTATAGAGGAAAAAGTGAGAACTGCCAAAAGCCAGTTAGAGCTGGACCTTGCAAAGGAAATTAAAACCAATAGTAAAAGGTCCTTTAGTCATATAAATAAAAAAGAAAACAAGGAGAGAAGTGGGACTGCTAAACACTGCAACTGGGGGAGCGGTTAAAGATAATCTAGGTATGGCCCAACACCTAAATGAATACTTTGGCTCAGTTTTTAATAAGATTAATGAGGAGCTTAGAAACAGTGGCAGGGTGACTAATGGGAATGAGGATATGGAAGTAGAAATCTGAGATGGAAGCCAAATCCAAACTGGGGGGAAGGGGTAGAGAGGGCTGGATAATCTCCATCCAAGAATCATAAAAGGAACTGGCACATTAAATTGCAGGCCCAATAGCAAGGATTTGTAATGACTCTAAACTCGGGGGTCCTGTGACTGGAGAGTTGCAATATGGTATTTATAGTTAAGAAAAGGGGTGAGGGGGAGTGATCCAGAAACTGCAGGCCCATTAGTTTGACAGCAGTTTTATGCAAGGTCTTAGAACAAATTTAGCAAGAGTAGTTAAGGACATGGAGGTATACGGTAATTGGGATAAAATACCACATGGTTTAACAAAAGGTAGATTGTGCCAGACCAGCCTGATCACTTTCTTTGAGAAGATAACTCATTTTCTAGACAAAGGAACTGCAGTAGATCTATTCTATCTGGATTTCAGTAAAGAATCTGATACAGTTCCATATGGTAAATTATTAGTTAAATTGGAGAAGATGAGGATTAATCCGAGAATCAAAAGGTGGGTAAGGAACTGGTTAAAGGGGAGACTACAATGCGTCATGCTGAAAGGAGGTTACTAGTGGAGTTCCTCAGAGGCAGAGAAAGACCACAGGGTGACTATGAGCCACCGATGTGATGCAGCCATGAAAAAGGCTAATGCAATCCTAGGATGCATCAGGTGAGGTATTTCCAGTAGAGACAGGGAAGTGTTATTACCATTATACAAGGCCTGGTGAGACCTCTTCTGGAATGCTGTGTGCAATTCTGGTCTCCCATGAATTCAAACTAGAACATGTGTGGAGAAGGGCTACTTGGCTGATCAGAGGAATGGAAAACCTACCTTACAAGAGGAGACTTGAGGATTTGGCTTGTTCAGCCTAACAAAGCAAAGGCTGAGGGGAGATATGGTTGCTCTCTAAATACATCAGCGAGATAAACAGCAGGGAGGGAGACGGGTTATTCAATTTAAGGGCCAGTGTTGGCACAAGAACAACTGGATATAAACTGGCCATCAGCAAGATTAGGCTTGAAATTAGATTAAAGCTTCTAACCATCAGAAGAGTGAAGTTCTGGAACAGCCTTCAAAGGAGAGTAGTGGGGGACAAAAAATTGACTTGTTTCAAGACTTGTTTATGGAGGGGATGGTATAATGAGATTGCCTGCAATGGCATATGGCCCATCAACAACAGCTATTCGCAAATACCTCCAACGGCTGGAGATGGGACACTAGATGGGAGCGTTCAGAGAATTCTTTCCCAGGTTTCTGGCTGGTGGGTCTCGCCCACATGCTCAGGGTCTAACTGATCATCCTATTTTGGAAGGAATTTTCCCAAGGTCAGATTGGCAGAGACCCTAGGGGGTTTTTGCCTTCAGCAGCAGCATGGGGCCTGGGTCACTTTCTGGTTTGCAGTAGAGTAAATGGTGGATTCTCTGTAATTTTGTCTTTAAATCAAGATTTGAGGACTTCAGTAACTCAGCCAGAAGTTCTGGGTCTGTTACAGGAGTGGGTGGGTGAGGTTCTGTGGTCTGTGATGTGCAGGAGGTCAGAGTAAATCATCATGACAGTTCCTTCTGTCCTTAAAGTCTATGACTGTGAAGCACTTTCAGATGCTCAGGTTGAAAGTTCTCTTGCAAGTGCCAGGAATGTATTGTGAGCCTCTGCATTTGTTTCAATACGATTCATGTTAGTTATTTGTAAGCACAGTTTGTATGTGACCCACTGATGCCTTGTTTCTTTCCTCTTTTAGATCCAATGCCTCAGATGGACGTGACAGAAGCAAACAAACAGTTTATGGAACAGAGTGAAGAACTCTATGATGCCTTGATGGACTGTCACTGGCAGCCTTTGGACACTGTCTCTTCAGAGATTCCAGCCATGTTATAGCCTCATTGCTGAGGCATTGTCTCTACACGACAAGCCAGCAGGCACCAGACTCCTACGCTGCACCTGGAACCTGCAGTAGTGAAGGGATGGCCCCTCTTCCACCCAGGTCTCTGACTCAAAGTACAGGGGGACTGTGGCATTTCCTGTACACAATGAGTATTGGAGGAGCATCGTGGTAGCTTTTATTCATGGTGAAAATTAGAACGGCAACAGTTTTATTCCTTTGGTCTCGAAATGAACTCTTAATACTTCTTGGGGAATTGTAATTTATAAACTTTAAACAAGATGGCACAGGGGGAAGACTCTTCTCCAATGTACAATAAAAAAAAAATTGGTCTTTTAAGTAAAATTATCCTTTGCATTTTGGTTCCTGCTCTTCTCTCGGTTTTGCTACCCATTTAATTGTCTTATACTCACACGAAACTACTTTCAGTAAATATGTTCTTTAAAAAATCACCATCAGTCACCACTCAAACGTCTCAACTCCTCAACGTGGAATGGGTAAGGTGGCTGTCGGTCGCAGGGAAAAACATGCAGACAAAGACTTTTGCTACGCTTTATCTATACACCAATGTAGAGCTACCAGGTTTCTGGCACGGTGATCTTGAGCAATCTGGATAGGGAGGGTTTTTTGGGAGCTGGAGAGGACGAGTATAGTATTAAACTATCATAGGCTAATGCTCTCTAGCTAGCCATTAGCACAGTTTTGCTTGTCTAGGTCTTGATGTATGTGTGAGGAATTTCTCCCCCATTGGTCAGAGAAACAACTTACGATGTTGCTAACAGTAGTCCCATTTAAACGTGGTTCGGTCTATGACAGTCCTATTGATGTGGACAGGCCTTCATGGTCCAGTAAGATTCTAGATTTCACTTCTCCTGTCCTGTCTGAATGAATGTTGTAAAAGTAAAATTTAAAATAGTGAACGAGAAACGGGTCAGAGCAATGTAATTAAATATATTGTGTAACTTCCAAGGTGCCACTCACATGAAAGACAGTTTTCTAATTGCTGTTGTATATGCTGGATGGGGTAGCAATGTACTTAAGCTAATGCTGTGTTGCGTTAGGTGTGACAGGAAAAAAAGGCACTCATGTACATCCTAGTATATTAAAAGCCCTTTTCAGGCTTTGGTGCCATAAAGTCTTTGCAAAACAGGAACAGACAAACTACCTGCAATAAACATCTGTTGCCTTGCTCTAGTCTTGCACCTGGTTTCCAGTCACAGGCATAGTGCTGTCTGGCCCCATACACAAGCACCGTTTTACATCAGGGACCCCTGGAAAAGGGCAAAGTGGAAAGTCTGCCCATGAGAACGGGCCATGTTTTGTCAAAAAGAGAAGCAAGTCTGAGCAGCAATGTTCCTCTTTTGCCTGGCACTCTGCGTACCCTTGCTGGAAGATTCTCTGCTCCTTGAAGTCTTTAAACCGTGATCTGAGGACTTCAATAGCTCAGACATAGGTTTGATATAGGAGTGGGTGGATGAGATTCTGTGGCCTGCATTGTGCAGGAGGTCAGACTAGATCATAATGGTCCCTTCTGACCTTAAAGTCTATGAGTCTAAGAAAGCCTTTGGTAACTAAAATTGTGACTAAGAAGCATTTAATTGCCCCTCTATCCATGTTGATGCAGAAATTTGCAGCAAAAGCTATGTACTTCAACGAACCCACTGCTATGACAAGGCTCTTTCCGTAATTAGAATACAGATCAGTCTGGTTTTTATCAAGTGCAATGGAGATAGTAAACATGATGTGATGTTTCATGGGGCAACTGCAACTTATGTATTCAATGTATTTGAAATGAGTCACAGTAAGGGAAATATAGGACCTTTACATTCTTTGCATGTGTATGTATAGATGTAGGACTCCCATCGTCAACATGCCCAGTTGAATGTTGACATTGTCTTGAGCTAAGATTGTATTGGGCGTAAGGAGCTGAGTGTTCTGTGGAGATACTTTTTGTGCTTAGTACAGTTGGACAGGTGGGAGGAAGCGGAGTGCATTTTTCTGCTGATTGTAACTGACCAGCAATGTTACATGGCAAGACTGTCTCCCTTTGTTTCCGAGGTTTCGCTGCAGTAGAATGGAATTTTAGCAGTGACACAAAGAGGCCTGTACTAGCCTGTTCCTTAATGCTTTTGATTGAGTGTTCATATAACAAGCTGCAATAATAACGTTCTGAACGTTGTTCTCTCCTGCCCTACCACGAAGGAAAAAAAATGTTCCAGGGCTATGATTTCATAGTTTAGCCCTCCTGATTTAATCTGTTGGCTGCAGGTGACCCGAGGCTGCGCCTGACATGTACCTGTTTTATTAACATCAATCCATGCAACAGTTGTAAGGCTGATCAGTGCTGCTATCCTATCTAATATTTCCTAATGGATGGCTAAGCCAGACCTAATATCTTGTCGTCCTAGTGTACCCTGTCAGCTGTCACAAGGGCGGGGGCAGGGGTGAAAGTAAATTAATTAAAGGATTTACTGGGTACGCGGGAGTCCTGAGCAGGGGCATGGCCTCAACCGGAAGAGGTGGGGCCTTTAAATCACGCCCAGAGCTACCAGCTGCAGAGGTGGCTGGGAGCCCCGGGGCTCAGGGGTGATTTAAAGGGCCCGGGGCTCTGGCCGCCGCTACCGCAGGAGCTCCAGGCCCTTTAAATCGCCGACAGAGCCCGGCCACTGCTACCCCAGGGCTCCGGCAGCAGGGCTCAGGAGGCGATTTAAAGGGCCCTGGGCTCCAGCTGCTGCAGGGAGCCCCGGGCTCTTTAAATCACCAGCCTGGGGAAGCCGGTCTGGTCCAGCTTACTTTCAGCTCTGGGTGGGGGGCTTGCAGGAGAATAAAGGAAAATGACATGGGAACCCCTTTAAAAACCCTTTCTGTAAAGAAGGAAGGGCAGGATGTTATTAATATCAGTGGAGGCTCTTACCCCTATCAGGAGGTCTAATCCAATAACCTTCAGTTCCGGCACAATGTAAATGGCATGATTTGTGAGTGATTTCTTTGCCTCCCCCTTTGGAACTCCAAATACCTATGCTCTTTAGGCTGTGACGTGACCAGGCCCTGCGAACAATCTCTCTGTTTTGGACAACATGGAACCTGTGGTCTTTTTTCCCCTTTAACATTTTGAAGACAATTCTGTTCACCAGCTTTTCAGACGGAGTTCAAGTTATGAGTGTCGGTTCAGTCCCTGTAGGCCACTATCCTCTGATCCTACTGAGGAATACCAAAAGAAACTACACCATCTGCTCAAGAAACTCCCAGCTACAGTACGGGAACAAATCTACATGGACACACCCCCAGAACCCTGACCAGGGGTATTCTATCTGCTAGCAACAGTCAAGGTACCCTGGGGGAAGGAGAGGTGGAACGCTTTTGGGGTGGAATTCAGTCCCCATGTATTTTTTTTGGGGGGGGAGACTTCTCCCCAAAGTTCCCAGAAGGTGGTAGATCGGAAATCTCACCCAATTGTTTCAGAAGGCGGGGGTTGGGAACAACCTCACTTTCTTGTGCTTTTGGAAGAGGGATATGTATGGAAAACGTCTCATGGGCAGATGAGTGGAACACACCCCTCCCCCATACACGCACGCTTTGGAGGAGAGGGTGGTGGGGTACTGCATCACCCCCAGATTTTTTGAAGGGTGAAGAACCCCACGGTAAAACCCGAAGGAGGCAGGGGTCCTGTGGAAGAAATCGCAGGTGATGGTACAGTTAAAGTCTGTATCCTACTTAGGGTGACCAGATGTCCTGATTTTATAGGGACGGTCCCGATTTTTGGGTCTTTTTCTTACATAGGCTCCTATTACCCTCTACCCCCTGTCCTGATTTTTCACATTTGCTGTCTGGTCACCCTAATCCTACTGCATATGCACAAGGGGGGTGAGGGTGAATTCAGATGGCACAGACAGCCTCAACTCCAGAGCTTCCTAACTTTTCAGCGCCTGACTTTGCAACCTCAATGCTCCTTGCACGTGGCGCTTGTTTGTGCCTGGGCTAGTTACAGGTCGCCAGCCAGGCTGGGTGGATAAAGCGGGCAAGGGAGTTGAACTACAGCTCCCAGAAGGCTTTGAAGGACGGCCTCGCGGAGGAGCCAATCAGAGCATCGCCGCGGGCGGGGCTGACCCTTAAAAGCCACGTGTCGGAAGCGCTTCGCTCTTTTCCTTGGCAGTCACCGGCTGGGTGCGCTCGGGTAAGGCCCGGGGGGCGTTTGCAATCCGTCGCCATCCTCTCTTCCCCGGGGGCGCCTGGGGGCTCTGCCCCCTGCCAGCTGACCTGGAGCGGCTCAGGTTTCCGGGGGGGCGGGCTGGGCTGTAATATTTTGTAGGAGTTGGAAATACAAAGGGTCCCGGCCTGGGCCTCCCCGCGGGATGGGGCTCGCTGAGGCTACGGGCTGGATTCCCACCTGGCCCGGAGGGGGGAGGGCGAAGCGCTGATCCTGCAGGGGGTAGGGCCCTGCGTGGGTACAAAACGTGTGTATCCGCATCTGAGCCGTAAAAATGGCCTGTGGATTTGCATGGTTTTGCTTACCCTGGCCGGGCTGCGGCTCCGAAACACCCCCCTGGGTCCCTCCACCTGCCCTGGGCTGGGGGTCAGGGGGCTGCTCGGGCCCTCCCGCCCAGGACAGGTGGAGGGTCTTCACCAATAGGGTGACCAGTTGTCCCGATTTTGGGGTCTTTTTCTTATATAGGTTCCTATTACCCACCCCCGTCCCGATTTTTTTTGCTGTCTGGTCACCCCAGTACCACTATTTCCTCAACCTGCCCGCCTGGCTCTTGCCGTCAGAGCCCTGCGTGGATATAAAGCGGAGGCCCCGGGGATTTGCAGGGCTCTACAGCTGGGAAAACTTCAAGGTCTGTTTAGCAGTAAATCCGGGGAGGCTCTGAGCTGGGAGAGGCTCTGTTGTGGGTGGGAGTGGGACCATGAAGGAGAGCACCTCACTATGTGCCTTAAAGGGTCTCCTGTATTTGTTCCTTAATTTGTAATGAAAGCAATATCTATAATTTTTTACTGTTATGAATGATGTGGCAAGCCCGGAGGTAGCACTGCCCTGGGGTCTAGCCCACTAGCCTGCGAAAGCGGCAACTGATCAGCTAAACAGCCTGTTTGTAAAGACTGATGCCCAGCTATGTGTGTGGGGGGGTTGTGCCCAGGAATGAAACGTTGCAGGAAGCTGTGTGGGACTGTGTGTTTGTCCAGAAGCGCCTCTGGTGTCTGGCGGAGTGGAAAAGGGGGTGGTAGTGAGTAAGGTGTTTCACTAGGTGGGTGAGTTTTGCGCATGGCAATGATTTAGGGCCCGATTCTGCACTCAGTGGCTTTACACTACTGTGATTCAACTGGCTTTAATGTGATGTAAGCAGAATTGGGGCCAGTCCGCTTTGGCTAATGCCCAATTGTTAACTAGCTCTGATGCTTGGTAGTAAACCCAGGAGGAGTTAAATGCTGCATTATTGATATGAAGGCCCCATGCCGGACTTGAGTCCCTGCAGCCTGGGGAGTGGGGGAAGCTGGCATAGGGAGTGGTGTTTAGGTTAGACAGGCTTGTCTGGAGACAGGTCCTTACTTGCATCTGAAGAAGTGAGGTTCTTACCCACGAAAGCTTATGCTCCCAATACTTCTGTTAGTCTTAAAGGTGCCACAGGACCCTCTGTTGCTGTCTGCATTTTAGTCTTTCAGGGGAGAAGAAGAGGAGGGTCCATAAAATGGAGAAGTATAAATGCTAAAGCATTTAAAAGGTGAAAGAGAGATTCCCCTTACCCCCATAAAAGCAAAATCTCTACTATTTCAAGTGTAGCAAAATCACTAAGCCTGTAACAGCATCTGCTTCCCAGACTTGTGCAGATCCTGCACAGGGTATGGGGTGGCTTAAATCTCCAAGTGGAAAGCCTCAATTTAAATAATTGATTTTAATAATCTTTTCCATTTGTATTTCAGTTAAATTTCTACAGAATGTGTCTTTCTCATGGGTTGATATAACCATTAAAACAAGTTGATCTAAAACTAAATAGAGCCTTTACACTAGACTTGGTACATCTTTTTGCTACCTAGGAGGGTGCACTATAACTATACACCTGTATTGAAGCTATTATGTAGCTGAATATTCTTAAATTATCATTAATTTACATTTTTCATATGTTATATCATTCACCATTTTCTATGGATTATTTACTAGAGATCAATTTTTATCCTCTCTGATCCTGCCGTTCCTTTCTTCCAGATCTCGCCTGGTATCTGTGCGTGGGCTGGGACGGAGCCGTGAGATGCTGGAGCCACTGAAGCATGAGCCTGGCATTGCTCACTTGCTTTCCCCGCAGGGTAAGTGGCTTGCTGTACACCCTTGTTCTGTTGAGTCTTTTAAAAGCTGCTGCGGGGGGGGGCTTCTCTTGGTCAGCATGTAAACTGAGCAGCATAGTTAAGGAAGCCAACAGTGATTGGCCATGCTTTGTTTGCCCTTTCTCCCCCCCCCCAAAGCCTTCTGAAGTTCCCACGGCCCTATCGAAGCTGCGTCTGTCTCTCTGGTGTAGCTGACGTGGTCAAAAAGGAGCCAAAAGTGACCTGTTTTCCTCGACGGTCGCTGTTCAGTTTGTTCCACTGTAACTGTCCAGCAACATTTCAGGAAAATACATGCGCCAGGAGTGTCTATGCACAGGCTTTGCCTGGCCCGGAGGTGTCTAGGGATGGGCGAGCGGCCTCTATCTAGCTACAGAGGACTGTTTATTTTCAGGTTTCCCTGTTGGGAAGGGGGTGGTTCTAGAGGCCCTTGGCATTCATAAAACTTGTTTATAGATTCAGCCTGAAATGGTTGGCCCCATCCTCTGGAAGAGAACCTGCTGTTGAATGCCATGTGGTTATCAGGTGTGCTTTTGAAAGGGGAGCAGAGAAGGATATTCTTTGCTTTGCTTCCTCTTAAGAGGCTGTTTCCTGTTCCAGTAGCACTTAGTGCCCATAAGACTGAGATTGTGGTGGGCTAATGGGCTGTTGGTTTTTTTTTTTCCTCCCTCTTCAGATGAGGAGCTGGTGCCCCTGTCCTGGAGATTGCCTGCTTTCACCCGCGGCGGAGTCCGGCAGGTGAGTGCGAGATGTTGCTCTACTCAGCCCATAAGCAGGAGTGACCATCTGTTGCAGAGAAGGCAGGTCTGTGGGGGATTAAAGGCAAAATACCACTTGCTGTGGTTTGCAACTAGCTGATGTTCTGGTGACCTTTTCTCTCTCACCTTCAGGATAAAAGTTGGTGGCGTTGTCCCCATTTTACAGATATGGAAACTGGCACAAACAGTGGCAGGAACTTGCCCAAGCTTGGCCAGCGGTGGGAATAGAACCCAGGTCTCCTGAGTCGCAGTCCAGTGCTTTGTCCACTACCTTTGCCACGTTACCTATCCTCTAATCTCCCCATCCCTCCAGCAGCTGTAACAAGCCTCGCTGAATGAGTGTTGAGCATTTGGCGTGCATGTAAAACCAAGAGCTGTGGCTCCGTGAAATAGCCACAGGGTCTCCAACTACATGCAAGAACAAGGAGGAGAGACTTTGGCAGTAAAGCCCCGTGTGCCGATGGCTGTCACTCGCCTCTCCTATAAGCTTTCACTTGCAGGGCATTGGCTTCTTTGATGTGGTGCCCTTGTTTAGAGGCCCTTAGTTGCATGAGTTCCTAGTTCTCTGGCATCTGCAGCCCTGTTTTTCGCTGGCTGTAAGGATGGTGCAAATCTGTTTCCTAGGGCCCGTCTGGAGGCGCCCTTCAGAACCAGAGCAGTTGCTGAGATCTCTCGCCTGCTGGATGGAATGAAGTAGGCACACAGCAGCTATCCTGCAAGGTGAGATTGACGACTCCATTAAGTGCAGCCTCCTTCACCTCCAGATCCCTTTCCCATCAGATCTGAACACCGATCTCATGGTCAAAAAAGGAGGCAGAGTAAAATGCAAGTTGGTCTCATTCTCTCTGCTAGAACAGTCCTGCACTGAGAGGGGCTGGCTTGGAACACAGCCACTGATCTGCAAAGCACTGGGTGAAATGTAAGTCTGTATAGTTTAAGGGGGAGTGGGGGGGGGGTTGGTAAATATCTTAAACTGCTCAATGCAACTTTCTTTTGGAGTGTGCTAGTAAAGCAAGGCCAGAAGGGATCATTAGATCATGCTTCCCCTCCCCTCTTTGAATTTCAGAGGTGCCGGTGTTTTGGCTGTATTCCTGCTGATTTGGTGCATTCTTCTATACATAAAGGCCTGTGCACTTCTGATCCGATTCCAGTTCCATGTTTGCCTTTTGCAGGGATCTCTCGCTAAATGGAAGAGGCTGATGCTGCCAAGGGGAACTAATGGACTGGCCAGTCCGTCTTACCACCTAGCGGAACGTGATCATGTCTCCCAAGGGGCTGGAACTCCGGAAAGACCCATGGATGGGCAAAGTAAGCTTCCAAATAACTGAGCTAAAGAGCCATTGAGCTAGTAATTCTCATGTTTGACAACCCTGACCAACTCTCCAGGGTGACTAACTCAATGGAATCTGATTTGACTCTGAACTGGCATTAAAACATGACACACACCCCATATAGGAAATGGCAACCGCTTCAGAAACCTTGATCGTTAACTTGCCTCCTGGGGTTGATGTCCCTGGGACTTGTGGCAACTTAAATGTCCTTAACTGTCACCATCTGACCAGTACAAGGACTTCGGATGAATCCGTAGACAGATTCCAGGTAGAGTCTTGGGAGCCGTAGGACAAATCCTCAGCTGATGTAAAACAGCTTAGCACTATTGACGTTCATGTCACTACGTTTCCACCAGCCGAGGATCTGGCCCCATAGCTCGGGGAGTAGGATTGCTCTACTCAGAGCAGCTGGTGGCTGCTTTACAATGATCCGGAAGAGTCTTTTTACCGGCTATACTTAACTGAAGGGTGATTTCCCCTGACACGTGCTGAAGGCTCTGGCACTGGGGGAGGTGGGTTTTTTCTTTCTGCAACCATAAGAGCTAGAAATGTCACTCTGACTAGCTTGGTTTCTGCAGAAACTGAGTCTAACTGGAAGTGCAGGTGCAATGTACAACCACAGACAGACCTCTGCTTAACTCTGCCTGGTCAGTGATGACTCCTTTTAAATGGTGACTGTTGGATGAATCCTGCGGATATGGGGCTGAGGCCAGGAACCCGTCGTTAACAGAATAGGGGGGCTCTGTTTAAAATGGCTACTTGGTGTAGATGGGTCTAGCAGCGAGTCGGGCTGCACGCTTCACTCCATCGCTACCTTGATTTTATTTATTTTTCAGATCAAAGTGGAACATAGAGCCAAGAAACTTCAGCTGGGACTGGACTGTTCCCTCCAACTTTCAATCCCTCTTAAAAGCGACGTTTCTTCTTCCCAAAGAGAACGCTGTCCTGCATAGAAAATCTCTGTTCCTCTTCCCTTCTCTCTGTCTGCAAGCTCCACGGGGCAGGGGCCCATCCCTTCTCTTGCATATGAAAATCACCTAGCACTACTCTCCCATCATGGGAAATTGTTTACAGGTTCAACTGCATCTGTAGAAATACACAACACAAGGACTGTCCTTTCCAGAGTTTGCGTTCTTAGTAAAAACTCCCCTGTATAGGGAATCTGGAAATAAAACATCAGGAAATAAGTGCAGCAGTCAAAGAAGCTTTTGCCTCAGACTTTTCTGTTCATACTTTTAGTTGGTAATTAAATAAACTGACTGGCCTATGGTCTGATTTCTGTTCTCAGCTCTGCTGCTGGGTGAGCTAGACATGTGGTTCCCAACCTTTTTGGCCTCCGGACCCATTTGTAAATGTTATGGCCTGTTGTGACCCAGTAAATAGTCTGGGGGTGGAAGCCCTGGAGTGGTTTTGGTGAGATCCTGTCCCCCCAGGGGGGTTGGGTCCTGCCTGGCCCTCACCCCACGCTGGCAGCTCCTATGCTGTGGGGCTGGCTGGGTTTGGCTCTAGAGTGGAGTTGTAAGCTGACTCTGGGGATTGCAGTACCACTCACTTAAACTTGGCCCACGTGGATTCCTGTTGTCATGACGTCTGGGCCAAAGGTGAGCAGCGCTGGGACCCCAGAGGTTGCACTGTGTGGTGCTGGGAAGTGATCCCAGCCAGCCCTGTGGGACACCAGCTCCCACACGACCCTTTGAAACAGTCTGGTGACCCAATTTTGGGTGCCAACCCATGGATTGAGAAACATGAGCCGGGAAAGTCACTATGCTTCTGTGCCTCAGTTTCCCAAGCTAAAATATTTCTCTTTTGTAAAGCATGTTGAGATCTAATAAAGAAAAGGTTTATGTAAGCTAGGCATTCCCCCATTAGAGAGTAATCTGAATGGTAGACAGTTGAGATAATTGCATTAAGGTTTTTCTGCCCTTGTAGTCGGCCTAGGTGACCCTTACTTCACTAGCAGGTACATTGAAATGAGAATGTGGGGAAGAAGGCAACCACCGATTGTCACACAGGGTGCTTTACTATTGCTATTGATTTTACATGCTCAGATACCCTGGTGATGGGCAGCAGAATAAAACCTTAGGTTAAGATAATAGTGAGACAGGAAATTTTGTCCATCACTAGGTAAACCCCAACACCCCCACCCACTCTTCATCCATGCTACACACCCACCCCAGTTGTGTCTGTTTGTAAAAGCCTCAACACAGGGGTGGGGGCCACTTACCACCTTTCCCAAGCCTGTGGATGTGGGCTGCATTTTCCCCTCAACATCTAAACCGTGGGTGGGAAGGATTTCACACACTCCCCCAAATTGCATGAGGAGACACGTTTTTCCTCCCCTCCCCTTGTTACAATCCTGGAGATGGGGCCACATGCCCCTTGCAGGAAGCCTGAGGCCGAGGTGGTTTCTTCCCTGAAAATACTGCTGAGGCAGTTTCCACCCTGAAAGAGCGGGTGGAATCAGCATTTCCCACCCAAGGAAGTCTGGGAGGGCTGCATTTCCCCCCAGCCCCATACGCATGGGTGCAGGATCTGTGGTTCTCCCCCTGAAAGCAGCAGGGAGACCATGTTTGCCTCCCTTTGCTGACCCTGTGGTACTCAAAGTGAAGCCATGAATTTAGATGCCTAAATATGGATTTGGAAGCCTAGATTCAGGCATCCATTTGCTGCAAAAAAAATCTCGGCCTAGAAATATCAAATGGGGACAAAGTGGGTTGTGGCTAAAGAAGGGGGAATGGGCCTCCAGTGGGAGACTTGCGTTCACTTCCCATTTCTGCCCTGTCTCATTGGGTGGCCCTTGCTACCATCTCTACAAAATGGATAAAGATTTTACATTATTTATTAAGAATTAACTTTATTATTTCCTAGGCAGGTGCGTTGAGAGCCTCAGCTGAAGCGTGAGGAAAGGAAAGGTTGATCTGTTGCATGAGAACTGCTGCCCGGGGAACCCTCCCGCCCCATGCTGTGCTTGAAGGATCTGCCTGTGTCCAGCGTTGTCAGCCCTTTGCTCAGCCTTCCCTCGTTGCAAAGGCCTTTGTAATAAAAGAACCGCTCCTGATGCTATCGGGTGACGGGAAGCAGGTGTGGAGGCAGAACAGCGTCTATTACAGACACTCCATGAGGTGCTCTGCCCCCCGCCCCAGCTCCATCCTTCCTGCTCCCAAGGAGCAGAAAGGGGAGAGCTGCAAACCAACATACAGGAAAGTAACCCTGTCTGTTCCCCTCCTTTGTACCCTGCCCTTTCTGCAGTTAAATCTGGGGGACTGAGAGCATTTAACATGAATTCCTTACTGCCCATGCTGGGGCCAGCCAGTTTGGTTGGTGGGGGTGGCTACAGAAGGCCCGCCCACTAAGCTGAGGGAGGGGCCACAGAAGAGGCCAGAACAAAACTGATTATGAACAATAGGGATGGGGGTGCAGGTCATAGGGTCAAATCAAGGATCCAGAGGGTGACACTGAGCAGAGATCCCCAGACAGTGCCCAGTGATCTGAGTAGGAGCCTAGGGTCAGTGGATGCTGCCCAGAGGATGGGTACATGAACAGACAAGGGACTAGAAAAAAAAACCCACAGTCAAAGGGGACGCCCCCCATCTAACTTGCTGGACTGATGGAGGGCTGCCTTGGCCAATGCAAGGAGGAGAGGGTGCCAGGCCAGCCCTGTAGGCTGAAATCCCTTATCCACAGATAAGCTACATCGGTAGCAGGGCAGATTTCCCCCACCCCCACCAAAGTGTCCCCACCCTGAGCGGGGGAGCGTAGTCTCCATGGCTCATTTTGTACATAGCCGCCTCTCCATTGCCACTGCCTGCGAGGGGGGCTTGTTAGCAGCGTCAGAGATGTTTAGGAGCCTGGAACACTTGTTCATGAGGAACGTGCTGGAGAGCCCACAGCTCATATCAGATGGAAGCAACTTCTAGCACCCAGGCAGGGCCGGCTCTGGGATTTTTGCCGCCCCAAGCAAAAAAAATTGTGGCCGCCTCCCAGCCCCGCCCCAACTCTGCCCCTTCCGAACCCCTTCCCCAAATCCCTGGCCCCGCCTCCCCCCCCCACGACCTCCCGCCCTAGCTCACCTCCGCTCCGCCTGCACCCCCGGGCGAGGGAGGGCGGAGAAGCGGAGCAGCGGAGCGGAGATGAGCTAGGGTGGGGGGGCGCAGGAAGTAACGGGGCAGGGTAGAGGAACCGCCAGGGCCGGCTCTAGGGTTTTTGCTGCCCGAAGCAAAAAAATGTTGGCGGCCCCTCCCCTTTTTTTTGGCTTTTACACATGTTTGCATACTGGGGAAATAATCGCAGAATATAATCACACATCAGCATGTTTAGTTGACGCTGTTGCTGCAAATTTCAGAGCAGAAACTCCAAGGAAAATCTTTAGTTCCTCTTTGAGCTGAAATAAAACAGTGCAATTAGTCAAACTGATCTTGGGAGTTGCTTGCAGGCTGATACGAACATCTGGTAAATCAAAACTGTTAAAACTCAGTGATCTTTCACTTGTTAAACACCATGTGTCGCTTACTCTGAAGGAAAAAAAAAAAGGAAAAAGGCTCATAGAAAATTAAATTGCTCCAGGAAAAAAAAAAAAATCCAACTCCCCCAAGGAACAGGAAGTGAGATACTTTATTGCTATACATTGATCTGTCAATGCCACTCACGGAAAGTCTGAGCAATCAAGCTGCAGCAAACTTATGATGGTTACAGATATCTAACCAATGTTGAAATTAGTGGAGTTGAAAAGGAGGGACGGCTGCAACACCTCTTTCTGCTGTCAGCATGTGAGAGGAGGCCAGGCTGGGAAACAAGGCTGAAATTGACCATGTGCCAAGAAGGAGAGTTGAGCAAGGAAAACCCACAGTAACATTCAACCTTAAACCGGAAAGGGGAAAAAGGCAAGGGCGGGGGAGAAGAGGAAGGTGAAGGAGTGTGTGTGTGTGTGTGTGTGTACGTACATTAGCCAGGTCCAGGGTCTGCTAGAGCCTGTCCTAAAAGGCTCTGCTGCCACCGGAGAAACTCTGGGGGAAGTGGAGAGAAGCAAGGACAGCCAGCAACCGCCCGGCTCCATGGAAGGGAGCACATCAGCTGGGGAAGAGGAGAGCGGGCGTGGGGAAAGCACCGCGCTCCCTTTGCAAGTTCCTAGAGGTTTCAGATCCTCCTTGTGCTCCAGTTCGCCCGGGGCGGGGGACAAAGCCCCGCAGCAGGATCCCGGAGCAGCCTCCTCCTGCAGCCGGGTGGGGAAGAGCCAGTGGGAGATTAACAACGCGCGTGTCCGAGTCCGAGGCAGGAGGAGGTGACATCGCCCGGCCGCCGCATGGTATTTATTGTCCACAGGCTGGAGTGCAGCCCTGAAGCCCGCAGCAGCTGGTCTCGGAGGAGCCGGACCTGGTGATCGAAGTTTCCGGCCGGCAGATCCGAGCCCACAAGTCGGTGCTGGCGGCCAAGTCCCCGGACATCCTGCGGGTGAAGGGGGTGAGCTACTGGGGACTGCGCCTGCTCATGACATGGCCGGCATGGGCGACGTGCGCCACGACAACCTGGCCGAGGTGGTGAGCGGCGCCCCCGTGCTGCAGATGCCCTGTGCTCTGCACTGCACGGCTGAGGCCATGCGGGCCCAGCTGCCTCCACAACTGCTACCATCTGCTGTGCCGCCCCTGGGAATGTGCCGCCCCAAGCAGGTGCTTGTTTTGCTGGTGCCTAGAGCCAGTCCTGGGTGGCGCACTCAGGGGAGCAGGCGGAGGCAGAGCGGAGGCGAGCTGGGGCAGCGGGGGCACTTTTTGTCCATGCCACGGAGTCGGTGCCTATGATGGCCGGCGCCAGAATGCCACCCCTAGAAATGTGCTGCCCCAAGCACCTGCTTGTTTAGCTGATGCCTAGAGCCGGCCCTGCACCCAGGACAGCCCTGGAGTAAGTTGGGTGCCACTCCTACAAACTTCCGTGGCGAATGCATCCACTTCAGCCTTAGGCCTGGTCGGCACTAGACATGGTTGGCCACAGAGGGAAAATGCAGCATATATCGCAAAGTGGTGCTTTCGCCAGCATAGCTTATACCAGTTCCCTGAACAAAATAAACTATCCCAGCTGTGACGAAGTGGGGTTTTATTCATCTTGCTCTGTTGCATGAGAGTCTTACTGTTATACTAATACTGTGTGTACCTTAGTTTCCCTGTGGACTGCACGAATACTTAGGTGGTGGGAATTGGGGGGGGTGATTTTGCTGAGGCCCTCAGGACCAGTGAGACTGCCCAGCTGTTTGCACCTAGGTAACCTGAGTCCCCGGAGGGGGGATGCGACCAGGTGACACCTTTTGCCCAGGAAGCGAGACAAAGAGAAGGAGGAGGAGCATCAAGGGGGATGTCGGAGGTCAGAGGTCTGTTACCTCTGTTCCCCTAAAAACCAAACCAGAGTCACACTTGTATTAGTTGTATTACGATGCCGCTGTTGGGTCAGATAGAAAAGAGATGGAGCTTATTCAGACACGCACACGTTCGCCGCATTCAGACCCTCCTGCACCCACACGCTTACACAGGCGGAGAGTTACCGGAGCCAGCATGGAGGCCGAGAAGCCGAAGCCTGGTGGATCTGGTGTGTCCGCCTGCGGTCACGAATCCAGGCTGCGGAGCAGGTCAAGGAGCAGCAGCTGCTTGTGTGCGTGGCTGATTCCTTTCTCTGGAACGGGGCGGCTCCTGTCACATACACTGAGTTTCCTTCTGTGTCCGTCAGCGAGAAGCGTTCCCAGGCCAGTTCCTTGCATGCATTCCAGGTTCTTCTTCTCTTCTAGGGTTACCATACGTCCAGCTTTTCCCAGACATGTCCGGCTTTTTGGGCCTCAAATCCCCATCCAGGAGGAAATCCCAAAAAGCCGGACATGTCCGGGAAAATAGGGAGGGGCCGGGGGTGCGGGGCCGGGGCCAGCGGTGCTCGGCCGGGGGCCAGGGCCGGGGGCCGGCGCCCCCGAGCCGGGCGGGAGATGCCAGGGCCAGAGCCTCTTGGCCTGGGCCAGCCGGCCGGCCGCCGGAGGTGCCGCTCGGCCGGGGGGGCCGGACTGGGCCGCGCCCTCCCGCCCCAGCCCCAGCTTACCTGCTGCCTGCCTGCTTCAGGCTTCCCGCGAATCAAATGTTTGTGGGAAGCAGGGGAGTGAGAGGGGCAGGGGGGCGAAGCGTTCAGGGGAGGGGACGGAGTTGGGGCGGGGCTGGGAAGGGACGGGGCTGGGGGCGGAGTTGGGGCGGGGCTAGGGCCCGTGGAGTGTCCTCTTTTTGGACACTTAAACTATGGTAACCCTATCTTTACAGCACTTCATGATTGCCTTCTCAGGACAGATGATTTCAGACACTCCTGTCTCCTGTCTCTGGGCTCCTTTCTCCTTTCAGTTCCTCTCCGCCCAGTCCCACATACACTCCCTTGTTCACACTCCCTCGTTCACGCTCTCTCTGAGGGATGGGATATATTACAAAGCTTGGAAGTTCATTCAAGTGGTAACTTGAAAAGGTTACAGAGCTTGCAAAGGTTACAAAACTTAAAAGGCTGTGCTAACAATAACTGAAGTTACAAAGTCTGCAAAAAGGTTGCAGAACTTTTGATACAAGTTACAGATCTTACAATTGCATTTGAGCGGAGGCTTTACATAACAAGGTCAGGTAGCTGGAGGCTGGCAGTCTGCGTGGGGGGACTGGAAGAGGGGGAATCCAGGCATCCGGCCTAGGATTCCCAAGATGGACTTGGCTGAAAGTCACTGATGTCTGTAATAGCAAGCTCTGTTCCATGCTGTGTTCCTGTCGACTAATAAACCTTCTGTTTTACCGGCTGGTTGAGAGTCACGTCTGACTGCGGAATTGGGGTGCAGGCCCCTCTGGCTTCCCCAGGAGCCCCGCTTGTATGGACTCGCTGCGGAAAGTGCACGGTGTGGAAAGGGATGCTGACTGCTCCAAGGTCAGACCCAGGAAGGTCAAAGCTGTAAGCTTCTCAGAGAGAGGCTCCCCCCAGAGACCTGACTGGCTTCGTAGGGAGTAGTTCCAGAGCATCGCCCCGTGACTCTCTGACACCAGCAAAAGTGCCATTTTGTCAGTATAACTGTGTCTACGCTGTGGCTTTTACTGGTATAAAAATGTCATTAAAAAAAAATCACATCCCAACCAACATTGCTATAGTGGCAACAGTCTTAAGTGCAGACGCGGCTTTACTCGCTATGGGTCTGAGGGGGATTTGAAGCAATGACTCTTCTACTGCCTTAGGAAGTCACTAAATTTGTTTGCAAAAAGAAGAACAGGAGTACTTGTGGCACCTTAGAGACTAACAAATTTATTAGAGCATAAGCTTTCGTGGACTACAGCCCACTTCTTCGGATGCATATAGAATGGAACATATATTGAGGAGATATATATACACACATACAGAGAGCATAAACAGGTGGGAGTTGTCTTACCAACTCTGAGAGGCCAATTAATTAAGGGAAAAAAACCTTTTGAAGTGATAATCAAGCTAGGCCAGTACAGACAGTTTGATAATAGGTGTGAGAATACTTACAAGGGGAGATAGAGTCAATGTTTGTAATGGCTCAGCCATTCCCAGTCCTTATTCAAACCGGAGTTGATTGTGTCTAGTTTGCATATCAATTCTAGCTCTGCAGTCTCTCTTTGGAGTCTGTTTTTGAAGTTTTTCTGTTGTAATATAGCCACCCGCAGGTCTGTCACTGAATGACCAGACAGGTTAAAGTGTTCTCCCACTGGTTTTTGAGTATTATGATTCCTGATGTCAGATTTGTGTCCATTAATTCTTTTGCGTAGAGACTGTCCGGTTTGGCCAATGTACATGGCAGAGGGGCATTGCTGGCACATGATGGCATATATCACATTGGTAGATGCGCAGGTGAACGAGCCCCTGATGGTATGGCTGATGTGATTAGGTCCTATGATGATGTCACTTGAATAGATATGTGGACAGAGTTGGCATCGGGCTTTGTTACAAGGATAGGTTCCTGGGTCAGTGGTTTTGTTCAGTGATGTGTGGTTGCTGGTGAGTATTTGCTTTAACCTGTCTGGTCATTCAGTGACAGACCTGCGGGTGGCTATATTACAACAGAAAAACTTCAAAAACAGATTCCAAAGAGAGACTGCAGAGCTAGAATTGATATGCAAACTAGACACAATCAACTCCGGTTTGAATAAGGACTGGGAATGGCTGAGCCATTACAAACATTGACTCTATCTCCCCTTGTAAGTACTCTCACACCTATTATCAAACTGTCTGTACTGGCCTAGCTTGATTATCACTTCAAAAGGTTTTTTTCCCTTAATTAATTGGCCTCTCAGAGTTGGTAAGACAACTCCCACCTGTTTATGCTCTCTGTATGTGTGTATATATATCTCCTCAATATATGTTCCATTCTATATGCATCCGAAGAAGTGGGCTGTAGTCCACGAAAGCTTATGCTCTAATAAATTTGTTAGTCTCTAAGGTGCCACAAGTACTCCTGTTCTTCTTTTTGCGGCTACAGACTAACACGGCTGTTACTCTGAAACCTGTAAATTTGTTTGGTCACCTTGGGGTTTAGTGGTAGCCACAAAGCAGTGTGTGTGGATCCCCTCCGAGCTCAAAGTCAAAGCCCCCCTGAGCTGGGCTGGCAGTTTCATAGCCAACAAATGCAAGAGAGCAACATGACCAATATCAGGTTGGACTGCCTTAATTTCATAGAATATCAGGATTGGAAGGGACCTCAGGAGGTATCTAGTCCAACCCCCTGCTCAAAGCAGGACCAATCCCCAGACAGATTTTTGCCCCAGATCCCTAAATGGCCCCCTCAAGGATTGAACTTACAACCCTGGGTTTAGCAGGCCAATGCTCAAACCACTGAGCTATCCCTCCCCCTAGGTGAAATATCTCCTCTCCTCATCCTCCCTTCAAACGAAACAAAGGGCCTGATGATGAAGCATGTGAGCGATGGGGACAAGGCATTCTCAGGTGAGCGGCTCCGGCTATGGAACGAACTTCCAGAGGGGATCAGGCGCCCCCAGCATCTGACCATTTGTAGGAACTACTGCAAAACCTTCCTCTTTGAGAAAGCCTTTCCACCAAAACAACCCCTTCTATTCCCAGCCCCTTGCCGTCCCCCATCACCGTCTGCCAGGCCCCCTCAAAAATCCAACCTTACCTCAAGCAGGGTGCAGAGCAAGAGACTAGTAACTGCACTATTACTATTTTTTTTAATGTGGAAGACTCAGATTCTAGGCGGATGGTGAGCAGGATAAAACCCTAAAATTAGATTGATAGATAGATAGATTTAGATTAGATAGATGGGTGTATGGGGGTAGATTAGATTAGCTGGGTGTATGGGGATAGATAGATTAGATAGATGGGTGTATGGGGGTTGATAGATACATAGACAGATGATAGATAGATTAGATAGGTGTATGGGGATAGATAGATTAGATTAAATAGATGGGTATGGGGGTAGATAGATACATAGATAGATTATAGATAGATTAAATAGGTGTATGGGGATAGATAGATTAGATAGATGGGTATGGGGTAGATAGATTAGATAGATGGGTGTAAGGGGATAGATTTAGATAGATAGGTGTATGGGGATAGATAGATTTATATTAGATAGATGGATGTATGGGGGTTGATAGATAGATAGATGATAGATAGATTAGATAGGTGTATGGGGGTGGATAGATTAGATTAGATAGATGGGTATGGGGGTAGATAGATACATAGATTATAGATAGATTAAATAGGTGTATGGGGATAGATAGATTAGATAGATGGGTATGGGGTAGATAGATTAGATAGATGGGTGTAAGGGGATAGATTTAGATAGATAGGTGTATGGGGATAGATAGATTTATATTAGATAGATGGATGTATGGGGGTTGATAGATACATAGATAGATCATAGATTAGATAGGTGTATGGGGATGGATAGATTAGATTAGATAGATGGATATGGGGGTAGATAGCTAGGTGTATTGGGATAGATAGATTAGATAGATGGGTATGGGGGTAGATAGCTGGGTGTATGGGGATAGATAGATTAGATAGCTGGGTGTATGGGGGTAGATAGATTTAGATTAGATAGATGGATATGGGGGTAGATAGATGGGTGTATGGGATAGATAGATTTAGATTAGATAGATGGGTGTATGGGGGTAGATAGATTAGATTAGATATTTTAAAATGCTCAGCGCCCACCCAGTCAGAGGCCAGTTTTTCACAAGATACCTGGCTCAGATCTGTAAAGTTATTTAAGCATCGACGCATCGACCTCCCACTGATTTCAGCAAATTCCTCAGGGCATAGGGTGCTCGGCACTTTTGAAAAGCCGCCCATTGTGGAGAGCAGAGCCACAGTGCAGACATTTCAATTAGTTCACATCCTTGTTCCACTGTCCCACTTTTTTCCCTTCCTGACTCTGACTCCTGTCATTTAGCCCAGGAAGATGTTTTATTACCCAGACCCATGGGGTGGCGGGGACAGATTGCTGATAACAATGGAGGTCTCCATGCCTTCTCCCCCCCAGGGAGGCAATGAGCAAGCTGCTATTGTTTGCAGAATCTTCAGAACTCTTATCTGGAGACAATTGAATCAGTTCATTTGGTTCATTCTTTGCTTTGCTCCCTGTGTTTGGATTTTCTTCACAGATAATCTCTTTCCTAATTAAGTCAAGGACCCTGTGTGCACTAGGAAAATTCCCTCTTCCTGGGTCTCTCTATCCCTTCTGATCCATCCTGGGGGCAATCAATGGAGCTGCTTGGATAGACAGGGCCAAGCTGTCTCATTCATGGAGAGATCCTCCAGGGATCGAGTTTGCTTGCGTGGACTAGAGGCCAAACTGTTTTCAACCCCTGTGGAGAATGAAGCCAGAGGCTGAACCTGTTGATGCCCCTTTGACTTAAACGGATCCAGGATGGCATGTGGTGTATTGAGAACTGTGCTGAAATGACAAGCTATCCCTTAAATTCAAAGGGCCTTTCTGCTCCTGCTTGCAGGTTAGGGGGCTCTGAGGGTAGCCTGGGATCTGCATCAAAAGCAGTGTGGAGCAAAGTGGGGTGAGTTGTGCCTCGCTGCCTTAGGGGACTGCTTGCTGTGTCGCTCTGTATTTGGCTGTGGTGTGTGAGATTTCTGGAGTCTTTGCAATAAGTGTTACACTGCAACCTTCCAGGAAGAGCATTTATGGTTTGATCTCCCAAGCAAGCGCCTAAAAACAGCAGCACAGGTGTGTCTGGAATACAGATCCAGGTGCTCGGATGGGAATGTGCTTGGGACGGCTGGCCTGTGTCAGACACGTTGTCTGACTAGATGATTCCAATGGTCCCTTCTGGCCTTGGAATCTAGGAATCTATGAATCTTAATCACCATCCCATGTAGACTAGCTCTGAGCAGCTCCCTGTCTACACTTCAGTTCCCCCCATTGCGGCTAGCAATGGAGTTGCACTGGTGATAGCAACGGGGGAAATGTTAAGGGGGCAGGGGGAAAACCTATTGAAGACACAGCCGGGAGCCAGTACAGACTGAAACAATAGAAATGAGTAATGCAAACCTCACTACCAATCCCAACTGACCATTAACATTCCACTGCTGGTCTTCCTGCCGGATAATGATCTCTCAAACTGGGCTCCATGGGGCACTTGCTGGGGGTCTGTGGAGAGCTGGCTAGCCACATGGTCATGGTTCTTCCATTATTGAATACCAGGAAACCAAACTCTTTCCTAACATTACTTTCCCCTGTAAGTAATTGCTGTAGTTGCCACATGGACTGTCAGTGCTTGTGAATGGGAGTGAAGATGGTCTCTATTCAAATGCAGATCAAGGAGTGTTCTTTCAGTTCATTTGGATAATTGAGACACTGTGGAACTGACTAGCCCAAGAGGTAAAGAAAGACCCTAATAAGAACATGTTTATCTACAGTGTCCAAGGTCACATTAGGGAATTGGTTCTGCTTTGAGCAGGGGGTTGGACTAGATGACCTCCTGAGGTCTCTTCCAACCCTGAGATTCTATGATTAGGCTGGACAAAACATTGCAGAGGGGACATAAACCCTCATGTTTCACGGCATAAACCAACCACTACCTGGCTGTGGTCAGAAAGAAACTTCTCCTGTGGGTATAACTGTCCACGGTGGAGTTTCTTGCACCTCCCTTTGAAGCAGGGGGTGCTGGACACTGTCAGAGACAGGACACTGGCTTAGATGGACCCCAGGTCTGATCTGGTCTGGCAACTGCTACATTCCTAGAATTGCATCTCCCCCACCTCCCCTGGGAGCTTGACAGTAATCTGATACAGAGGTGTTTTCTGTTTATTGGCTGGGGGTGGGGGTAGATGATAGGGACTGAGGCTGGGAAAGGGAATGAGGGAGTGTCTCTCTCCCCATAGCAGAACTTTGCTCCCAGAGGGGACTCCAGGAGGGGTGGGGTGGGAGGAGGTAAATGGGATGAGGGTGGAGACCTCTGGTTAAATTCTCTCTCCTTTGTCTCTCTCCCCTGTCATTCAAGGCCATAATCTGGGTTTGTAACCTCCTCCAGGCCAATTCACCCAAGGCTTCCTCTGGGGAATCTGCATCTTAATTCAAAGGCTGCTCCAGTCCCCCCAAGCCCCAGTCCTTCTGCCCCTCCTGGGAATGGAGCTGGTGCCACCCCCTCCAGTCTCTCACTTGAATGGCAACTGGCACTACCAGTTCCGGATCATCCTACTGGGGGACTCCACTGTGGGCAAGTCCTCCCTGCTGAGGCGCTACGCGGAGGGGTCCTTCATCCCGGCTCCCTGCCCCACTGTGGGCGTGGAATTCTACAGCAAGATGATGGAGCTGCCTCCCGGCATCAAGGTGAAGCTGCAGCTTTGGGACACGGCCGGCCAGGAGAGATTCAGGTGAGGAGGGACCAGAGACCCAGCTCACCCCATTTCACACCATGCACCCAGCGCACTGCAGCTACATTACCCTGCGGGCTCAGACACTCCCACCCAGAATCACATTCCCCCCCTCCAGTCAGTCAGTCAGTCAGTCACACACACACACACACCCACCCCCTGGCATTGGCACAGCCCTGAGATAAGAACCTTAGAAATCCCTGAGACGGCCCCTACCCATATACCACAGAGATCCAGTCCGCAGAGACCAGATCCCTTCAGAGAGTGAGAGTCACACAGAGAACCCTCCATCTCCCCTGCCTGCCCACCCCGCAGACTGGACACAGGTACCCATAACTGGGGACCCAGCTCACCAGCCCCAGACCGGTTTCCTTCACCCCAACACATAGATCATCCCTGATCTGGTGCTTTCTCTTTCCTGCACCCCATAGCCCGAGCAAAGATTTTGTTTTGTTTTTGTTTCCAGTTTTCTTTTCTTTATAGCTTTGTCAATGTCATGCTGTAGCATGATCATGCACATGATGAAGTCACCCAGTCACGCTTGTGTGTTTGCACTGAGAGGCCCGGGGGGGGGGGGGGGGGGGTTGCATTGCAATAGGAGAACTTGGGTGGGTTTTTTTATACCTAGGGTCAATTTCAACTATTTATTTGGCTGCCAGTAACGCCCCCACTCATTTTTTTTACTGGGAACCTGGCTTTCTAATGGAGAAAGAGCAGTGGGAAGGAGAGTGGATGAAGTTTACAGCACAGAGGAATCTTGGAGTCTAGAAGGCAGGGTTTGCTATTGTTGCGAGCTGTGTATGGGGGAGTGGATGGTTTTGTTCAGTGATTCCTGCAGGCTGGAGAAACAATTCCTCTGTGTGTGAAAGAGGATCCAATCAGCTGAGCAGCTTGTTTGTTGGGGGGTTTGAGATCAGAGCGGCTGAAGACGGCATAACTAGTTCTGGGCCTGGCCTGGCCGATCTACGCAGGTGAACGGCTCTTCCCGCTGAAAACAGCCCCACTGAAATCAGCTCTCCTTTGGGCAGCCACAGCTGGAGTTTATATCAGTTATAACGGTGCCATGCGCTGCGGTTTCTGGTCATGGGGGGACGTTGGCTCTAAGGCGTGAATGAGCAACTAGCTCTGAACTCCAGGCATGTTCTCCACACCCTTTGGCACACACGCTCCATGGAGCATACCAATGCAGCACAAAACAACTGGTGGAGGCCCTAGGATAGGGGCCTATTTCGGTGCCTAACTCCCCTGGGCCAGAGGCCTTGAAAACCCTCACTATTCAAGCACTCCCATAACACAGTGAGGGGTGTGGTTTTAAAATCTAGAGCATGCCTCCCTAGCCCCGCCTCTAAGGTCTACATGAGCTGCGCTTGACTTGGGTCCAAGCGTGGGGCGCAAAGGTGGTTTTATGCCAGCTCTGCATCTCCCTGATCGAGGAGCCAGTCAGGGGGTGATTCGGCTCTTGGCACAATTTAGAGATGTTTCAGAGCTGCTCTAAATTACACCAGCCAGGGACCCCAGGCACTGCAACCACGGCCTCCTTTTCCTGGCCATGCTGAGGACTGGGTAGGGCAGCGATACAGAGCTACTACATCAGTCTTGCATAACCCAGGGATTCCTCTTGTGCAAGGAGACTCCTCACCCACATAGCCAGTGATGTTGGCTTCTTGGCCGCTTTGCTGTATCATAGGAGAGAAGCCAAGCCATAAGGCCAGTCTTTGATAGCTCTGCTCCCAGAAAAAAAAAATCTTAACATAGGTCCTTAAAGATGGATGAAATAGTGGGGATCTGCCCTTATTTGTCTTTGTATGATGTCTGAAGAAAGCATGAAACATTTCTTTCCTGCTTGAGTTTTACATTAGAAGTGTCAGGACCCTCCTGTCTGGTCTTCCCTGGTTCTACTGAAGGGCTCCATGGAGCACCAGAAAGGTGGACTGGGAGGTTTCTCAGCCCTTAACTCAAGGGGTGAGGGCATTTAATCTTTAACAAAAAGTGTTTTTCTCTTCAGTGTGTGCAATGCATTTGAGTCAAATAGATGTTAACAATAAAAAGAGTTTCACGAAGTTTGACTAAAAATCACTTCCCTGATTAATTCATCTGGTTTTATTTCTTTGCCATCACTGGGGCCCAGATCCTTAAAGGTATTTAGGTGTCTAACTCCTACTGAAATAAATGGGAATTAGGTACCCAAATACCTCTGAGATGCGGACCTGGGGCCACAGTTTGGTCTCTAGTTGTCCATAGAGTCTTCCAGAAAAATAAAATGAGGCAAGACCTGAATTCTAATGTAAAAGATAAACGGGGTGGGGATGGGGAACCTCTCCCAAACCTAATGTTTATATCAATCAATCAGCAAAGAAGGGCAGGGCCCCAGCTGTGTGGGGGATTCAAGGTGACATGGCCCAAAGTGAGTAAAAGCCAGTGGGGCCTTAGAAGACCAGCCCTAGTTCCTGGATGGCATTTGCAGGTGAGAAGCAAAGTTAAAAGCTCACTGAATTGCTACGTTTGTGTTCCCAGATGCATCACCAGGTCTTTCTATCGGAATGCCGTGGGAGTGCTGCTGGTGTTCGACATGACCAACCGTAAGTCCTTCGAGCACATCATTGAGTGGTACCATGAAGTGGCCAGCATCCAGATTATGGAGAAGGTCATCTTCCTCCTCATTGGCCACAAAAGTGACTTGAAGTCAGACTGCAAAGTCTCCACCGAAGAGGCAGAGGGGCTGGCAGCCTCCCTGGGCATCGGCTTCATTGAAACGTCTGCCAAAAGCAACACCAATGTGGATTTGGCCTTTGAGATCTTGACCAACACCATCTATGAGGCTCTGAAGAACAAGGAGATCGATCTGCAGGAAGGCTGGGATGGGGTGAAGGTGATTCACAAGAGAACCTGCAACCCCCAGAAGAAGAGGCGAAAACCGCAAGAAAAATGCCAGTGCTAACCCAGAAGTTAGGGACTAGGACCTTGCATAGGGGATGGAATTGGTGGAAGTGGGGCTGGATGAGCTGATTCAGAAATAAATTAGGGATGAGCCTGAGATGCGAAGTTGGAGGTTCAGGGGGAGGGGGAGTTCAGTTTGTCTCTAGGGAAAATAAAAACCTCCAGGACTTGCTTTCACCCATTGTAGATGAATTCCATGGGAATAGTAAGAAGTGCACTACTGCCCCCTTTAGGTGGAGAACAGGGAATCCAGGACCAGTGATGCAACACTGACTAGCTGCTAGAGGCTTTCCTTTGGTTCTGAGCAGGGGAAATCCCTTTTATTACACTGCAGCACTGGCTCTCAGACTTTGTAATGTTTTTTTTTTTAAACTGAATCTTAGGACTAAGAAAATCTTTAGGAATCTAGGAGTGCAGCTCTTAAAACATACATGTGCACGTATCAAATACCCTGAACAATTGAGCCAGTCAATGGGGCCTTGAGCCTTAGTAGGGTCCCCGGAGTGGTACTGCATTACTAGGGATCAAATCCCCAAATCCCTGCTTTATTGAAGCATCCCAGAGAATTCAGCGTTACAAAGAAACCGCCATGGCCTGGTTTTGGGTGCCTAAGGACCACGGTGAGTAGAAGAATTCTCAGGACATGAGGAAGCCGATGAGATGTTTCCTGAGGGTGGAATTCAGTTGCAGTGCTCAGTGCGGAGGGGTGAGATTCACCCCTTTGCAAAGGGCCAGTCTCATGCTTGGGCACCCATTTAATGAATTCGTTAATTGTAGAATAAATTGCTCAGTTTCTAGTGTAATGCTATGCTATTCGGTCTAGACGGAGGAGGCCTTAAAAGGACATTATTAGTATTCCCCCAAGATCAGGGCCCCATTGTACCATGTGCTATACCAACATATAGCAAAAGACAGTCCCTGCCCAAAGGGGCTTGCAATTTAAATAGTTAAAGGGGCAAGAAGGGAAACTGAGGCACAGAGCAGGGCCATAGATTCGAGTGACGCTCGAGCTGATTTTATTAATTCAAATACAAGTATTACGCTGCCATGGATTTCAATGGCATAGCCTGGATCTAAACAAGAGTGACATTACGGTACCATCTTGCATCTAGCTAGAAAAATCCCAGTTCTGTTCCTCCCTAGTCAGGCATACTGCATCTGTCGCAAATCAAGCAGGTATTAAACTTCCTAGGTGAAATCCTGGCCCATGGGAAAACTCCGGCTGACTATGTAGCACCAGGATTAAACCCCAGTGTATTTACAGGTGTATGTTATTAGTTTGTGGGTGTGAAGCTGTGCTACATACGGACTAGTGCAACCCTGCTACTCACATGTCTCCAGCGTGTATGGATTCTTCATTACAAATAAATCATTTCCTTTGTATGATTTGGTGCTTCCTTCAAGATTGGGGGTTAGGAAGGGAGAAAACTGTGCCAGATTATACAGCAAAAGGTCTTCTGCTGATGCTCTGCACTTCTGTGGCTCCATTTTACCCGAGGATCTTAAAACCGTCAACAGTTTTTAACTAATGAGGCCTCACCCCTCTCCTGTGAAGGGTGGAAATATTACGTTCATTTTATAGATGGGCAAACTGAGGCACAATAAAGTCCAGTGACTTGCTCAGAAGAGTGGCAAAGCCAGGAGCCCTGATGTCTAGGCCACCTTCCCTATTCACTAGGCTGCACTTTATCCCCCTTAAAATAGTTTTAAACTTTCCGTTTAAATTAACAGTTCTTTCCTGGGATAAAATAATCCAGTGGCTTTCAGCTTTTCTAGACTACTGTACCCCTTTCAGGAGTCTGATTGGTCTGGCGTACCCCCAAGTTTCACCTCACTTGAAAACCACTTGCTTACAAAAACAAACACAAAAATACAAAAACGTGTCACAGCCTCACTATTACTGAACAATTGCTGACTTCCTCATGTTACCATTATAATTATAGAATAAATCAATTGGAATATAAACATTGTACTTACATTGCAGTGTATAGTATATAGAGCAGTATAAACAAGTCGTTCTATGAAATTTTAGTTTGTACTGACTTCGCTGGGGCTTTTTAATGTAGCCTGTTGTAAAACTAGGCAACTATTTCCATGAGTTGATGGACCCCCTGGAAGAGCGCCGTGTACGCCCAGGCATCCCTGGTTGAGAACCACTGAGCTACTCTGTCAGCTCTGTTTTTCTATTGTACCCAGTCTAGCTATCACATTTCTTATAAAGCCACCCAGGGCCGACTCCAGGGTTTTGGCCACCCCAAGCAGCCAAACAAAACAAAAAAAGCCGCGATTGCGATCTGCGGCGGCAAGTCCTTCGCTCCGAGCAGGAGGGAGGGACCGTCCGCCGAATTGCCGCCGAACAGCTGGACGTGCCGCCCCTCTCCGAAGTGGCCGCCCCAAGTACCTGCTTGGTAAGCTGGTGCCGGCCCTGAAGCCACCACTGCAGTATCTGGGCCCATTGGTGTTTCAGTTCTGCAGTAATCACATGATTTTGCCTGGTTAATGTGTCACTGGAGATAGGGAGGTAATTGTGGGGGGACTGTCAGACACTGTTCATTCAGGGGAGTCCTAGGGTCTGGGTTATACAGATGATCAGACTAGTGTCATAGGGGAGTTTAACCAACAGATCATCTTTGATTCAGTTTGTAGAACATCCTGCTGTTTGGTGGGTTGGCAGCCACAGGAATTGAACCTATGAACACTGCATCTTAACCCATGAGCTGCTACTGCCGGAGCTAAAAGGCTCTGCTCTGTTAAACTTATAGGAGGGGCATCAACCTGCACATGTGTGGGCCAGACACCACTGGCAGGAGAGGGAATAGCGCCACCACATGGCGTAGGTGTGGGTTACGTCTGCTTGACACCAGTGAGGAAGAGTCGGTCACTGCAGCCTGGACTGATGTTTTCAAATCTTTGGGGTGAACCCGGGCTCAGATTCGAGTGAAACTGGAGCTGATTTTATTAATTCAAATACAAGTATTATGCAGGCCAATCAGCCACCAGGCATGTCTGGCATCAATTCACACCCAGCTGCAATATCAACGCTTGGTCTTTGGAGTCAGAGTGCACAAGGCATGAATGAACGCGACTCAATACGTGCCCTGTCATGTCTTATTGCTTAAACATTCTCCCAAGGGAAACCAGTGGCTCTGACAACAGATCTCTGCTTATCCCAGGGGCTCAGCTCATGCCCAGCTTGGCTGCAGCTGGGCAGGGAAGGAAATGCCTTTAAAAGTGAATCCTATTAAGTGAATGGGAAAGTCTTTTAAATATTCTCTATAATAGCATACTAAATTGCAGTCCATCTCTAGGGCCTTCCAGTCAAAGAGCTCAAACCCTTTATAGACAAACCCTTAGTCCAAATGTAATCTGGAATAAAGTAAGGTGTGGATTTAAAACAGATTAAGAGTGTCCACACACAGTATTAATCAGGAATAGTTATTCTGGAATAAGTGTGTCTACACACAGGGACATGTGTAGGTTTTGGGGGGCCCAGGGCAATATCTGACACGGAGGTCTCCCACCCTTCCCCAGGGGGCCAGGGTGGTGGTGATTAGCCAGCGAATCCGCCCTGCACTCACCCCACAGAGACAGCGCCTGTCCCATGGGGCCAGGCCCAGCTCCCCATTGTGGGTGTTGTGACCTGACACACAGGACCACAGCACTGCCCAGGTTTGGCCCAGCCACCACTCCGTCATGAAGGAGGTGGGGGCATGGCTGGGCCAAATTTGAGAGAGTGGTGTAGGACCAGGGGCACAGAGGCACAGCGTTACTTAGCCCCCCCGTGGCTGGGCCAAGTCGAAGTGGCACTGACATCCCATTGCACCAGGTCACAATGCTGCCCACTCATACTCCATGGGTTGGGAGGCCCTCTCAGATGGGAGATCTGGGACAAACTGCCCCTTTTGCACCCCTCTCTGGACAGCCATGTCCACACATAGCATTAATCAGGAACGGATATGCTGGAATAGCTCCCCGGGACAGTAGACAAGCTCTGAGCCTCCCACAGGTCAGTACTATCATCTGTATTTCACAGGAGGGAAAACCAAGGTGCAGTGACATGCCCCGAGACAGATAGTGGCAGGGCCTGGAGTAGAACCCAAAGTCACCAGACGCCCAGACCTCACTAGTTACAAGGCCCCTACACATAATCTAATCTTCTAATCTAACCTAATGCCAAGGAGATGCTTCCTCATCACAGCGTTTTGCATCTGTTTTGCTCGTTCCTTCCCTCTGACACACAGGACCCAGTGTTACTGAGCGGAGAGACAGTCCTGACGGCCAAATGTAGGAGCAATACATTCTCTCTGCCTTCCCCTGCTATAAACACCACGCACTCAGCGGGAGGGGTGGCAGCTGCCTGCCTGGACATGAGCTAGAGCGGCTCTCAGCTGGAACCATCTCGCTCCACTTCCAGCAAGTCCCAACCGGCAGTGCCGTGTGAGTTCCCTCTCCAGCCCGCAGACGCTCGGCTCCAGGTGGCTCACGGGCTGCCTTGTCCCGCTGGGATCCTCCGGATGGATTCGCTCTGGCACTACCAGTTCCGCATTATCATGCTGGGGGACTCGACGGTGGGGAAGTCGTCCCTGCTGAAGCGATACACCGAGGGCGCCTTCCTCGACTCCATCAACCAGACGGTGGGGGTGGATTTCTACGTCCAGTTTGTGGAGCTGGAGCCCGGGCTCCGGATCAAGCTGCAGTTCTGGGACACGGCTGGACAGGAGCGATTCAGGTGGGTTTGATAGGGGAGGTTTAGACGTACATGCAAGCGTGAGGACAGGACAGCCGGAGCCAAGGAAGGGAGCCGGAAAGTTGCAATGGGGATTAATACAGGTGCAGGAAACTCCAGGCTGGAGCGCAGGCTGTTGTTTTCTTGCTTCAACAATGCTGAGGACAGGGGCTTGGTTAATAGGCCCGGAGACCAAAGGCCTTGGAAGAGGAAAAGCGTGGGCCATGGCTCGGTTAACTTCTCCCATGCTGCCCCTTGCTGTTGTGTCTCTAGCCCAGTGGTCCCCAAATTGAGGGGGTGCAGCGGAACATTCAGGGGGGTGCAGCAGGGCCCAGGCCAGCCCCTCATGGGGGTGGGGAGGGAGCACCACCCAGCCCCCGCTCTGCCCCCAGCTCTGCTCAGGCCCTGCCCCCAGCCTCGGCCCCTGACCGCAACTCCATTCCTGGCCCCAGCCCCAGCCATGCTCCCAGCTGTGGCCCCAGACTCGGCCTCCTTATCCCTGTCCGTGTCTCCCCCTGACCCCACCCAGGGAGCTGCAGCCCAGGCTCTTGGAGGGGGGAGGGCGGTAAGAGGGGGGGCGGCACACCAACAGGGGTAAGAGGGGGCACAACCCTGAAAAGTTTGGGGACCACTACTCTAGTAAAACTTGGAGGGATCCTAGATAGTCCCTCAGACTCTCCATGACCTCTCTGCTGAGGCAGGCAGCAAAGGAGACAGCTAGTGCCATGCAGGAGAGCGGTTTAGTCCATTGGGCATCCTAACCCCTGGGAAGGGGACAGAAAGCTCCACCCCCACACTCATTTCCCCTGGGCTGGATCCAGCTCCGTGTGTGAAGTGCCTGCAGCCATGCTCAGGTACTGCTGCGTGGGGCTCTCTAGAGCATATTGGGGGAGTTTAAAGGCCTCACTTTAGGGACTCCCTTCCTCCCCCATTCTTGGTGCCCTGCTAGGGTATGGCAGGGGAGACTGTGGGCTCCATTGCCCAGAATAGAGGTGCAGAGTGGGAGGGAAGCGGGGATCCAGCCCTTACTTATTATCAGAGGAATAGTACTGAGAAGCACTGCTATACAATGGGGCTTCGCGCCCAGGCTGGGGCACGGTCAGGGGGAGCGTAGAGGAGCAGACTCACCCCTGCAGCACCTCCTGCTGGTCTCTTCTGGGAATTAGCTCTTCCAGCATCCTGGAGCACCCCCTGCAGGGGGATGATCCACCTGTCCTCTGCCCCCCCCCATGTCCCTCCGGGACCCCAGTGCCCTTGTATCTGGGGTGCTGTCCCCTGGCAGTACCCCCCTCAGTACTAGGGTCTCCCCTCTCTGGGGAACCCACACCCACTATCCCTACCTCGCCTCAGAATAAGGCCACTGCCAGTCGCCAACTAGCCCCCGTGCCCTGGGGCAGACTGCAGTATAGGCCGCTCATCACAGGTAAGGTTGGGTTTGGACCTGCTGCCTTGGCCTACCCCTGGGCTGCCCTCTGCAACCCCCAGTATCCCATGGCCTTCCGCTAGGCCGCAGCCTGGGGCTTTCCAGGCTGGAGCTCCCCAGCCCTGCTCCACTCAGGTACCCTGTGTCTAGCACCCTACAGCCAGGCCCTTCCCTCTCTGAAGGCAGAGAGAAACTGTTTGGCAGCTGGCTCACAGCCTTTTTATATAGGGCCATCTGAGGCCTGATTGGGGTGTGGCCCAGAGGCAGCTGCTTCCCAATCCGCCCAGTTTAGCAGCTCCCAGCCACAGCCTTCCCCCAGGGCTGTTTTAAGCCCTTCAGGGCAGGAGCGGGGTAACCACCCCGCTACAGGGAGTCACACACTGGGTGCGAAGAACTTTCCAGCTAACAACACTGGGGGCACCTGCTCAGCCCCCCATGCCCAAGGGCAGGACCTGTGGGTTCCATGCTGGGGCGGGGTCTGAATGTTAATATTTGAGCCCTTCCCTCCCCCACCATTGGCTTCAATGGGAGCAGGATGCACCCCAGGTTCTGAGGAAGGAAGGCAAGGGGTTAGCAACCACCTCTGGGGCTGAGACTGCCGGGCCAGGTGGGATACAGGTACCAAGGCTTGAGACCAACTATTCGGGCCAGACCCAAGGCCCTTTAGTCCAGCACCCCAGGCTATTAGGTACAGAGTTTTCTGCTTAAGCTAAGAGGCTAATTATTAACCAGCCACGCGCCCCATTGAAAGGAACTGGCTGGGCACACCTGAAGCACCAGGGCCAGCCCCGAGACGGGGGAGAAAAGGGGCTTCTGAAGTCTCATTTATGCTGGAGGTTTGACCAGTTAGTGACACGGGCAGCAGGTTTCCAGGAATTTCCCAAGGGTGGGACCATTAGCACAGATGGGGCTCAGCTGGTTAATACCTCTGTATTCGGAGCAGGCAGACACAACACAAGGGTAAAAATGCCTGCGCTGTTGCCACGGCAGGTGGGGCCGCACAGGTGGCTGGGCAACAGCAGGAGAGTTTCCCAAAGACCTGTTCTAGGCTGAACCCAGACTGGTGGTAAACATGCTTTGTTCACACCCCACATGGTTAATTCTCTGCCACCAGCAGTGTAAGCTAGCACAGTGACTGTAGGAGACTGGCTTGAAGTAGCCAGCTCTCAGGCTGACAGGGCATCCCAACATCCATTGCTCTACCTGCTACTGGGCGCGGGGGGGTCCTCAGGGCATTCTGCTTGCTGCCAAAGTCCAATGAGATAGCTGCCTGGATTTTCCTAACATGCACTGATATGGGAGCATCAACTGATAGGAACATAAACCAAGCTAAACTGGGGGAAAGAACAGATGCATTGTGGACTCAAGTCAAGCCACTGGCTCAGCTAAGAGTCACACCTGTGACACAAATCTGGTTGAACATGTACCACAGACAGATGTTATATCTAGGCATTAGGGGTAGTTACAAAAATTTCATCAAAACCATTTTGACACACACACACACACACACACACAAAAGTTTTCCAGGGAATGCAGGGTTTTGTTTTGGAGTTGCTGTTTTTTTGTTTTGACACGAGAAGTAGCTTTCCTCAGATCATTTAGTTAAAAAAATGATTGTCCCAAACCTAAAGAATTTTCATTCAAAATGGCACCCAGCGATCTCCCAGGACTTGTAGATCAGGGGCTTTATGCTGCCATTCTCCTCTCTGGGTGGGCTCTCTACACAGACTACCTCTCCCATGATGCACCATGACCAAGGATTCTTATGGTACGCATCACTTCTCACTACCATAGGGAAAAGTGGTGCATCAGGGGAGATGTAGTCTAGTCAGAATAAGGCACCTGAACTACAATTCCCATGAGGCAGTACAGTGCCATTCTTAATTGAAGTTTTGGTTTTCGATATTCCACCAAAAAGCTGCAATTTTCTGCAGAAAAACATTTTCCAAGCAGTTCCACAAGGTAGTCTGCGCTGCCTCTGTGCCATAAAGATCTTAGGAAAGCAATAAGAGAATGCAGAGTCTCATGTCGTTCCCTCCTTGTGTCCTAGGTCAGTGACTCGCTCTTACTACCGCAACTCCGCTGGGGCAGTGCTGATGTTTGACCTGACCAACCAAGCATCCTTTGAGAGCATCAAGGAGTGGCATCGGGAGGTGACAGACACAGTGAAACCTTTTCACATGGTCTTTGTGCTGGTTGGGCACAAGAGTGACCTGGTGCCGCAGCGCCAGGTTGAGCGAAAGGAGGCCGAGAAGCTGGCTTCTTCACTGGGGGCAAAGTACATAGAGACATCCGCTAAAAGCAACAGCAACGTGGATGATGCCTTCCAGCTGCTGACCGTGGAGATCTATGAAGCTGTGAAGGCTGGGATGCTGAGCCCAAACAAGGATTGGGATGGGGTGAAAAGCAGACTGCCACCCACAGAGGAGCCCAAAGTACAGAACCTGGAAAAACAAGAGAAGCAGAAGAAGTGCTCGTGCTAGCCAGACATTGTAGACTAAGAAGCCAGAGTGAGCTATCATCACCCACCTTCCCGTATAAGACTTGGCTGCCGGGCAACTCTATATGCAAGGACAGTCACAGTAGCCTCTTCTAACAGGCTAGTAGTTCCCGTTAACCTCTCCCAGCGAAGGCAACAAACAGACTTGGAACAGGTAATGTTTCCATCCACTCATGTTCAAAGGCTGCAGGATTACACAGCCCCCTTTGTGCTTGGAGGAGATTCCAAATAGGAATCCAATGGCCTCGGCACTGGAAAAGACTGGAATTTACACTTGAATGCAAAGTTAAATACATTTTATTCATATTTCTGGTTGCCTTTAGCATTAACGATTAGAACAATAAACATGCCAATGAAAATGGCAAGTGTCCCCCAAGTGACAAACCGCGACTCAGGAGGTGTCTGCAGATTCGGAGGATTTAGAATCTCCACGGATGCTGCATTTTCTACAGACTAAACATTCTTCCAGCCATCCTGGTTGTGAAGCACTTCCCAGCACTGATGTTCAGCTCGGAGTCTACAGAGCCACCCAGCAACAGCATATGAAGCACCCCCACCTTCTCCCATTCTCATCAATGCGGCTCCTCATGTTAAACCCCTCAAGTTAACAGTAAGTGGTGTTTTGCTGCAGGTTGTCCTGCCACCACGTCCCTCTCATGTCACTGGACTTCCCCTTCACTTGAAAGGACACGGCCTAGGAACAAGGCCGCAAGTTTCTAATATGAAAACAGTCACTATTTGGGCAAAGCAGCTTCTGTCTCAGGCCTAACACTTAGGGTACATCTACACTACAGCGGGGAGTCGATTTAAGATACGCAAATTCAGCTACGTGAATAGCGTAGCTGAATTCGACGTATTACAGCCGACTTACCCCGTTGTGAGGACGGCGGCAAAATCGACTTCTGCCGCTTTTTGTCGGTGGCGCTTACTACCACCTCCGCTGGTGGAGTTAGAGCGCCGATTCGGGGATCGATTGTCGCGTCCCGACGGGACGCGATAAATCGATCCCCGAGAGGTCGATTTCTACCCGCCGATTCAGGCGGGTAGTATAGACCAGGCCTTAGATTTAGCAATCTGGTTCTAGACCAACAGGACTGGCTATTTCCGCAGGCTGTGTTCTTGTGACAACGCCGGATACTGAAATGCCTTCAAGACAGAACAGAGTAACTTTCACCTCCAGGTTACTGGTTAGAATCTAGACCATGCTGATCGCTATTTTTTTTTTTTTAAACTAAGATCTGTTGGCTTTTTAGGTGACCGCTCTAAGAAATGAATTGGGCAGGTCTCCAACCAGTTTCCAGACCAGACTGTGGTACCCAAACTTGATGTTCCATCCATTCACTTCACAACAATTTTTTAAGAAAGTGGCACGGGAACCAATGAAGTTTGGGATCCACTGTTTTAAACCACATCATAAAGAACCATCTCTACAACTGGCCCCTACAATGGCAGTCTCAGCGGAAAGACCGAGTATTAGCTGGGCACAGAGAACGGATGACATTCACACTTACGAGTTTGAATCCCCATTTTGGAAGGACCATGTCAGGTATCAGAATGGCAATTTCGGACACTTTGGACTCTGCCTATGCTGTCAATAAGAGTTCAGGCACTGAACTTATGACCTTAACCAATCTCAGCAGGATTCTTGCAAAATCCCCTCCCTTACTGCAATAAACATGCTTTGTATAGGTTTACATTTTAATGTAGTTTTTAAGACATTGTGTCTGGAGAGATTTTGGCAAACCAGTAAAGTGCCCGAAACCACTATTGCTTTTAGCTTATTGCTGAAAGTAGCCAGTCAGCAGGCCGTAAATTGGTCATGCAGCAGCCTTAGCATAACCAAGGCAGGAGGGAAGAGAGTTTTGGGTGCCACAGACAGGGCAGCTTCACCCTGCGTCCTTCCTAAGAATGTTGAAATTGTGGATATATTTATTTTAGAAAAACAGGGCATCTGTTTATATGTGCCCCTGGGAATGTTTGTCAGGACCCCAAGGCATTGACACTGGAAAAAACAACATACCTGGTTAAATTGATGATCAGAAGGAAACCTCTTGCTTGACCTTTAAAAACTGCTTGCTTAGCAAGTTTTCTTTAAGGGATATGTCATTGTATTATTAATGTATAAATAAAGGGAACAGGTTTGAGGTAGCTGGACTTCTCAGAAGGGGCTCTTCAGGAACACTCCCTCTGGAGGCACCTTGGGGTCCCCACCGGCAGACGGAAGTTTGGCCAGGGGAAGCCTGTCATGATGCCACTCGAAAGTCACTCTCAGCTTCAGTAATTATCGAGGGTTGGGGGTGTTTTACTAACCTGTTGCGGACGTGCGTAAGTGCTTGAGACTAAGTAAAGTTTAGCTTTAAGTGAAAGCACTCGTGTTGTCCTGTTTGTGCCAGCCATCTATCGCTCGGACGGCCGTGTCTCCCCTGATTTATTTCCTGACACCACCTTGCACAGAGTAAAAGTTACCAAGAGCTTTGGGTTCAAAGAACCCCAGGTAACAAGTGGGCCAACCAGATAAGAAGTCTGGATTTTATTTCCGGTGCGGCCTTTAGTTTGGAAAGCTCTTATTTTAGGACCACGTATATATTTCAAAGCCTTTGAGGGCAGCTTTCAATTTCATGCTTGTCGACCCAAAACTCAAGAGGTACAGATTTAAGAACACCCCTCCCCTTTCCTGTTTGCAATTTGAAGAACCTTTCCCACCTGATTAGCAGAGTTACTAGGGTCAAATTTGTGGCCTAAGCTTCAATTTCTTTTCTAAACAGTTTTAAAGTGAGTCATGTGCTGGTGAAATGTGCTCAACTGACAGCCCTGGAGACTGAAGACTTCCATTTGACCATGGAATAGCATATGCTTCCATCCCACCATCCCTGATCCGCAGGGAGCCAGAGGGAAGTCCGGTCTCCATGACTCACCAAGTTTTGGCCTCTCTGCTGCAACTGGCAGCCAGGGCTCCAGTTGGTCTTAATGTGAACCTTTGTGCACTAGGAACTGGACAGATCCCCATTAGTTTATTTCAAATAGGCCAAAACAGCCAAAAGATGGTAGGACTTGTGGTCACTACTCACCTCGGCCGGATTTCATCTGGCTTAGAGGCAAAATGGTCTGTGTTGTCTCTTACCAGTGCAAGAACAATCCCTTCCATTTTGAACCTAAACCTGGCACGCCCTTTAAACATCCCTGCAGCAAGCAGCCCCTCTCCTACTGCCTAGAGTTTTAAATGAGGTGCTGTAAACACATCAAATGCAGAAGCATGAGACTATGTCCAGCTTTAGATTAATAATTTCTTTATTAATGTAAAACAAATGCAAGTATTTATATAAACACTGACATTACAAAGTACTTGAACTGGCAGGAGGGAAGGGGGAAAAACGAAAATCTCTACAAATGCTTCTAATACTGTCCCAAACAAGACCAAAATGCTCTGTTCCTTGGACAATCAATCACTTATACGATAAACCACTTTAAAGGTCACAAATAAAGTCTTTGTTTCAAGATACAATGTGCTCTGATGGGGGGCTGGGGAAGGGGGGCATATAATGTTTTTTGGCCGATCTCCTCATAAAGTCATAGATATTGCTGCGCTGTTAATAAAAAATATATGCTTCTCTGTAAAGCATTAAAAAAAATATCCCATGGATGGTGTCATGGAGGCTTCAGCTTAGAGGCAGATATCCCAAAACGCACAGTTGTCTTCCTGCTATTCCTAGGGGTTATTTCTTGGTTGTTTTGCGGATCAGTGCCATCCTCTGAAATGAAAAAGGGAAAAATACAGGGAACTGAGAGTCTGGAACATGGTTATTTCCAAATCAAGCTGGGAACATGGCTATATAGGAATGAGATTGAAGAAACACAGGGTCCACAACAGGTTGCTTATGCAATACCATATGTTGAAAGTAAGCTCTGGTGAACAGTGGTGATATATCAAGAAATACAGACACAAGCCCTGTCTACGATGGCCTTTAAACACTTTGGAAGCCACATTTTAACAGTTAAGATGGGCTCTAGCTAAATCCATTTGTAACTTGATTTGTCTGACTTGTGGGAGAGGCCAAACTATAAGCCATGCTGAGAAATGGTCCAGCCTGGATCCTTCTCAGGCTTGTACATGCCTGTAGGCAATGTTCTACCATGAATTAGCCCGACCTGGGTTTAAAGATGGTTCTTTAAGTCTATTTGAATCCTAGCTTGGATACAGCCATAGCCAGAAAGTTTAAAAAGTTTTTCAGAGAGTCTGTGCCGCTCTCCTTGGGAGAAATTCTGTCTGGAGTCATCATTTCGGTTTGGTGATTCTACCTTAATCCTAATTTCACTCAGTCACTAGCACAGTTTAAATATTTTACTTGCATTGTGCACTGAATCAAAATCCACTTTAAGGCCCTCTGTCCACACCCGCACAGCATTTTATCCCCCGTGTCAGAAATGGAGCTGTCACATTATCATGCTGGCGTGTTTCACGGGTGTAGAGATTTTTATTGATGGCTTTGGCCTTTGACTTAAAAAAACCCAGCAACTTCCAAACTAGGAGCAAGACAGAATCCAGTACTGAACAAGTAACTAACAGCTGAAATTCCAGGACAAGCACAAGTGCTCTTCCAAGAGGAGCCCCCAGCCAGATATTTAAGGTCAGAGAGGAAACAATTTTCAGCTGCTCCATATACAATGGCAACAAGTCACTTGCTGCCACGTTGTGCAGTAACCATTTGTTTCCAGTGGAAGGGACCCTGCAGCTGGCCTGCAGTAGCTCAGTAAATCCTGGGTCACTGTTACATACACACATGGCGGCTCCCATGAGCTGACAGAGCCATCAGATCATAATATGCAAATGGCATCCCTGGACTCCCGCAGTTTTACAGACAGGGATTCCCGCCAGTCAACATGGATTTTTAAACTCTTCTGGAGAGAGAGCTTTCTGGCTATTCACATGTATGTTGGCTCCAGGCAGAATGGACCATGCAAAACCAGTCATGCAGCATTGTCTCAGGCCATGGTTGTGTTTTGGCTCCTGAACTGAGTACCTTCTCCCTGACCGCTTAACTGCCTGTGGATGAAGGGTTGTTTTGGGCTCCTCCTTGGAGCGTCAGAGGCTAGGCGAGAATTGCTCTCCAGCACAGTCATCACATGTTAACTGCAAGGTCCACTGTGCAGGGAGCCAGCATGACAAACTGGCAATGTCTCCTATGGGGTCTCCCAACAACTGACTCTCTACCGCAACTTGAAGGGTGTGGCCACCAGTTAGAAGCAAGAACCTTAAGCCAGGGAGACTCCTTGCTGAGATTGTCGCAGCCTTGGGAGCACACTGCAGGGGGAGTCTAAAAGAATATCCAAGCTCCCTTCTTTCTTGGCTGCAATACAAGAGCGGAGATGAACAAGAGCAGCACTGGCATGTGTGGGGGGAGTTGGACAAGGACTCTGCTTGTATTGACCCCCCTACATTTGGCTATTAGTGCATTCACCAGGGGCTCCTCACCTGTTTGTGAGCTTCTGTAGTGCAGGCTTTTTTGTATGGCCGGATTTCTTCAGAACCAAAACCTGGGATCCACATGTTCCACTGGCGCTCTGGAACAGAAAGCACAGATCACTGCCTAAGAAAGCTGTGCAGAATGCCCAACATAGGGAAGCCCTCAACGTACCAGAACAATAAGGACTAGTTAGAAATATAGTAAGACCTATTCAGTGAACCCCCCTGGTGCCAGGGCTGCAGATATTTCGTGAGAAATGGGGGTGCCGGGGAATCCAGACTCCAGTGACTAAAGGCACTTAAAGGTTATTTATTATTTGTACTGTGCTTGCATCTAAGGAGTTGAGTCAGGGTCCCATTGGGCTAGATACTATATACACCTATTATAAACAGACCCTACACCAGAGACCTTACAATCCAGGTTGCAGAATGGTATAAAATGGCAAGCCCGTGCATAGGAATAGGAGAGTTTGGAGGAAGAGAAACATAATGACATTTAACTTCTCCCTGATTGCCAGCAGGACGCCTAGACAGCCACCCTAGGCTCAAATTCATAAATGGGCAGCCTCCTCCATGTCTCTGCTTCCACACATTTCAGTTAGACTATTTCCCTCAAATGTCTCTATTCAGGGTTTGCCCTGGTTGTGTAGGGTGTATCCAGATCCCTACCCCAAGGTCTAGCGGGGATAATCCCTTTTCAGGTACTTCTATCCCTCAGTTCTGTCTCCTCACTGACAAGATACGAATCTCTTACCGAGATGCAGCTGGACATCCTTCACTTCCAGAGTGTTTGATTTGCGATGTCGGGCGAGCTGGCAGGCAGCTGTCACCACGCTCTCAATGAAATCATCAGCAATCTGCAACAGCATCTGTGGGGGAGTAGGGGACTGAAGAAAGCAGCACCTCAAACCCCTTCACATTCTTTTTTGGATGATGGTTAGTCAAACAATGTAGGGACCACTATGAAATTCAGCCCTCAGGAGCCACTGCTTGCAGAAAACAGTCTGACCACACCCTACGGAAAATCCCCTGGGATGTCTGAGAGAGTCACCAGCAAGAGACCAGGTTAATAAATTAGAACAAATACCTCTGAGCACCAGCAATGTATATGGACCATGTTTGATGCTGACCAGAGCTTGTGTAACAGCACAACAGTGTGATCCAATCCTCCCTGTATTGGGTAAGGGGCTAGGACAGCTCTGGATTGGCTCTGCATGTCCAATTTTACTGGTACGGGTTGTCACATATGGCCTACCTCCTCCACATCCTCATCCAGCTGCTCATTGGGATCCACCTCTCGCACCAGGTCCTGCAACTTCTTCTTGGTTAAAACCTGAGGGTAAAAGGGGGACGATTTTTTCCACACTGCATTAGCAATCTGACTGGCAATACACAGCACGGCAGCAAAAATCACAAACTGCCCCCAAAACTGTAATCAGAGGTCCAGGCTGTACACAGTATTGACAAAATGTAACACCCCGGGAAGGGCACAGATAAACACTGGGCAATAACTAGGCATTCTCAAACCTACCTGGTAGCTACAAACAAAGCAATGGCCAGTGGGACAGAATAATGAATAAGGCTGTCCTCTCACGTGAGACAACATTTGCTACCATCTCTTTCATACCAAAATACCGTTGATTAAAGCAACAGTGTGCTGGCAAGAGAAAACAATTGCATAATGAGAACTCCTGAAGGGTGGACTGTAAGTACAAGGATAATTTCAAGAACTGCAGGGTTATGTTATGGGCGAAAGATAATATTTTACATTTCTATGGTGCCTGTCATTCAGAAGTGCTTCAAACAAGATACATACACCACAGCTGGGCAGAGGACAGCGGCCAATTAGCACAGAGCACAACAGCAAGGAAGGGAGGGAGGATTTTATTAGTTTTTGAGCATCAGCAGCATGCTGACTGTTGTAGGATATAGAGGGATGGTATCACCCTGCCCCCAAAGTCTTACAAGATAAACTAGATACATTTGGTTCAATGACACTGAGGCAAACCCCTACTCTTTTGAGAAGTGTCAAGGAGTCGAATGTCCACAAAGCCTGAGTTTAAGAAGCACCAGAAAATCTACACACAAACTGTGCAGTAGTCAGTCTGTTTCCCAGGGGAGAATGAAAGGCAAAGTCAAAGCTACTGGGATCTGAATCTGTGATTCCCGTAAGATTAGGGAGTTCAGACATGATTATGCTGTTAAGTCACCCCCCTCTAGGGGAGCATGACCTTCTCTCCATCTCAGCTTCTCTCTTGGTTCTTCTGAAGAGAAGCAAAAGCCTCCATTCCAGCCCCAGCATTGCCACAAGAATGGAACCGCACGGTGTGTGTGTGTAAAACTGAAAACAAGTGTTGCATTATATGCGTAGAACGGCAGCTGTTTGACTGTGGTGCTGCTTCTTCATTGTCCCGAGGAGGTATAGGTTACCTACATACACAGTAGGTTGGCGCCAGCAATCTGACTTCAGAAGCCAGGTTTAAACTGACCTTTTGACTGTTTTGATCTATTTCAGGGAGGCCGAGGAGGGGAATCTAGCACATTGCCCTACACTTGTTATGATGACCTACAGCATTGGAAGACAGATTTTCATTGTATTCAGTATTTTGTTTTCCATACAAGCCATACTTTGAATGGGATTTTCTGATCTCTCCCTGACGTGCATCACTAGGAGACTGGATGCAACCTGCAGCTGGTCTATACAGTCTGTGTCTGATTCAGATTGTAAGCTCAAGAGAGGCAGGAACCGGATCTCTGTGTAGTGCTGGGTGAACCGGGGGTACTCAACTGATCAGTTTAATTAATGTAAAATATTTCCAGGTCATTTAAGGGACAGTAAAACTATGGGAGGGTCTGAACAACTCCCTGCTTGCCCAAGATCTCAAGTGAAATTACCTGGTTGCTTTCAGGACTTAGGCGTCCCCCTCCACTAGGAGTCCCTGGCATCTTTGCCACGGTGGTACTGTTCGCCATGGAGCTCTGTGGTGGCGTGTTGGCTGGTTCTGGCTTTATCGAGGAGAAACTGGATAGGTTGATCAAGGTAGATGGGCCAAACTGGTTCATAATCTGCTGGGCTTTAGTCTTTAAATCATACAGCTTGTCAAGATCCTGCTTCTTTTTGGGGTTGTGAGGACCCAGACCAATCAGCTGGAGAAGGAAAGGAACACCAAAGTTAACAAATTTAGAGACTAGATTTTACTCCCTAAACTCCCCCACACTATCTGTACTGAGACCATATCCCGTAAGCAGTGCCTGGAGGCTTTCAACTTAATCCGATACTTCTAAACACACTTTGAGGGCGGGGGGAAGGACGTGGGTGGGAAAAGGAAAATATTTGTGTACATTAAAAATAAAACTTTAAGGGAAGGCATTATGGTTGCACAGATTTCACTGAATGGCAAACCGATGATGGGTGTGAAGTCTGACTGAGACAGCCTGAGTACAGCCTAAGAACGTTGCATTCCCACTTCCAGTCTAACACCAAAATTCAATCCAGGCCTGTAATCCTCCAGACCTGGAACAGGTCTTTTCCCTCTTCTCTACCTGTGCCTCTTTGGTGGCAGCCTTACTCTTTACATTAAACTGGCAGATTAATGACAACCTCCTGAGGTATAGTTGGGAAGATTTCACTAAAGAGGAAAAAAATCAGATTACAAACTCCTCAGGGCAGGGACTGTCTTTGTTCTACATACATTGGGGCCTGGTCTATGACTGGGGTCTCTAGGCACTATCACCATACGAGAGTCTCCATTTTGACATTTCAGACATCTACTTAGCTGGGAAGAGGGGAAAGCGGAGTACAAGCTCCTCATGTAGCTGCACTGGTGAGAACCTGGCACAGAGCAGGAAGGCACAGTTCTAGCATCTGCCACACAACACCCACAATGCATTTGAAGTCTGACGGGTAATTATTCCCAAACCAAGATATTTCCAATAGCAGGGCAGTTTTGCAATGAGAACACATAGTGAAAGGTTGGCATTAAGCCCTAGAATTCAATTTCACCTATAAACCTTGTCAGCATTAAGCCAGGTCTCCAAAAGTGACATGACAGTAGAAAACCCTCCTTTGCCTCTAATTCCATTGATCTGATTCCTCACTTCAGTTGAGGCTTTCAGCTGCACAACCTGGAATTTAGTGGACTGTCAAGCAAAGGCCAGGACTAATTTCATACGCCTAATTAACGGCCTGCTCTTTCCAGATTAGCCATAAGATTCTCAGACTAACTCATGTCATAGGCCACTAAACACCAGATAACTTTTGGACTGAATCCGAACTGGCCACCTAGATTAGTAAATAGGGTGCAGAATCTTGAGACATCTACTCTTCCTAGCACACTACTACAGACCCACCACTTGGCTTCCATGCAGTCAGATCTGTGGCCCACAGCTCCATAATAGCATGGCTCTGTCCAAACTTGTGTTCTTCAGTTATCACCAACAATGGTCAAGGAAAACTGCAGTGATTAGCACTAATACACAAATATTTATTAAATTGTTTGAACTATCAGAGTAAGAGATTTCAGATGCTTTTACAAGTCTTTCACTGTTCTACTATCTCAGTTCAATGAATGCAGTTGTCAATGGGATTCCTGCTTCTGCCATTATTTTGCTGATCGTTCAGACCAATAAGTAAGTGGTTACATAGAAAATGCATCTCACTATTTGAAAAGGACAGATATTAAGCCGTGAAGTGACTTAAGTGGAAACTTTAATAGCAGCCTATATTAACTCTGAAAAATCTTCTTGCCCGTGCATTGAGGCCAATGCATTTTCTGTGTCTGAACATAAAACTGGTCGTGATGACAATTTTTTGTATTTCTGACTTTTGTTTTAAGTGATTTATTTTCCATAATTAGATTTTGGGGTCTCAAATTCTCTTATACTGCAGTTTTCTCAAACTTTTCTACAAAACAGCACCCTTTGGAAATGTCTCTTCTCACAGTGACACAAGTTGAAAACAGGCTACCAGGAAAAACCAAAACCAAAACAGATCCAGGACATTTATATATAAATGAAGAGAAATAATATTTTCTACCTTTTGTAGAAAATGTGATTTTCCCCTATAACTGCATTAAATTCTTTGTTAGTTTGTATTAATTCACACAGAAAAATCACTCAAAAATAATCACACAAGAATGCTTAGCCAGTTGATATTTGAGTGTTTCATTCCAATGCTCAGTCATGCACCGCTGCTGCAAATATATCACATATATTTTTCTTTTTAAAAAACAAACATAAATGCAAGTAACTTCATGTAGCTCTGATATCGATTTCTAGCCCAATGTTAACAGATTTTAAAATAATGCAAAATCCCTACGTTCGTGCCTTGGGATGTTCTTCAATCGTACAGAGCCCTATAAGCTCTTAGTTGGCACTTCTGGTGCGAGGCCCCTAGAGCATAGTGCAAGAAGCAGACGAAAGGATTCCAGGATTCCTGCTTCTGACACTAGCTCGCTGGGTGATCTTGGACCAGTCACTTAGCCCCGTGCCTCAGTTTACAAAGTAGGAAATCTTACCTACCATGGAGGGATCAGAAGATGTGAAATGCTTTGAACTTCTTGGGCAAAAAGCACTATATTAATGCAGAGCAATTTTTACCCTCACCTCTAATTTCAACCTTTGGGTATAATCAAGTCATTAGAACACAAACAAGATATGGATGCACAGGTTTCAACCTCAAGTCCTACATGCCACTTCATGGCAAGCTCAAGCAATTTACTCACAGCTATCTGAGTGTCTAGATCTTTAATTACATCAGCAACTGCTGTGGGCCCAGTGAATGGAGAGGCCATTTTCCAAAAGCTTCCTGTAAGTAAATAGCCAGTGTTAACCTAGTCTCCCCTCCTCCTGTGCTACATATTTCTCATTCCCACAAAGATACCAGCTGTTTTGCATGTCACCGACCATATCATAGGAAGATCAAAAGGAAACAAGCTTCAGCAGACAATACACACCACAACACAGGTATGCCTTGTCCTTATTAAAATGATTAGCTGTAATTTTTCTGGGCGTTTAATATGAAGCCTTACTTTAAACAGTAATTGTGAACCTAGCATACCTTGTCTTCTGAAGTGGCAAGGTATTTCCCAGGATCCTCAAGGGTGAAGGGAAGTCTATGTTAAACTTTTAACCTAAAAACAAAGATTAAGTACAGGGCTAGTTGGTATTGGAGTAGAGGACACTAGAATACAGTAGCACTCACACTGCCCGGGTCCTGGCTACTGGTTCTGCATTTTAATTTAATTTTAAATGAAGCTTCCTAAACATTTTAAAAACCTTACTTACTTTACATACAACAATCGTTTAGTTATATATTATAGACTTGTAGAAAGAGACCTTCTAAAAATGTTAAAGTGTATGACTGGCACGCGAAACCTTACATTAGAGTGAATAAATGAAGCCTCGGCACACCCCTTCTGAAAGGTTGCCGACCCTTGGTCTACAGCAACAAGATAACTTGTCGAACCATTCACCAAAGTGCTTGCAGCGCCCATTTCCAGGAAGAAAAGACATTGAGCAAAGAAATTTGTACAGAGAAATTAAAGGTAATCTGCAAAGGAATTTTTAGGAAATTTGGATGTACTTTTTTGTGTGGCTTCTTTATGATGGATAAAAGCTTAAAGAGTTTTCTGAACTGCTTGTTTTTTAATTTAGAAATATCAGAAGTGTCAAGTCTGGTCATCCCTTGTTTTGCTAGAGGACCTCTTTGGAAGTGGTGGGTATCTCAGGAGAGGTATATTGCAAGTATTTATATATTCATTGTAAGGGCAGGATTGGCTGAATCTTTAAGAGATCTCCTTTCTACCAAGTGTTCGTTAGGCACTGGAGTGATTTATGTATTAAAAAGTTTTTAACTGCAGCTAAAAACCTTCCTCCCTCTCAGCTGTTCTGCTTTCAGCCTTGCAAAGTCATAATTTCATTATTTCTCAAGTTATCACAGAATCTTCCCGGATAATGAAAACCAGAATTTCTAGTGTTAAAAATTAAGCAGACAAGACCCATTCCAGCCTCCCATGCTCATCAGAACCAAAGAAAAGTTACAAATTCAGTTGTTTTCCCCTTTGTAGGTCACCTTTAAGGGTTTGATTCAAACCTTAATGTGTGGAGAAAAATATGTCAGTACACTTTGTAAAAGGAGCCACCGAACACCAGTACTATGGCTGATTATATAGATGGTCATGGATCTTATATTAATTAATCAATATCATAATCAATCAGGTTCAAAGACCTAAATATGAACACAGAGACCACCCATCTTTACTTAAAAAAAAAATCAGTTCCACCACTTCTGAAATGAAGAGCTCATTTTGAACCAGTTTAATAAATTGGACGTCAGGAGAACACATTATACAATGCATCCACAGCCCTACTCAGGTTTGTATGAACAAGCTAATACATAATTGTAGAAATAGATTCTGTATCCTAACACGGTTCCATAAGGTTCTTCCTTGTCCTTGAGTCAGGAATAACAATCGTCTCTCTCAACTCTAGGAAAATTTATACTGTTTTCTTGCATATCACAGCAGACATTAACTCATTTTAAAAACTTCTACAGTGGGGTTCCCTGTGGCTATGCTCCATTAACAAAGGTTGAAAAATTAATCTCATGTCCTCACAGACTTCTAAAACTTCAGTCTCTGAATGCTCAACTATGGTATAATTAAGTTTTCAACAGACATTTAGGGAACTCTCAGTAAATTCTGCAAGCTTCCTGCATTGAACATGGACTCCTAGGTGCAATAATGCGCTAATTATGACTGGATAGTGTGCAATATATATTCTCAACAAATAACAAGTTCTGTTTTCCAAGATAACATCTGTGGATTTGGCAAAATATAAATGCTGCATTTAACTAAGGGAAAATGTGTAGAGCCCTGTGCAAATACAAAATTTGTATCTGAATCCGATCCACGACCACGGTCCGCAAATATAAAGTGGATATCCACAGATTTGCGGGGTTCTAAAAATGTGTTTTTACTTTACATTTGCAGGTCCAAAGTCTTCTAAATAAAACACTTCGGAATTTAACACGGTCTAAGTATTTGCTTATTCAACATGTGTCACTTGGGACAGAGTAGACCATTTTTTCCCCTTTAGAGATTTTTTTTAAAGCATACTTCCCTTTCACTTCAAGTTTTTCTCTTAGCTGCCAAAAATTTAATATGGCATCTCCAATGATAAGCAAGGAAAAGGAACATGCATACATTTTCTAATTCCAGTTTCTCCTAAAATATAGTTGTACCCACTGTCTGAAGTAGTTTTTCATTGCTCAAACCACTGAATACTCCATGGGAGCTTACAGATGTTCCAGTCATACAGTAGGAGTTCAGAGCTTTCTCTTTCACTTTATAAACTTCAGCACACCACGACTGAAGTGATTTATCACTGAAGCTGTAGGAAGTCATTGGGCAATTACATGGATCTGCCATCTATTTTCAAATCTCACGTGAAACCAACTTTTTATCCTTAGAGCTTGGAGGTTTTCCTTCTGTTATTTTTCCCCTCTAAGGCATTTAAGAGCTAGAGTTTGGATTGAAAACACGATACAAAACACAGTTAGACTGCACTTCGCATTTGAATTAGGACCCCAGGATAGGGTGACCAGATGTCCCGATTGTATAGGGACAGTCCCGATTTTTCACACCTGCGGTCTGGTCCCTCTACCCCAGGATGAATGAAGGACATGGGACCCCTGACATCCCCTTGCTCTGGGCTGCACGGTGCCCACCGAGACCGGGAAGGAGAGCGCCCTGCGGGGCTGGAACAGGCTCCTCCAGCAAGGACTTATAGTTGGTGTCACTCCCATGGCGGTTCGCGCCCCGTCCCTGCAGCCCAGGCTCTGCAAGGGGTTAAACCCCCGCCCGCCCGCCCGCCCGCAGCCCCCCCCCGGCTGGCGGTGCCGATCTGGTGCGGACAGGAGAGCGAGTCGCCCGGGGCTCAGCCCGCCGGGGCGCCCCTGACCCCGCGGGGGGCGGCTGCTCCCCCCGTCTCTCCCCGAGGAGGGGGAGCCCAGCCCCGGGCGGGGCCCGCACTCACCGGCGCCCCCGCCTATCGCCCCATGGTCCGCGGCCGGATCCCCCCGGCTGAGCTGCTGCCGCCGCCGGCTCTGCGCTGCTCGCCCTGACCCCCCCCGCAGCAGCGTCCTTCCGCCGCCGCCCGGAAACACTCACCCCGCGCCCAACCAGAGCCGCCCTGGCACAGCTGGCACGGGAACGACGCTGGGCATGCGCACCACCACCAAGCGTCCCCAACGGCGCATGCGTTCACGGCCCACCCCGACAGGGCGCCGCCGAGAGTTGTTTCCCGTCATCGACTGCGCATGCCCCAGCCCCCCTCCCCCCGACCTCTGCGCAAACGCCCCGCCCTGAGGTGTTCCCATGGCAACGCCTCAGGTTCCCCGTCTGGCCTTGCGTAGCCCCCCTCCACCTAGGCCCCTTGGCGCCCCCACCGTGAATCCCGCTCCCCTCGGCCCCGCTGCCGTCCCGCGGGCGGGTAACTGCCCCCCGGGGGCGAAGGGGAGTGTGTGTGGGGGTCAGATAGAGTCCCGCCCCCGGTCCCGCGAGAACGGCTGGTTCGTTGGGTGTTTAATGAGCGGTTGGACACAGCCAATGAGATGGCTCAGGATGCGGCGGCCGCTTAGATGCTAGGCGCGCTAGAGCCATGTACAGCGCCGAGCACCGGGGGGGCCCCCAGGTCTGTGACTGCCCTGCCTGGGTGCTACCCTCTTACACATGCCTACGGCGCGGTGAATAATAGCGACTCATTACGAAATGTTAAGCACAAAAAAAGACGAATCATGGGGGCGGGGGGCAAAGAGGTATTGGGCAGAGCTGGGCCTGAATTCGGTTTACATTGGGATGCGGGGGGGGGGGGTCAGAGCTTGGGGCAGCGCCTTATAGCTTGGTTGTGTTCATGTTGTGCTCCCCTTGTCCCATCCATGCAGGTAGTGACCCGGCGGACACTGAAGAAAGGCACTAGAGAGCTTGAGGGTCAGCAAGAGGAGAGACAGACGGCCAAGTGCAACGCAAGCGAGATGGTGAGCAAAAGTATCAGGGGGTAGCCGTGTTAGTCTGTAGTAGGGTGACCAGACAGCAAGTGTGAAAAATCGGGACGGGGGTGGGGGGTAATAGGAGCCTATATAAGAAAAAGACCCCAAAATTGGGACTGTCCCTATAACATCGAGACATCTGGTCACCCTAGTCTGCAGCCACCAAAACAACATGGTGTCCGGCGGCACCTTAAAGACTAACCGATTTATTTGGGCATAAGCTTTCGTGGGTAAAACCTCCACTTTTTCAGATGCATGGAGGGAAAAATGCTGGGGGAGACGCCACACGCAGGAGAAGGTCCCAGTATAACACACCCTTACAGCGAGAAGAACAGGCGTACTTGGTGGCACCAATACAGACTAACACAGCTGCTACTCTGAAACGAGGTGAGCGGGCTTTATGGGGGGATAGCTCAGTGGTAACACATTGGCCTGCAGATCAAGTGGTCCCTGGTTCAAACCCAGGTGCCTACTTCAAACTGCTACTTCCCCCACCCCCGCTCTCTCCCTTGTGAGCTCCCATCTCTCTCCCAGGGGCTGCAGCAGCCTCGCCAGCCGGCGGCTTGGCTCCATCTTTCCCCTTGTTTTGAAGCTGCTGCGGATTCTCCGCCTTCCCCTCACCCTGGCCCCGCCCCGCCTGCCGCTCTGCTCTGCCTGGTCTAGGGTGGAATCCCAGCATGCTATGCGCCTGATTTGCATCCCCTGCCGGCCCGCTCTGGTGCGCACATTTGAACGATTTCTGGGTACAGTACAGTAAAGTAAACGAAAAAGCCGTGATGGCATTAATGGGGGTGGTGGTGGGATGTGACAAGTTGCTTCTCTCAAGGGGCGAACCGGCATCTCGCCCTGACCCTTAAGACTGGATCACAGACTGGGGAGGCGGGGCCGCCAGCTGTTCGTTAAAAAGGGCTTCTGCTATGTATGGCACATGGAGTGGGGCGGCTGCGGCCTTACCCTGCCTCGTGCGGAATCGACATCAAGAGATTTCGGAAGCACAATTTTTGCTCCTGGGGCTGCTGGTAATCGTTGGTTCCGGCGCCCCGAAGTGGCTTGTTAAAATCAGATTGAGTTTCGAAAGCACTGTTGGAGGGTGTGTTCTAGTTAGCTCTTTCCTTCTTAGGTGTTTCTGACCACGTTTGTTTGGGATGTTCGGGAGTTTTCTAGCTGATGATGTGAAGTGTGTGCAGGGGAAGGGATTTTGTAGTACCTTAAACTGTATTTCCGTAACTCCTTGTAGTTTAAATGGGACTGTTTTTCTTGTGAAAGTTACTAGTGCCCCCCCCCCCCACACACACACCTACCTTAACAGAGCAGCCTTTATGTCAACCAGTGGCCATTAGGGGGAAGCAGACACTTCAAGTACACAGTAGCCTGAACTTTTCAACTGTCTTCCCTTCAAGGCCTTACGGTAGTTGGAGCTGGTCCCAAGCCGGTTTTCACTGACCAGATAGCAAAAGCACGGGTCTGACCACCACCACTCAAGTGTTAACACTGCAAGGACCTTTGTCTGAATGTGTATAAAGGATCTGTAAAATGTGTGTAAGACAGAGTTTTTGTACTAAGGTGCAAAGCTCTCCTTTCTTCTGCAGAATAAAGCAACTCTTCCTTATCCCTGTCTGGCTGTTATTGGCTCTCAGCTAGGTGGACCCGATATTTTGGTAACATCCTCTTTAAACTGTCTCTCTCGGGTATGAGTGGTCACAGACTGTTGTCCTTCCCACTAAGGGTGTGGTTGGGTGTAATACTTGAAATACGTTTCTAAATTCCTAGTTCAGAGAATATTTATTTCTACTCCAAATGCAAATATAGTCGTTCCCCTTGCTTTGAAGTCTTTCATAATTTTCCAGACAGGAAGTACATTTATCCTGTAGAATTTCATTTGCTTTATATAATTATTAATTACCTAGAACATAATATGTGTATTTTCTCTTCCCCCCATTCTGTTTTTCTGTGTTTGGCCTTGCTGTTTGCTAAATATTTAATGATGCATTATTTATCCCTTCCTGCAGTTAGATTTTATTGAAGCATTAATTACATGGGGGGAAAAAAAGAAAAAAGAAGCAAGACACCATTTGTATGCTTGCAGTTATTTTAACAGAGGGCCATCTAGCGAGTGAAATTAAAGTTGGTTTCCCTGTTTGAGTGTAGCCCCCCGCCCCCCACAAGGGTAAAAATCAGATTTCCCCAAATCTTGCTGCAATCTGCAAAATATTGTTCCTAAAAGTGAACTTGTGGCTGGCAGTGTTTGAATCGAAGAGAGGGGGTGGATAGGTTGCCGGAGGGTGCTGGTGAGGTAATTATTTGGGTGCTGGGATCATTCCAGATTAATACTGGTTATCAAGAACAGGGGCTCAGCCCACCTCCCAGTGCAAACTAACGCAGACATCATGCTGGGCACAGTACTATGGTTTATTAATGTAATTAATTTATTTATTCACTGCCTGTATGTGTGTATGTAGCCAAGTGTACTGAATTTTGTCACAGATAAATTAGATAAATAAAGGATATCTATGAGGATTAGATAGATAGATAGATTAGATAAAGGGTGTTATGGGGATAGATAGCTAAGGGGGGGTGTATGGGGATGGATGGTTAGATAGCTAAGGGGGTGTATGGGGATGGATAGATTCTATAAAGATTTTCTCTTTCAAATATGAATCTTAAAAATGTTAAATGTCTCCCACACAGTTTAAATGGCACAAAGTGCAAATGACAAGGACAAGCACGTGTCTAGTGTGCTGAGGGACTGACTGTATACAGAAACTAGCCCAGCAGAAACATCCTGCTATGAGTAACTGTGCACTGCCTAAGGATGTTCAAGGCCCCTCTCAATGTGTTCTTGGGAAAGGCGAGTTTATGTCAGAGACATGCAAACAATTCCCAGGGAATACTGGATTTGCTCTGCTTGCACAACATTTTCAGATTGTGAAATTTCCTGAGTACTTCGTTCTCTGATATTGTTCAAAAAGTTTTGCCACGGATGTCAATGGGAGTTTTGCCATTGACTTCAATGGAGACAGGATATCACCCCAGCAGTTTTCGGTTAATTTTTTTTATTTTTTTTTATTTTTTGGCTGAAACAAAACAATTTTTCCAGTCTTCAAAAACCAAAACACTTCTGTTTTTCTGTTTTTTGGTGTTGTTTCCCCTTTGTCTTTCCTTTAACCCTCCCTTTTTTCCACTAAGAAAGAAAGAAAAAGAAAAAGCCCCCCAAACTGAAAAATAAAAAATGTTCAGGTTTTTGACAAAAACCTGAAAAATTTTGGCTGAACCAAAAACCTTCATTTTGGTTGAAAACTGATTTTAAAAAACTCCAAACATTTAGACATGTTTTCCTGCTAGTCCAAATAACTTTTATTCCCAGCTCTTAGGGGGAAGTGATCACACGATGCCCACAGTAACCCACCTCCACAGGCCATGAATGCTGATGGCTTTAGGTGGGAGCACTAGGAAGAAAGTCATTGTAGCCAAGTGCATGGATCCTGAAACCCAGCACGTTTTGTAGCCAAGAGGGAGGAGGTGTAAAATGGCTGGCTGTTGCCTCCCACCTTTCTGTCCTCCTGGGTGGAAGTAAAGGAGGTCTAGTGGTAATACAAAGGTCTGGGCATCAGGAGGTTTGTGGGTTCTTGGGATGCAATGAGAAATGAACAGACAGGAGTCAGGAACAACTGAGTTCTATCCCTAGTTCCCTAGTTGCTAAGTGTGTGTGGGGAATTCACTTTGCCTCCCTGCACCTCAGTTTCCCCACATGTAAAATGGGAATAATGATTCCTAGCTTCCACTAGATTCCACAAAGATTAATGAATGAATGCTCATACAGCGCTTTGAACATGTACCGTGCAATGAAAAGGCCATGGATTAATCCCACCCGAACTTCATTTCTAAACCACAGGAATGTCACTTGTGTCTCAGTCAAACAATGTAGCAAGGTAAAAGGCACAAACCTAACTGGAAGCCAGAACTGGATGCAGCCGGCCATTGGGGAGGAGAAGGTTTCCAAATGGAAATATCTAGCTCTGATTGATCCATTCAGATCCGATCTTCCACTAGTCTGAAGCAGCATCACTCCATGGAGCAATGTGGATTTCCACCAGCCAAGGATATGGCCCATTCATCTTCAAGGGACTGGAGCCGGGCAATTAGGTGAATAGGGCTTTTATTTGGAATCAGTCAATTGCCCTTTGGGGAGATCCAGGTACTGTGACACATGAACCCTCAGGTGACACTAGTGCACCATGAGGCCTCCGGAGCAGCATCACCCAAACCTGGGGAGCTGCAATACTGGCACTTACTTAGTACCCAGTCCAAACCCCACTGTAGTCAGTGGGAGTATTTCTGTTGATTATAATGGGAGCCGGAGCAGGGCCGGTGGCTCAGCCTCTCCAGCGCCAAGCATCACAACACTGCAGGGAAGATGGCTGTTCCCCGGCACTGAAAGCAAACGGGGTAGGTCATGGGGTTCAAATACCACAAGGGGGCTCCCACGCCGTGGTAATGAACTTGCTAAGAGTCTCTCACACAGGAATCTCTTGCAGAGCCTGGACTTGCTGCATCATTCTGTGCATGTGCGTGAGGAGTTACCACAGAACGCTGTGCCGCATGGATCTGCAGCAAAAGCAACTAGACACGCGCCCTGAGCTGCTTGGACTCCATGTGCTGAATATTAAAGAACCCCCAATGGTCCTGGGGCTGCTGCCAAAGCGACAGGGCTTTATCCCTGCTGTGAGGTACTGCCAGGAGCTGTGCGTGCCTCTACGGAAGTATTTTGGAATCAACAGGGGAGTGTGTATAGGAAAGGCTGCACAGCAATCTGTGTCTGAGGGTGTGTGCATCTCTGGAGGCGTGTACACGTGTGGCTCTGTACAGGGTGAGTGCAGACAATGGGCGGCGCAGAATGGCCTAGTGCAGCCGTTCTCAAACTTTAGCAACCCGAGACCCCCATTTTGATTTAAAATTTTTCAAGGACCCCAAAGCCAGCTTCTAATTTTCCCTGGGGGGCTGCTCAACCCCTGCTCAGCTTCAGGCCCTGCTCCCCACCCCACCTCTTCCTGCCCCCGCTCCAACTCTGCCCCTCCACTTCCCCACCTCTTTCTGCCCCCTCCCCCGAGTGCGCCCCATCCCTGCTCCGCCCCCTCCCTCCCTCCCTCCCAGCACCTCCTGCATGCTGCTGAACAGCTGTACTGCGGTGTGCAGTTGGCACTGGGAGGGAGGGGGAGGAGTTGATCAGCGGAGCCGGCAGCCCCAGAGATGACTCGCAGACTCCCTGGAGCCGGACATGACTCACACACCTCCTGGAGTACTCTTGTGGACCCCCAGGGGTTCAGACCGTGGTCTCCAGTTTGAGAACCGCTGGCCTAGTGGATAGGGCACTGAACTCAGGAGACCTGAGTGTTATTCTTGGCTCTGCTGCTGCTTTGCTGGGTGACCTTGGGCAAGTCAATGCCCATTCTGTGCCTCAGTCTCCCCATCTGTAAAATGGGGATAAGGATACTGCCCTCATTTGTAAAGTGCTTTGAGAGCTACTAAGGAAAAGCACTATTAGAAGAGCTAGGTGTGATAATTATTGTTGTTCATTCTTCTCTCCTTGGGAGCACAGGACCCAGATTTGAGGCTCCATTCCCCATCCCCTGGAGGAATTGACAGCCAGAGATGCTGGAAGGATGGGGTCGGCCAAGAATGAGCAGTTCTGACAATGCAAAATGGGTCTTTTCCATCCATCTGGCTGCTGTTAGAGAAACACAGTTATCGATCAAATCCCCCCTGGGAAACATTACTGTCCGCGAGCAACACCATGGAGCTGGGCCTGCGCTGGCACTTGCTTAAGAAGAGCACCATGCTCCCCGTCCTCAGAGCTGTCTCGGCACTGCAGTTCCTGTCTAGGATCGCCATGCAGCTTTGTCCCTTTCCAAGGATCTCGGATGAAGTGCTTGTTGCAGGGGCAGAGGCAGCAAAATCACAGGAAACAGGTGCAATTCTCTAACAGATAGAAATGAATGGCCACCACACTTTGCAACCATTACAAACATTGCCTGCTTGATCAGTGAAGAAGCCAATATAGAGAGAGCACAGAATTGCAATTCCTCTGTTCTTGATTCCAGTTTCCCCTGGTGTGTCCTACCATGCATGCGGAGAATGCCTGTCGCTTCATAGCTGACTTAAAAGAGGGACTTAGTTCCAGATCTTCAAAGGTATTTAGGTGCCAAGCACTTAAATATCTTTCTGCAGACACGCATGTAAGTAATTTCACTCCTTAAAACCGACTCAGGTGAGGAATGTGATTTGCCTGCATAACATCACTGTTTGCTGGACTGAGCCCCTGGTCAGTGAAGTGTAGGTGTAAAAAACATAGTTTGTGGGTTTTTAAAAAAAAATATTTTACAAGCCCTAATTTATCTGTACATGTTTTCCTGCTCTTTTAATTTTATACTTCAAGGAAGAGCAGCCTTTGTTTTGGGATTTAAACACCCCCTACCAGCTTGCGCTGGAAAGGTACCTATCTGCCAGTGACAGGAGACAAACACGGAACTGAAACCGACTAGAAACAAAACGTGAAACTGACCTGCCTGCTTTCACCATGAAAGGGAGAAGAACAAACAAACCAACCTTGGGGCTGACAAGCTGATGAGGTTTGTAAAATTCCATTCAAGTTTTAATACCAGAGGGAGGCGTTAGAGAGCTCATAGGGCAGCAGGGGGCGCTCTTTCACTTTATAGCCTATGGCACAGTATAAACGATGGTTATTAAGAAAACAGTAAAAGTGATGCAGGTAAAGGAGATATATATATATATATATATTTATATATGATCATTGATCCTGACACTGTCCCTTCGAATCCAAAAGGGAAGTGAAGATGATCTGGGGTATCTATTAAGTTCAAGGGAAAAAACCAACCCAAACAAAACAAACTAATCAGGTAGTTAGAAGGATCAGCCTCTTCCACACAGATCAGTGCTATAAACCCCATGGCTATTTCATTTCCCTTTGCTGGTGATAGACAGGGCTAGTGCTTCTTGCTCTATAGGCCCAGAGCAGATTCCCCAGTGCAGCCAGACCCCCTTCTCCAGCTGCCTGGCGTGTGTCTGATTTGAATCCCCTTTCCACAGCCTCACAAAGGTTCGTGGTAAATGTGGGTGAGAGGGGAGTCTCGGGGCTGTAAGCAATGCCCTTCCGGGGAGGTGGTGAGCCCCGTGGGGACGTCACCCCACGGGGTGAAAGTCCGCTCAGTCTGGGGCTCCGTGTACACGATGCTGGCTTGGTGGGATCCCTCCCCTCTTGTGCTGTTCGGTGTCTCACCAAGCCGCTGAGCTGGGAAGTCATACTGTGGCAGGATCCCAGGGGACATCGGGGACCCTGCCCGGCCTTGGGTAGTGGGGACTACTTTGATGACACAGGTGTTCTTCTTGGCAGCAGCTCCTGTGGCCTCCAGGGCCTGCTCCGTGAAGGGGGTGGCGTACTCGGGCTCGGGTGGCAGGGGCTCTGCGTACTCGTGGTACTTGCCCGGCACGTCATAGTGGTTCACTACCAGCGGGAGCGTGTAGCCTTCGTCCAGGGCAGGTTTGAAGGTGGATGGGGCTGTCTGACTGCTGGGGCTCACCTGGACCACATCGGGCTCAGCGTATTCTGCAAAGGAAAAGCAGCACAAGCCCTTAGAAAGGCAGCCGAGCTCCTGAGCTAGCTAGTCCCCTGCAGTGGGCACAGATTTGCCAGCCTGAGCCTGGAAAGGATTCCATCACTGGCTGCTCGGGAATCCAGCTGCCAGAGCTGGGGGAGGAGAGGGGCGTGACTTGTTCCTTCAGGCCTCTCCCCCTCTTTCCCCTCCCCCATGAGGGACCAGGGACCTCTTTCCGCCAGCCCTGGTTAAGCTCCTACCCCGAGCGGGAATCATTGCAGCTCCCTGTAGCTGATCCACCCTCAGTAAAGCAGCCGATTGCTCTCTCTGCCAGGCTTTCACCAGCTGGTGCAGATGCTGGCGAGATGCCCAGACATCACCAACAATACACTCAGGGCCCCAGATCCCTGCCCTGTTTCCAGCTGACAGGTTCCTTTGTACGGATGGCACTGTTATCAGCTGCTCAAGCATCCAGATGTTTGCTGCTGGACTGAGGCCCATTTCCCCTCCCCCTCCAGGCCATCACCGCTTGTTCCCCCATCACAGCCTTTGAGGATGGGAAGTCTGTGAGCCAAGTGTCTCAGCCCCCCTGTGCAGGGAGGGAAGCAACTCCCTCCCCTGTGATGGTAATTGATGGGCATCTTCCCTCCCTGGTTGTCTGGACAATGGGAAGTCCTGCCCTGAACAGATGTATGGGTAAACAAACCCAACTGCTGAGCCTGGGCTCTCCCAGGAACAAATGAGCCATTCAGGGGAGGACATCAGCTGGGATAAAACAGGGTTATGCCCCTCCCCCCCTTCATTTTGGTTGAAAACTGAGAGAATGACACAGCCAGGTAGACAGAGATGAGAGGAAGAGACTCTGTGATGATAGTATTAAAGGGAGCTGGAGAGGCCAATTAGCCCATTGTGACACCTGGAGGGGAGACTGGCAGATAATTAAGGATTTGATCCAGCTGGGGAGAACCAGGGTGGCTAGTGGCAATAGGACTGAGAAAAGAGGGTGGCTGGAGAGCTGGGGATTGGCCCTGAATGGAGCAAGGGTCCTTCAGCAACAGATGGGAGAGAAGATGTCTGAGAATCCAGACCTCCGAGAGGAGAGGATCCCAGATGCTGAGTCTGAGAAATGGCCTGTGGTAGGAAACTGGACAAGGAACCAGTAAGGGGCTGATTCCAGCCACTTCCTCTGGGACTCTGATCTGGAACCCAGCAGTGAGGGTGGGTCTGGAGTTCCCCAGTCTCCCTAGCACAGGGGGAGGAAAGCCTCCCTGAGGTAAAGGACACAAGGACTACAGCGCCCAGGCTGGGGCTGTTCATCTGATACTGGGTCAGGGGCCACCTGGCCTGTGAGACCCTGTACTGCCCCAGAAGGGGTGAGACCATGAGGGACCTGGCCGGAGGGCCAGAATCATGAGACAAGACCCACTGTCGCAGCGCCAAACAGTTGACACGGAGGTGGGGGGGACTGAGGTGAATTTGCTGCAATACTGCCTGGCTGGTGAGTTTGCTTGGACACCCTCCCTCTGCCACCCACCTACCTGCAGCTCCTTTATAGCCCCTATATTGATGGATGTCAGGTAACCATCGAGGCACCAGTGGGGACCCCAGAGAATCCCCTAACAGAGAGGGGTCCCCCAGCAGAGTCAGGGCAGCTGGTGACAACACCCTTGGCAGGGCAGCTCCTGGTGCAGGAGGAGGTGTTGGGGAAATGTTCCTGTCGACACCAAGCTGCTGGGACCCTTGGAGCTGGCTGGGACCTGTACTGATGGCTGAGGTAATCCTGAACTGACCCAGCATGGGGAAGAAGGGGCCAAGGTGGTGGTGTAAAGCTGCCCCCTCCCCCGATCCATACATTGAGCTGAGCTCCAGTGCAGGGAGGAACCCACCCCATCGCTGCAGCCTGTGGGGCCCAGCTCCTCCACTGTAATGAGTGCCACAATCCCACTGAAATCAATGGGAGCTCGGCACCTAGATACCTTGGAGGAGTTGGGCCCAGCCCTGACTGCAGCTGGGGTTTGGTACAGGTGCCAGGGTAGCTGCACTGGTGTGGTCCCCTCATGTAGAGAGGAAAACCCGCCCTTTGGATCGGGCTCTGCCTGCTGGGCGGGCGATTAGTGCCAGTGCCTGTCTGCAGGAAGGGCGCGTGCCTATGCAGGGACTCCAACAGCCAGCTGAAATTAGGGCAAATCCACAGGACAGGCAAGTCCTGGAACGTGCAGAGACAGGCAGAGCATTGCACACACACAGGCATGACAACAGAAGGGCAGAGAGACCTGATCAGGCACTGGGAGTGGGGCCTGGGTTACAAACATGTCCTGGATCAGCTTGTGCCAAGGGCTGAGAGGAAGCCAGGCCAAGGTTTCCAGGGAGAGAGAGGGAGACTGGAGCTGTGCTTTGCAGCTGCGCTGGGTTGGTTCAGTGAGACCTGACCGGTGGAGCTTGGCTTAGCCATCTGGCCTGCTCTGGCTCGGGAGCTGCCAGCAGTGACAATGGGAGCTGGAGTCTTTTCAGCGCTAGGCTGGATGGAATCTGGCCCAGAGCACCAGTGGCCATGGCGGGGGAGTGAGTTTAATGGATCTCGGCCCAGGCTGCAGCAAGCAGCAGCCCACGCTGGAGAATTCACCACCTCAAATGGTCCCCTTGCTGGTGGGGGTTGGAGGGGAGGGGAGGGCTAACTGGCCATGGAGACTGAACTCCATCCTTTCCTGCACAGCTAGTTCTTCCACATCAGGGTTGGCAGGGGGATCATGGGGGAGGTGAGAACTGGAGATCTTTGTCAAGCCCCTGCCCTTCCCCATCAGGGAAGCTGTTGGGAAGGTGGCCACAGAAGCCCTGCATGGCAGTATCATCCACTTCAGCTCTCTGTCCCCAAGGCTGCCCACTCTCAGCCTATGCCAAGAGAGGGATCTCTATCCCAGGCAGTGGCTTAGGGCATGCACCCTCCGGGAGATATGCTATAAAGGTTCCCTCTCACTGGCACAGCAGGTTCCTGTGTCAATGGCAGAGATTTCCCCCTCGCTCCTCTCGCCCCCTTAGGTAGCCAGTTCACTGCTGTCTGTGACTGCGGAGCGGGTCTTTCCTAAGCCCTATGGCTGAGCTGGGCTGGCTGGTGTAGGTAGTACCAGTGGCCTCTGCTGGCAGGTGCAGCATTGCTTTGTCTGTGCACCCATCTGTTCTGTTTGCTGGGTTGCAAGTTCCATTCTTGGGTGGTCCATGTGTCTAGGTAGCAGACCATGGAGGCTGGTGCTAGGTGCTAGTGCAGGAGCAGGGCTGGGGGTGGGCAAGCAGGGCAGCTGACTTGGGTGCCAAGTTCCAGGGGGCTCTGTACCACTTGACTTTTTTGCTGCTCTGGGTGTGGGGGGGATGTTTTCTGCCTTGGTCAGCAAAACACCTAGGGCTGCTCCTGTCCAGGAGAATGGGAGTCCGGACTCGAGTTCTGTTCCTGGCAACAGGAGGGAGCATTGTCTAGTGGTTAGAGCAGGTGTCTGGTAACTAGGACTCCTGGGTTCTGTTTTCAGCACTGCCACTGATCTGTTGAGTGACTTTGGCCAAATCACTTCACCTTGCTGGGCCTCAGTTTCCCCAGCTGTAAAGTGGGGATACTGATACCCCTGGGAGGTGAAGCTGTTAGCGTTTGTAAGGTGCTGAGGGATCCTTGACTAAAAGGTGTCACAGATCTTCAAAGTGGCCTGCCTTGCCCCACGCTTAGGGAGAAGGGTTGGTACATCAGTGCGAACATGCTGGTGCTAACGTGTGGGGGTGAGGGCTCCCCTGGGAATCTTGGTGGGTCTAGTGTGGCCTGATCAGACTGATTCTGGTAAAACAGGTCCCATTTCTGGAGGCTGGACAGTCCAAGAGAGCTCAATCATCTCTCGAGGAAGTGCTATTGCTCGAGTTATTTGAAAACTGGCGTGGACGATGCCTTGGAGAACACGCTGCAGGGAACAATCCTGAGCCACGGAGCAGGGGTAAGGGAGGGGTAGGTGATGCTCTCTATGAGTGGCCCCCATGCTCTAAGGGAACACCCAGCTCCCCGTTACCTGGCAAATGAGCCCCCCTGAGCTCGACTGGGGTCCCAGCCATGGGGAACGAGGTCAGTTCGGAGCTGACTGGTTGCAGGCTCTCGCTGGCGCACACCTGGCTGGATTCCAATTTCGGGTACCCTAAGGAGAGAGGTAGAACCCCCCAAGCCTCTATTAGTCGGATGGCTTTTCTTCTCTTCCCTAAGGCTGGGCCCGCGCATGGTGCAGCTGCAGCGTTAGGGCTGGCAAGCAGGGAAACAAACTGCAGAGGAGTTCAGGTAGTTGAGTGGCCCAGAAAACCAGTGGGTGCAAAATTAGAGCCCGCGTCTCAAATCAGGCCATTGCTGACCCCCTTTTGCTCTTCTAAGTACCTGGAGGAAGGATAGGCCTGGGCGTCAGGACTCCTGGGTTCTATACGCTAACTTGATTTAATACCAATACCTCGCCCTTACAGAGCACTTTCCAGCAGTAGCAATCGAAGGGCCATACACAAAGGAGCCCAGTATCGCGAATGCCATTTTACAGATGGAGAAACTGAGGCAGAGAGGGGAAATGGGTTCCCCAAGGTCACCCACCAGGCCCATGGCAAAGCCAAGAATAGAACCTAGGTCTCTTGGTTTTATCCACTAGGCAACATTGCCTTGCATTCAGGCAGTGTCTATGGGGTTTTCCACATGGGGCCTTAGTGTGTGGCAACCCCTGAGAGGGCTGTTCAGGGCTCTGGCCTGCTGCTTGCTAACAGCAGTGTGTCAAAGCACACGATGGAACCCGTAGAGTGCCCCGTGCACCCCTTACACCCTCTGCCAGTTGGTCCCAGAGTCGCACTAGTGCATGAAGAATTACAGCCTGGTTTGCCACGCCCTAGATGGCCGTGCAAACAGGCCCTTGCGCCAGTGTTACCAGGTGGATTTTTAAATGCAGCTGTTTACATCAGAGCAGCTTTTCCAATAGACACAACTCCCATGTGGGAATAGAAAGAGACTGGGGACGGGAAGGGCAGCTAAGAGTGGACACAGCCTTCGGGCTGCTTCTCCCCTGCCCTGCGCCTTTCCCCCCAGGCAGAGTGAGCATAGCCCACCACTCAAGCAGGACGCTCTCTGCAAAGATGTAAATGGCGTAGGAGGCAGCGAGGAATCGGGCCCCGTGGAGGCAGGTGAATTCATGTGGCGCTCATTGTCTGTGACACAAAGCAGCCATGTGCCAGGAAAGGCACCTGCCCATCCCCCAGATAATCCCCAGCAATATCAGCGCTGGCAGCGAAGTGGGTGTGAGTGACACCTTGGTGGGGGAGGAGGGTTTCGAGTTCCATCACAAGCTTGTAATCCAAGCTTTAGGCCAACATTTGTCACTGTGGCTGCTGCTTTTGGGTGCCCAACTTGAGACACCGTGGGGCTGAGGAGGAGGCTGGCCCAGTGGTTAGCTTGCCAGCACAGACTGTGCAAGACCTGGGTCTGAGTCCTCGCTCTGCCACAGATCGCCTGTGTCCCTTGGGCAAGTCCCTTAGCTGTGCTCTGTGCCTCAGTTCTCCATCTGCCCAACAGGGAGACCAGCACTGCTCTGCCTCCCAGGGGTATCTGAGGATAAATACAGTGAAGGGTCGAAGATGCTGAGATGGAGAGCTGGAACCTACAACCCCAGCTGAAGTCAGGAGGAGTGGGTGCTCAATGGCTCTGAAAATAGGGACCAAGGACTCAGATCCTCAAAGGTATTTAGGTGCCTCTCTCCCACTGATTTCAAGGGGAGTTAGGTGCCTAAATACCTTTGTTCTGGGCCAAGGTAGCTCAAAGGGGACACCGAGAATGAGCAGTTGCATCTGAACATTGTGGCTTTGATGCATTTGTGGGGGAGTGAAATGCCTCCTAAGCAGGAGGCCAGCGCACGGCCCGAGCCCCACTGGAGCTCATGCAATATCCCCCTTAAGCGAGGAGCAGCCTGGCTGAGGGTCTGAGCTCAGAGGGGCTTGGGAAGTGCTGCTTTGCTTTTGCTGATCTGTCTGCTGAGGAGCATGCCAACAAGACACACTAGGAAACGTTAACCCAGAGTGACTCATTTCGCTGCTAATGTGGAAATAACCCGCTCTCGGAGTCCAGCCCTTCCTGACTCTCAGGGAAGCCCCGGGCCAACCGTTTGCCAGCTGGCTACCATCCCACCCGGTGACTCCAATCCTGTGCTTCAGGGGGCGCTTACCTTTCATGAGGCTGCAGTTCAGATCAGCTGCTGTCTCTCTGCCAAAAGAGAGAGGGGAAACAAGGCAAGTCCACAGCAGCTCCGCACAGTCTGAGCCCCCGTGAAGCCAGCGCATGGTCCAGGTTAGAGGTTAGAGCCGCCCATTTGCTCCGAACTAGCACAAGGCAGAATCTGTCTTTGAAGGCTAATGCAGAGCTTTGTTCGTGGACAACTTCCCAGGGTGTCACATAATTTGAACTCTCAATTCCCCAAAGGTCTCAGGGGAACCAAATCTCCGGGGCCTGGTAAGCGTGCGCTTCAGGGGGACAGAGCTCCTAAGCTCACCAGAGCGCACCGAGCTCCTGATCTGTTCCTGTAGAGCTTGTGCGCACTGGAAGGCTGAAGCCAGCAGTTCCGCACCTGCCCAAGGAGTCAGGGTTCACCTGCACGTACCACTCAAACCCCAGTGAATTCACCAGCTGCGGATCAGCTCTGCTTTTGCCCCGTGGTTACCAGTTGAGAGGTGCCCAGGGCAGCAGTTCAGGATGCAGAGGGCCAGCTTGGCTTTGGGCCTCTGTGCAAATATTGTTGCTGCCATTGTGAAGGGGGGAGAAATGGGAGAATCCGGAGGCACAGGCGTGAATGCAACTGCATGGCGTAGTGGTGAGCGCAGGGCAGTGGGAGCCAGTGGCGGATTAGCCACTGAGCCAACAGGGCCCGTGCCCAGGGGTCCCAACCAATTGGGGGGGGGAGGCCCAGAAACATGGGCACCCCTGCACCCTGACTCACTCCCCAGCAGGAGCGCCAGATGGGCAGGGGGGACTACAGGCGGAGGGAGTGGGGAGGAGCCCCCACTTGTTCTAGCCACAGCCTCACAAACACCTAATCCGCCTTTGGTGGGAGCCAGGACTCCTGGGTCCTATTCTTGGCTCTCTCGCTGGTTTATACGGCTGTGGGTAGCTCGCTTTGCCTCACTGAGCATCAGTATCCCCCATCGACGAGACGGGGATCGCAATTCAGGCCTAGAGCGGAGGTACTGTGAGGAGCCCCTCCTTTAGGGGCTGGGGGGGGTGAGTCACTAGAGCCCACAGAGCCCCAGCAGGGGATGCCGGTGAGCAGCTTGTGCGTCTAGCACACTGGCCACCAGGGCTCAGGAGCACAAGCTGCAGCAACCATTACGGTCGAGGGCTTTTACCTTCAGTGCAGCCTTCGGGGCTCCAGAAGGTCGGCCCTGAGCTTTGCAAAGGGTGGGCTGCCTCCTGGTGTGGCTGGGCTCTCAGAGGCATGGTCAGTGGGGACTGCCGGGTGCCAGCCCAGCCTTGGGGGGGTGCTGACCCCACAGCCTGTGTGCCCAGCCCTGGCTTCTGTCAGCAGCAGGTTCTGGTTCAGGAGCAACTCCGCCCCTGGTGTCCTTGGTGAGGGACACATCTGATCCCGGGGGAGAGCACCCTGCTCTGGGAGCCTCTGCAGGGGGTGCTGGGAGATGATGAAGGGAAACAGGGAGCGGGGAGAGGGCAGGAAGGGTGTTACCCACCTCTTCTTACGGCAGAGGAGAGCCAGCAGCAAGAGGCCAGACGAGAGCAGCACAAAGCCCCCGATCAGCAGCATCACCAGTAACATGGAGCCTGGGGAAGGAAGTAGGGACTCAGCAAAGGGCTCTTCTGTCCCTCCCTCCCTCCCCCCTGGTGTCCGGGGGAGCTGGTTACACCCCACCCCCCCGAGGATGCACAGTTCCAGACCCCGTTGCAGAGGGTCCAAGCTGCGGCACTGCAGCCCTGACTCCAACGGGAGCCATGGTAGGTAAAGGAAAATACAGAATCTGATTCTTTGCTTCTATGCCCGGGTCACTCCACTGGGTGCAGGGCAGTGACTCCTGATTTACCCCACTGTGACTCGACTGGCTTCAGGGGCATGAGTCTGATTAGACCTGTCAAGGATCACAACCCTGGACAGTATTGTTAGAAAGGCAGATTGCCCACAACCACAGGGAAAAGTTCCCGAAAACTTTCAATAGTGGCAGGAGTTTTTTAAAAAGCTCTGTTATTTAATCCTCCTTTTGATGACAATACAAACCTCATGTAACAGGCTTCAGGTCACCACATGTTCCCCTGCATTTTTGCAATCAATGGGCAGGTGAACAGCTTGCAAACGAAACTCAAGAGGCCAAATTCTGGTTAAAGGAGATTGAAAGGGGAGGGGTAGCTCCTACTGCACCAGCTGGGGAGGGGAAGGGGAGATCCCTGCTGCTTTAGCAGGGGAAAAGGAGCTGAATTCTCCATCACTTCTCCCCCCTTGCTTTAACCCCTGACCTCAGCTGCACCTGTGTAAATGCAGAGTCGCTCCAGATTGATACCACTATTAGTGCAAGCAGAGTTTGGGCAGATCTTCCTTATTGAAATAAAGGGCCCGATTCCCAGCTATGTCACTGCCGGTTTGCTCTGCACTGAGGGGGACGGAATTGTGCTGGGTCCATCTGAAGTGATGCAGCACAAGGGCATTGGGCTCAGGCATTGGACCCTGCTCGGAGTTCCTCCAGCTCATTTCAGACCATCCCTTTCCCTCCCGTCTGACTCAAGCGGCCCCCACCTCCCATCCACATCCCTGCCTAACTTTGCAGGCGTTCCGAGCAGTGGGTGAGGAGACACGTCACAGTCCGAAACAAGACCAAGTAACAGATGCTGATAGCGCCGTAAGGGACTAATGCTGCTCTCATGGGCTTCAGCAGGAGCAGTGGCACAGAAGTTTGGGGATGAGCCTATATCCTCAAAGTGCTCAATACATGCTAGTTAACGAGGGGGGATTCTAAAAGGAACAGAGGAGAGTTAGGGACCCAATTCCCACTGATTGCGCAGGGGGAGTCGGATGTCGAGCTGCGCTTTGAAACTTTCTTTCTTATCTTGCATGGCTCCACTGTCAAGAGAGCATTATTATCCCCACATTCTGGGTGGGGAAATTGAGGCACAAAGGTTAACACCCTGGCTTGTTTAAAATATCTGTATCCAATTGCATAAGCTAACCTGCATGTGCAAACAGGAGCCTAATTTGCATGTACAACTGCCTCTGTAGTGTGCACTGATCAGGTGTCTGCACAAGCCAGTAGCCGACCACAGATCTAACTGGCCATTTGGGTTTGCACATCTTGGATTTGCATGCCCAGATTCATCCCAGGGTTGCCCGTTTACTGGTTCACGTGAGTAACTTAAAAATTGGTCCCGAAATGACTGACTTCCTCAGAGTTGCACAGTGAGTCAGTGGCAGAGTTGAAGATAAGTCTTCCCCCAGCTTGGACCACTAGGACCACTGAGCTGCACCTACCTGCTTTCTCTGGATTTATGGCGACTCCAGGGATCGGGGTGCGAGCGGTGGGGATGCTGGTCAGGATGGGAACCTCCTTTGGGGCACTGGATACTGCAAACAACACGGTTTAATAAGCACCATTAACATGCCACAAGCAACTACTCTTCTCCAGCAAAGAATCTGGCCTGTGTCTCCCTGAACCTGCCCTGCTCCCTAGACAGCAGCACGGGGCAGGCCACAGGGGGCAGAAGTGGCTGTTTTCCAGCGGAAGCCTGGTTGTTCCAAGCTGATGGTAACACTATCTGACTCCATGGCAACACTCTTGGTTGTGCTTTTCATCCCTCTGCTGCAATGCAGCTACCTCTGGGGTGGATGGCAGCTTGTCTAACACTTTGCTGTAGTGTTACACAGCAGTTGAGGACAGGAAGGAAAGAAAATCAAGTTGAAACTGCAGGGGGAATTTAGAGTGGCAGGATGCACTAGCTAAAGAGGATCTAGCCAGGTTTAACCTGCCTTGGGATCTTTAATGGACACATGGAAAGGACCCCAGCCCTTACCTGGGGGAGTGGCTCACTTCCAACCCCTCTGCACGCTATGTGTAAGTCTCCCCAATGAGGCACGAGGCAGCCCAACCCAGCTTAGCTTACAAGCAGAGACAGCTGCCACTTGGCTCTGTCCCTTGGATGGAATTCATCTCCATCTGCCCCCACCCTGGCTGCAAAGCGTGTGCTTTAATCCTTAGCTAACCGGTGCAGAGCGGTCTTGGGATTCAGGCTCATCTCCTCAGCACCCCGGGAGCCACTGGAGAGGAGGGCAGCCCCCTGCACCCAAGAGCCATGCAGCAATGACGCCAACACAGGTCCATGGTGGAGGATGCTGTTGCTGGCTCGTGGTAACCACACTTCAGTCTGACTGGGCAGCCCCTTCTGCTCCCAATCAGCCACAGTGGAGCCTCTCACCGTAGGGCCGGAGCATCTTCAGACGAGCCACTTGGCAGCCTTGTAGTGCCACCTTCAGGGCGATCCTCTGGTTCCAGCTCCGGGGCACGATGCGGAGGTAGCGGGCCTGGATGGGGGGGATGAACGTGTTGGAGACTTCTTGGAGGCTGTCGGCGTTTCCCTCAAAGACCTGGGGAACGAGAGGAAGATAGCGGGGGGTGGGGTCAGCAAAGCAGATTGGGGTCATGCAGAGCATCACTCCCCCCTTCCCCCCCTGCTGTCTGAACCCATCGTTCCCATCCTCGAGCAATGCCGCCGGCTCTCCCTGGACACCGGCAGAACCAGTTTAAAAGCACCTGCCTTGGGCCAGCCTCTGAGCTGTCACATCAGCGTCAATCCACATTAACGCCATTGAAGTCAGTGGAGTCACGGCAGGTTTACACGGGGGTGACGAGCAGAATTCAACCCAGGATCTGGTCTGTTCTTCTGCCACTTCCTCATCTCGCCCACAACCCGCCTCCCTCTACTCCCTCCAGGAGAGCTGGCTGTATTTTAAAGAATCCTTATTGAGGTTGCAGGAACAAACCATCCCGATGTGTAGAAAGAATAGTAAATATGGCAGGCGACCAGCTTGGCTTAACATATGCTAGTGTGTATGTGCACCACTGCCTTCCGCTGCATGGAATCCAAACCATAGGTCATAGTTCCCATACTCCTAAGGACCAAAAGGGATTCTTCTTCAGCTTAGGGGGATGTGCTTTTTGGAGCAGGAAACTCCAGTTCTGTCCTTGCTGTCATTGTTAAATTCCAAGAGGCTGTGATATGCAGGATAAGGACATCTATAAAGTCCTAACGGCAGCAATTGCTTATAACACTGACCTAGCTACCAGGAGGTATAGAGAGGCTTAATTAATGTTTGAGAACGATAGTAATGGAAAGCATCTCCAAAAGCCAGACTCTGGTCTATGTTACACCAGTGGAAACCCACAACAACTCCACGGAGTTACTCCAGTTTTACAGTGGAGTAACAGAGACCAGAATCTATTTCTAAGCATCTGTATCCAGACTCCAGAGCGAAATACCCCAGCTCCTGTTGCAGGTTCTGCAACCAGACCAAGCCAACAGGCTAATTTTAGAAAGATTCAGTAAAATTTCCCTTTGTAGAATTCCCACCATGCTCTCTGCTCTTGCCACCACCTGACCTCCTTTTGTCAGGCCACACAGTCTCACCGTCTCCTCCTGCCCCCTGCTGGATCTGTAGGGTTTCCAATTCTTCCACTCATCTTTTTTGGAGAAAACCTGGTAGGATTTCACGTAGAAGTTGTATTTATCTGAGGATCCCTTGGTGATAATTCCTGGAACACGTACAATGAAATCAGGAAATGGTAACCCCGGAACAGGATATAGGACTCATGTGAAGGCACCCATTGGCAGTTGGGGTCTTGAAATAGTCTTGGGGTTGGTGTCTGATAGAGACATAGACTTATGGGGGTAGAGATCCCGCCTGGAGGGTGGGTCTGATCCAACTCCCATTGATGGCAATGGACAGACTCCCACTGCCCTAAGCAGGCGTTGGAATTTGGCCCTTGACACCAGGCAATGAAGAGCTCTCTCGCTTTAATGGCAGAATCCCCCCATGTCTTTGGTACTGCGGCTGTTATTATATAGCGGTTGGAACAGGAAAAAACCAAGACTCCTGGGTTCCTTCCCGAATAGAAGCAAGAGCAAGGGTCTGGGCATCAAGAGTTCTAGCCAGTGACTCGCTGTGTGATGTCCCCCTCTGTGCCTCAGTTTCCCCATCTGCAAAATGGGGGCGATGATACTGCCTGAAGGATGTGTGTAGGGGGGAATTAATGGATCCCTTGAGAGCCCCTGAAGAGCCTAGTCATTATTAGGTTCTCTCTCCCTCCAGTCGTCTCCTGCTAGGAATTTCATAAAAACCTGCCGTCGCCCCACGTCTCAGCTCCTTTTCCTTTCTTGTCTGAATCCCTCCTTTCCGTTCCCCCCACCTGCCTTCCGGCATCTCCCACCGCAAACTGCTGAGCTGAGATGCCACCGGGTTTGCATGTCTAAGCTCTGTGGAAGCCGGCTCCTCTCGCCCCGCCTGAGATGAACAGATAACCCCCCAACTGCACTCCCGGCCTGCATTCCACTCAGCCTCCAGCCGCCCGCCTCACAATGCCTCCATTTTCCTCCTTCCAATTAACACAGGCATTCTGGGCCCGCCGCACAAAAGCCCCAATTTTGGTCAGGGCTCTGGAAACAAAGGGCATTTGCTGGCCGCTGATGCACAAGCAAAACATTAACTTGTTCAGCCCCGAGGTGGCCAGTCCTACCCCTGAGACAGTGGGGAGAGAGAGGCGGGGAGGGGGAGAAAAGAGCGAACGACAGAAAAAAAGAGAGAGAGAAAGGAGGGAAAAATCAAGTTTGAGAAAAGGGAGACAATGAAAAAGGAGAAAAGGCCAGAGTGAATGAGAGGGCTAGAGAGAGGAATCATATGGTCTGTGACCCCGTGCACACAGGGCCAACAGCCCCATGGGGAGGAAAACGTGTGGGTGGGTAGGGATCTAGAAGGGATGAAAGGGGAAGGATCTAATTCTGCTCCCAGTTAAACTGGAGCAAATCTGGAGTGGCACCATTGACTTCAGTGATGTTTTTTCCAGATTTACACCAGGGTCACTTAATCCAGCATGAGTCCATTGGCTTCACCTGGTTTACACCAGTATGAGATCAGAATCAAACCCAGGCTCTCCCCATAACTTTGTTTTTTATAATGCTGTCCATCTCTTTTCCTTTAAACAGGAAGTCCTTATGCGAAAAGCGCCTGCACCCCAGAAATGTGGGTACCCCCAGGCTGTGGGCTGCCACTTGGCCAGAGAGCACCCCAAATCTAGCCTCAATCATATCTCCTGGCGCGGGGCGGGGAGCTTGGACAATGGAAGAAGGAGGATGAGCCAAGATTTCCCAAGAAGCGGCGCTCTGGTGCCTGGAGGGTGGGGTGAGTTACTGCATGGCCGCTGAGCCCTGCTGGGTTTGACAACCAAGGGAGCAGCCCGAGAGCCGTGGCTTGACAAGGAGCTGGGGCTGATTCTGCTCTCGCTGATGCCAGCATGAATCAGCAGGAACTCCACCGACGGCGGCGGTACAGAGCCGGCACAAGGAGAGCCGCGGGCTCTCCGCCGAGGGGTTCGGCACAGCAGATCCTCTCCGCTCGCTTTAACTGACCCCGGACCTGCCTCTGTCACCCTCACCCCAATCCGGATGGCTCATTTCGCACACACTCACTGAACACCAATTACACCTGCTCGCTCGGGGCCTGGTCCAATGCCCACTGACTCCCCTCCACTTCTACGGGCTTCGGCTCCACCTACACCTGACATGTGACCCTCACAGCTGCTGCACGGGGCACAGTGTAGGAAGCGGGAGGGGTCTGAGGCTCTAGGACTATTTGACAAGGCCTCAGGCCAGCAGCACACGTGGGCCAGGTCCTCAGCGGGTGTCAATCAGCTTAACTCCGTTGAAGGAACGGGAGCGACACCGATTTGCACCATTTGAGGCTCTAGCTCTGTATATTCCATCAAAGGCACGCGGAGCTCGATTCTCCTCTCAGGCTGCTCCTGGCTTCCAGCAGTGCAACCGCCCCTGCGTGAGCGGAGTTACTCCTGATTTACTCCGGTGCTAGTGGGCTCAGGATGCTATGACTGTGAGACAGATTCTGGAGGGACTTCGCTGGGACTCACGGGAAAGCCTGTAAACTGCCACGGCTACATGGAAGCAATGGGGCTGCAGTGATTTGCACCCCGACATTGGCAGAGCTTCAGTGAAGTCAATGAAGCTACGCCAGTTTCCAGAGCTGAGGATCTGGCCTTAAACAGGCGTCGCTATGCTGGAGTGACGGGGGCTGAGCCGGTTTGCACAGCTACGGAGCTGCTCCTATCTGCGGTAGTACAGTCCTGGAGGAAGAGAACAGCCTCTGATACTTACTGACCTGTGATGTTCTTCCTTCCGCCCAGATCTACGTCCAGCCATTCGGTCTCTGAGCTGGGATCGGCAGCCCACGAGCTCCCGTGGGCGCTGAACGCCGCCTGCTCCGCTGCCCAGGACGTGTACTGCCCCATGGCGTTCACCTCGTGCCAGGAGGAAGAGGCGTTGAAGCCGGCGGCTTCGAGGGCGTGGTCACAGGCTGGAAAAGGAGGTGTAAAACTGAAAGGCAAGCGGAAGAACCGGCCGCGGCGGGAGGTCACGGGGTGGTGGGGGCTGGGCACAGCGGAGCGGGGGCCTTTATGCCACAGTGGCTCAGCCACAGAGGGAATGTGCTAGGGGGAGTCTGATGGGTCTTAATGAAAAATTCCTCTCTCTGTGGCCCAGCCCAGCGTGCAGTGCAGCCCCAGCAAACAGCCGGCAGCTCCACCTGACTCAGCATTAGCCCCTGGCGGTAGCTGCCTTTCTCTTGCTGTCTCCTCCTTTGATCCTCATCCCCAGTGACAAAGCCTGCCCCGCTTAGCAGAGGGGTAGCCGGGCTTCATTTCCATGCAGCGGCAGGGCTGGATTCAGCCCATTCATCTTCCCCAGCTGGGAGCCTTTCTGTCAAGCTGATCGCTCATCGCCTGCAGCCAAAGGTCAGCACGGCTAGCAGAGCACAGCCCGCAGCGCAGGGTCATTACAAAACGTGCATTACACTTGCACCTGCCTGACGGCCTGTCTCTCTGTGCCCCCCTTTTAACCCGACGTAGCTCTGCTGGGCCAGGTGCTCCGCTGGAGTAAATTGGTGTAGGGCCCTCAACTGCAAGGGAGCGGCTGTATGCCAGCTGAAGACCTGGCTCATTGACTTGGCTGGCGTTCATTCTGATTTACTCCGGTGAAAGTGAGAGGAGAATCCGCCCCGGGGAATCTCCCCCTATTCCCACTGAAGCTGCCGGGAGCTTTGCTATTGATTTCACCAGCAGCCGGGTTGGGCTTATTCTAGGAGAAATGGAAAAGGACGTACCTTTGTGAAAAACGAGGCGCTTTTCAGATAAGGACCCCCTGTACAAAGAAAAATGGGTGGAGAGCATTACAAAACAGGCGGACAGAGATGGCCTGATTCTGATCTCATGCTGGCGTAGCTCAGATGTAACTCCACTGAGGTCAATGCCGTGGTAAGTTACACCAGCGTGAATCTGGAATAACTTCCCCAAAGTCGGTAGAGTTACCCCAAATTTGCCCCAGTGTAATTCAGAGTAAAATTCAGTTGTCAGGCTTCACTCTCCTTCCTGACTGTTACATTCACTGATTTCAGTTGAGTCACTCCTGATTCACACCGGTGCGAGCGAGAGGAGAACCAGGCCACACGCAAGAAGGAATAACCATCACAGAGCACCACATTTTCCCTGCTGTGACACCTCGAGCTGATGGAAACGAAACCATGTTTGACACCCATGGCAAAAATCAGAGTGGGTGTAAATGGGTGCTGCTTCCCAATTCAGTGGTGTTACATCTACTCTCTGATTACGACCCCCGCCCTGATGTCAAACGCTCCCGACCCCCATGCCGCCCCCCCAACCTCAGCCATTGCCAATCACAGTTTGGCCGCTGCTGCGGACAGCACCAGATCTAACTCCCTAGAAAGCACGACCAGTTCCTCGTTCCACCAGGGCCGACCACACGCTCTGCATCAGACATGGGGCGGTTTGGCCCTGTACACGCCAGCTGCCAGACTGGTCAGGCAGGCTGCTGGCGACATGAGATTGACATGACGCTGCTGACGCAAGTCACTGTCTCGGTAAAGAAGCAGCTAGATTGTATTGTTGGAATTAAATCAGAATTGGCTTCTATCCCCTGATTACTAATGATCTGCATTTCTATGGCCCTTTTCATCTAAGGAGCTCAAAGGGCTTTACAAACATTCATGAACATATTGAGACTCACCCACCCCATGAATTGGACAAGTCTCATTACAGCTTGGGAAACAGCCGCCCAGAGAGATAAGGGCCCAGGTTTTTAAAGGTCTTTAAGCGTTGCTGCACGCCATGGTGCTCTGCCTAGCTGAGTCAGGTGCAGGGACGTGCGCGGGAGGGGGGGGAAGCAGGGGTACCGCCCCCGCAATCACTGGGGTCACAGAACTCCTCTGGGGCCGGGGCAGGGAGAGTGAATTTTTCCAGCCCAGCTGGGGTGGGGAGAGATCCAGTTCCTCTGGCTGCGGGAGGGGGAGAGCCTTCTCCACCACCCTGGGGCAGTGGGGGAGGGGAGGAGAGCCGGCTCCTCCGGCCTTGGTGGGGGGGGGAGGAAGGGGGAGAGCCAGCTCCTCCAGCTGTGGGGCACAGAAAGCCCCCCTCCAAAAGTGGACACATTTTTATTCCTGGGCACGTCCCTGGTTAGGTGCCTGAATCCCATTGGGAGATGGGCTCCTAAATCAGTTAGATGTTGCAACATTGAACGCAGTAACTCCTAAATACCTTTAAAAATCTGGGCGTAAGCGACTTGCAGGTCAGTATCAAAGCTGGAAACAGAACCCAGGTCTCCCAGAGCCTCTCTGATGCCCCATTCATTGGCTCTTTCAAAGAAAATACAGGCCAAATTCTGCCACCGTCACTCAGGTAAAACTTCAATGGACTTTTGCTTGAGTAAACACTGCAAGATTTGGTCCTCTCTGATTTTGAGCTACACATTGTCCCTCTAAAAAGCAGCGGTCCAGGTCTCGGGCTGGTATAAATCAACCTAATTCCATTGCAGTCTGAGGATCTGGGCCATTCGTCCTTTGGAGGGGCATAGACCCCACAGGAGGTCGGCCCAGCCGTATCTACTAGCTCAGTAATCAAGTGTGTTGGCTGCTCACCTTTTTGAGTGGAGTCCATTGGCGAAGGCTGATTCATAGAGCGTGATCCCCTTCTTCCGAGACAGGGTCAGCTGCCCTCCCAGCTCATCCAAGATCACTCCAGCGTGGATGGCCGCCTTGCAGAGAACCGAGGTCTGGAGGGGGCACGGAAGCGGCGAGTGAAAGGGAGGTAGAGAGAAAACTCCAATAAGAGATCCCAGCCTGGGCTCCAATCCAGAATGGGGCAATTCCATGGGACACAGAGCGTCTGGCCTCACTCGCGGTGGTGTAAACCCGAAGCGACACTATTGATTTTGGTGGAGCTTTTCCAGATTGACAAGACCAGCGTCTGGCTCACACAGACTGTGATCTCTGCTTTATAAAGACTTTGGCCCAATTCTGATCTCACACCGGTGCCATCAGGAGTAGCTGTGCTGGAGCGAGACCAGGATCAGGTCCTTTATTTTTTTTAAGTGAATTTCGCTCTGGCACAAAGAGTGGTGGAAACGGCAGCCTTGGACTCTGCAGAGTGCCGCGTGCCCATGGATCAGACCCAGCATGGCCATACTGTCCCACATTGCCCCTGCCAATGGGCTTGACCTGGAGGACCCTGGGGAATTCACCCTCCAGCAGTACAACTCTTGGCCTCCCTGCTGAGACTGCCAACAAGAGACGGATTAAGGCAGCCGTGCCCGTGGCGGCCCCTGTGATGTGGCCCCTCTCCCCTGGGAAGGGGACTCACTTCCCCTACTGCCGCCACTCAGGGCCAGTCACTTTGCGAGGAGCACTGAGGTTGGTACTCACGTCTCGGTAGCCCTGCTTCGCATTTCCCCATATGTCACCCGCGACTCCCTTGCAGCCCGCCGGGCAGAAAACGCTGAAACACAGGACAAAGGAGAACCCTGGATGAGGTTATGACCTCTCAGCTCTTCTCCAGCGCAGCTGGGCTTCCCTTCATCCCCGATGACCCTGGGGCTTGGAGATTTATTCCTCCCCCGTTATTTTCATTTAGCAAAGTCGGATCTGATGGAAGGTGCTGGACCTGCCCTCTATGCTCAGAACAGACAGAGCAGTAGAAGCTTGTCCAACCAGCCTCTGAGGTATTCAGTGTCATTCTTGCCCTCTCCACTGAGGCTACCAGGAAGGGGGAGCATGGTGGTGGATTGCGTGATGTACTGTACATGGGGAAGTCAAGTCAGACCCATCGGGTTCATCCCATGAACAGCATCCCCTGGTCCTGGAAAGAGCTGGGCCAAACCCGCAAACCATTTCCCCTCAAATTCCATTCAGACCAATGGGCTTTTAATCTGTTCGTGCCAATTGGGGCTCACTCCTCACAAATATCCTAATGATCAAGTTCCCCGGCAGGAACGGGCACCGCCCGAGTGAATGTCAATGGACTGTTCCTAGAAAGCGAATGGTGAAGTTGTAATGGTGAGTATTCGCACCAGGAACCTGACTCTGTTATGCTGCTCCCGTTAGGACACAGGAAGGATAGCACGGGACCCGTGTATCCAATCCAAAGGAGTTTGGGTTCTGAAAATCAAATACACTCACAATGGGCTGCTCACAAAAGAGCTGTAGATAGAGAATTATTGGCAGCTATTTTTTGGCAGAGCATCGCCAATAACCAATAATTGGAGGAAATCATGATCAGTTCATGGGCAGTTTGTGAATAGGAAAGGAGGTGACATTTGTCAGATAAATTACTACAAACTATTCACCCGTGCAATGAATCCACTGGTGGGTGGCTAATAACCATGAATAATCTGCACTATTGGCACCTTTTATTGGATGATCTCATAGTATTTTATAACCAGTGATTACAAAGCCTGACAATCCCCCTGGGAGGCAGATACTACCTCAATTTAGGGGGGGAAACTGAGGCACAGACAGGGGAAGTGACTTGCCCAAGGCCATTCAGTGAGTCAGTGGCAGAGAACCCCGGAATCTGGCTTCCTAGGGGCTTTCTATATTATGGAAATTTGCACCAGTGTAAGCGCATCAGTGCAGTTACATCAGTGCAAATTGTCACATTCTCCAGATGCCCCCTGCCTGATGTCAGTGGAGTTACTCTGTGGATGGGTTTGGTTTATTCTCAGATAATAGACTCCTCGTCGGAAACCGCTCACCTGATTTGTTCCTGGTGGTAATGGGTCCCCTTATCCAAACAGGAAATCAGATCTAAAAGACAGACAGACAGAGAATTCCAGTGGCCTCCCCCATCTCACATACCCAGAGGCAGACTGCTTTGCTGTTTGTTTCTCAGAGACACCGGCTTGACACTGATGCAATTCTAGGGAGTGCAATGAGTCACTCTTAATATACTCCCGTCTGAGCGACAGCAGATTCACACCCACCAATAAAGCCCTGGTTTGTGTTATAAACCCATCTTGCTCAGCATGGTCTCACAGTGGCCTATGCTGCACCCTGCCCATGTTACACCCACACGGTAATGCCATGTTATACCACCATTATCACCCCAACAGTCATTCACAAAGGGCCATGTTCTAACTTCCCACTGACTTCAAAATGATCTCAGTTTGGGTCACCTTAGGCTGGAGTTTATCTGCCTACTTAGATTGTTAGCTCTCTGGGGCAGCAATTTGGTTCTACGTCTGTGTCCACGACAGGGGCTCTGTATGTGGCGTTCAGTGATCGCTCAGGCCCAGATCCTCAAAGGCTCTTACGCGCCTCACACCCATCAAAAGTGTTTCCTCGAATGAAAAATGAATCACGCCTCATAATCCCTCTGGTGAGTATCGTTATTCCCATATTATAGATGGGGAAACTGAGGCACCGATCGGTGACTGGCCAAAACTCACACAGCTAATCTGTGGCAGAGCCAGGGATAGAAGGGAGGAGTCCTGACCCACAGGCCCTGCTCTAACCATCAGCGGATACTGCCTTCCACAGGTATTGGCAATGTTTAGCAGCCAAACTGCTAGCTTATGAATGGGACCATGCTGAATAATGCAAGGACCTGTAGCGTATTCCCTAGGGAAGCCACAGGGATACCCAAGCTGTTATTCTTTGTCTCTTCTAAAGGAAATTACACACTGAAATCCAATGTCGGTGGATTCCCGGCAGCCCGGCCCAACCCACCCACTCTCACCATTCCTCCAGAAACCACAGAGGACGGAGGAAAACAGAAGGTGACTCATGAATGTTTGTGGCATACACCCAGCGACTGATGTGCAAGTCCCTCAGGATCAGACGCCAGCTGCATGTCTGGAAGGGTCAGAATGTAGGGCCCCAAATCATCTTCGCACTAAGTCCCCGTCGCACCACTCAGGCCAGTATGAGAGGGGTCGTGAAGTGAGAGCACAGGTGCTCGGTGCCCACTTTACAACCCCTTTATACTGCCAGTATGGCACTTAGGGGCTTTAGTGTACATAAGAATCAGGCACTCTGTGTGTGTGTGTGTACACCATACGCACGCACCTACACACTCACACGCATCAAATCCACAGAGCGTGGCAGGGGAGAAAGGATTAGCCAGCTCTGACTTTGGGACGGCTGCATTATTCACAAGTGATAACGGGATGAATAACGCTCAGCATCCCAAATGACAGCTGATAAAACCCTGTCACCAGACCCGGCCTGTTGGATTCTGCACATGCTCCCTAGGTTACAGCAAAGGTTCTAGCGGGGGGGTGGAGAGGGCGGCCACTGGTGGACTGCGGGGCACTTCCTGATGTGTTGTCTGGTCACATGGCACTGCCTTCCTTACTTCCAGCTACTAAATGGCATGGAGAGATGGAGCCGTTCAGTATTTTCCTAAACCGAGTTTGCCACGGAAGCAGCCAGCGAGTCTGAGATCCCCGACGGGCGGGGAAGCGACCTGCCTGCGTGGGAATGGCAGGGGAGGTGGATGTCCCGATCGGAAACATCCAGGAGACAATCCCTGCACTCTGTGCAAAATCTGGAGACTCCCTGGGGCACAGAAAATCCACATTAGCAGTTGAGTCCCGAACATTGTTTTTACGGCTCTCTAGTGGGCGATCCTTGCCCTGCCTGGGGCAGTTGTGATGTTTTGGGGGCTAATTCCATATCTGGGAAGGGAAGGAGATTTTTCTGTGACTCGGGGTTTTTTTACGCCAGCTGTTTGAGGCTGTTAAGGTTTGGGATGGTAGAATAGAAGTCCCAGGGAGATGGACCAGTGGGCAAGTGCGGGGGAGGTGGTCAAAAGTGAATAATCACTCGGATAACACCACCACATATATGGTTGTGATGGGGTGGGCCCCTCTTACTGTCCCTCCACTGGCAGCCAAAGGCTAATGGGAGGCTGAAGGCTTAATTAGCCCACAGGATGGCACCTGGAGGGTGGGCAAATCAATTGCTTATCAGGCCCAGCTGGGTCTCTGTAAAGGGAGGAGCTCAGCACAGCGACTGAGGGTAGGGAGGAAGTCCGCCTGCCCAGCCCAGGGGAAGAGCCCCTCTTGGGATCTGCTCCTGAGATGGAAACACTGACCCCAGCCAGGAGCGATCTGGTGAAACCAGAGGCAAGGCATGAACCCTGGATAAAAGGGCAGGACCTGGATTTCCAGGGGGAAAGCCTTGGGAGGAATTGCTTGCTACCTGAACTGGACAGGACTCTGGAGCCTGGAAAGGGGCTGAGGAAAAGGGCCTGGAGGCAGGCCCAGGTCAGAAGAAGCCCCGGGAAGCAGCAAGGAGTGGCAGGAGCAGACCTTGACTGCTCACTCTGGAGTCCCTCCAGAGGAAACTACAAGGGATAAGGACTATTGGAAGCCCTGAGACACGGGGCCCAGAGTCAGGGGCTGCTGACACAAGTTTATTGAACTATTTATTTGTGGGACTTTCTGTCCCCCTGGAAGAGGGGGAGGGGGAAAGGTGACCTGGCTGGAGGATTGAGTCACAGGAAACAGACCACTGCAGGCCGGAGTGGCTGTCCGCTGGACGCCAGGAGTGGAGAGCCGGCTGCGCCAGGAGGGGGCATGCCAGTGGTGAGTCCCCTCTTTCAGTGGTATTTTGTAAGGCATTATCCGTGTGATAAAGTGCAAACCACCTAGCAGTTAACAGATCCCAACTGGAGTTTGAAATCCACCTACTGCAGACATGTTTCCTCCTCTCCTAAATGTGGAATCCCTCCCCTTTCTCCACCCCTGCCCCCTTCAAATTATACCCACTCAAGGCCCAGGCTGGGTTCAGTCCTGAGTCAGGTTTAAGGTCTGTCACAGCCCGGCAGTGCTGGCACTGGGAGTTTTGTACCTGTGACATTCCAGTCCATATCCCTTATGAAAATATGCTTATGACATAACTGAGATGGCTCATGTAAGGTGCCATTGGAAAGGTTTGACTTACTGAATGTGATTATCCAATTTGTATGCATGTATCATTTCTGTATCTAAGTTAGGAATATGGACTATGTAACAACTACAACTGGGTGTCTTCCCAATACACCCCCAGCAGAGGACAGGCCATCCGATTTGGTGGGCCATCAGGAGGAACAAGAAGACTGTGAAGATACTAATCTCTCTCCCTCCTGGGAGGCCATAGCTGTGACAATTCTAGATCAGGTGGTCTTGTCACCTGATACTGAACATTATCTGGGACTTCTTGTAACTTTCCACTGAAAGGGAAGAGGGATCAAGTCTGGGAAACAAAGGATTCCCGCCTTCTTTAAATCTTATTTAAGGGTGGGAAGGAAGACAAATGAGACTCTCCTCTTTGGCCTACCCAAGAAGAAAGACTGTTGAAAGTACCTGAAGGGACAAAGAAACCAACCTGAAGGGAAAGGCAGGGGTGAGTCCAGACTGAGACAGGGGGCCAGTCTGTTAGAAGAAATAACTGGAACTCTGAGCTACAGAAACTCTGCATCCCGCCTAAACTCAAGATTTAGGGTGAGAAATGACTATTTGTAACCAATTTCTTTAGTGAAACAAGCTTAGTTTGCGTGTTTGGTTTTATTTGCTTAGCAATCTGCTTTGTTCTGTCTGTTATCTCTTATATTCACTTAAAATCCCCCTTTTTGTTGTTAAACAAGAAATACGTTTATCATAATATAACCCAGTTTGTGCAATTCATAACTGGGGGGGAAGAGGCTGCATACCTTCCTCCACATTGAGGGAGGAGGTAGATTTCATAATATCCCTTTGGGCCTGCACTCCAGGGGAGGTGGGCACCTGAGCGCTGGGGCAAGTCCCTTTAGCTGAGTCTTCCCAGAGCTGATCTCTGTGTCTGTGTCGTTCTGCAGCGGGGTGTGGCCCTGCCTGTGTCTGTGTTGGAGGAGGCTTAATAGCTTGGCTCAGCAAGACAGGTTAAAGGGGGCCCAGGCTGGCAGAACAGCCAGGCTCAACGGTGTCCAGTATATCAGGTGGCATCTTATAGGGGGGCCAACCTGTCGCAGTACTATCAGAAAGGATGCGACAGGGGCGATTTCCATGGTTTTCATGGGGCCCCAGCACTCAGTTCTAGCCGTGGGAGGCCCGGAAGGACCATATTTTAAAATTGTCACGTTATTGTGTCTAGAAAAGTGAATGCACATCCTTTTTTTTGAGGTCTGTTTATTGTAATTGTTCTCTCCCTCTGACCCCCGCCCTGTTTAATGGATGGTAACGAAGATACCTGGCTTTGAGGGTGGACATCGATGTGTAGTCCAATATCATTTTGCAAAGCTCTTTAAGTGGGATCCCTGCAATAGTTTTTTCTGTAACGTGTGTGGCGAATACAGAACTCATGATGGGGGGGTATAAAGGGTTAATTGGCATGAGCCCGGAACAACTTGCACAGCTCGATCACAGGGTCAGCATGCAGGTGTCCAGGGGGAGCTGTGTGAATAAGGGACTTTGTGATTTGCTGGCAAGTCTGAATAATGGGGGTGGGAGGTGGGGAATAGTTTTGGGTCCAGATCCTGTTGTCAACCCAAATGTGGTTGTAACAGCAACCCGAATGCCCTGTGGATAGGGAGACGGCGTCATTTGTGGACCTCTGAATCCTTTGTCCCTGATTATCCCACTCAGGAGAAGGACTAGAGCATAGATGTAGTGAGGGATCCTCTTGGCCTACCCACCCCAGCTTTGCCAGCAGGATCCCCCCCAGAGCTGGGCTCAGTGATGTGCTGGGGGGGGGGCGGGAGGGAGAGAGGAGGATCCGCCGGCACGGATTCCTGCCTGGGGGCATTCTGTCCCCATGGAGAGGGGGCTGGATCCTTGCTGTGCAACTTGTGTCCTGTCCCTTCCCCCGCTCCCCAGGACCAGCTTCACCCCATGGTGTGGCTGCAGGGTGTCTGTACCTGGGTGGTGGCTGGTAGCATAGGACAGCAGGAAGCCGCGCCCTGAGCGGTGTGTGGTGCTGTTGAACCAGATGGTCACTGAGCTGGAGTTCATCACCAGAGGCGTGGGGTTTGAATTCCCGCAGTACGGACCTGTCGAGGGAAAAGAGGCCCCTGAGTGACACACTCACAAACATGGGGGAATTTCCTCCTCCGCCGGTGCTAATAATGGGAGAGATGGGCAGAGACCAGGGGCATCTCCTTGGGCAAAGGGCTCGGCCGCCCCTGCTTTGAACCACAGTCATCGGGCTCTTTACCAGCTTTTGCACACTGCCATGACCATGATTCGTCAGGTGTCTGCTTCGCCTCCCCATCACCAACCTCCACGAGCCAAAATCCGAATCACCAGCCTGCACCCACCACTCCGACCTTTTGGGGGAGGGCGGATAGAACGGGGCCCAGATCAGACCTAGCCACGGCTATGCAAGAGGAGAGAGCATGGGAGGAGAAGGCAACAGAGTGGGCGAGAGGTGGGCCTGGGCAAAGCAAGCGAGAAGAAATGAGAAGCGAGATGCAAACAGGAAAGGGAGCAATGCAGGTGATGCAGACAATGCGTGGGAGGCAGAGGAGGGATCAGACAATGACGTGGTCCAGGTGACAGGAACAGGAGATTATTTTGGCAGCAGGACGGGAGGGGAGCAAGGGGTGGGTATGTGTCACCGGCAGATAGAGAGTAGAAGAGGGAAGGATTTAGAGGTGTTCCCCACAGCTTTTCTCCTGGCATTGCAGCTCCGGGCTGGAGTAACCGGTATGAGGAGAGCAGATCTGTTATTACAACTGCTTTGCAAAGGCTCCGAAAACCCATAGCACCTCCCCAAAGATCCCTGCTAAGCCGGTCCCTATTCCCCGTACTTCAAACCCAATTCTGCTGCCCCCAAAGACCATCACAAATCTCCCCTTGACTTGAGCGGGAGCAGGGATCAGCCCTTAACAAAAAGACCGACCGGCTGATTTCAGCAAGGACACGCTCTGTCTAGAAGAATGTCTTCCCTACAGGACGCTGCCCACGTTCAGAGGGAAATGCTGGCTCGCTCTCCGCGTGGGAGGCAGGCTGCAGTGTCACTGCTGAGCAATACGAACTGGCCCAGATGGCCAGATGCTTTCTGCAGCGCTGCGTCCGCTTCCGAAGGGGCGGCCGAGCATAGCAGCAAAGTTAGCAGTCACCCAGCAGGGTCACCTCTGCTATGGATGATTGTAGGGCGCCCTATGCATTCCTAATGGGGCCACCCCATCCCCTCCTCCCTACATCCACTTTTCACCCCACTCCATCCTCAAGGCCCCTTCCGCTGAGAGACTGAACAGGTCTGACACCTTCCTCCGCAGCAGCTGGTGCTCGGCCACTGTCAGACCCTGGACAAAACGGAACTGCCAGATTCGTCTCATTTTAGAGCCCTGCAGCATCATAGACCACAGGGGGTGCTGTGAGTCGCGCACAATGCTGCTTCTCCCTGCCCCACTCGGGGGCACCCTGCTGCAGCCGCACGTCAGCTGGAAGTGAAGGCTCCTTCCTGCTAGTGCACAGCTATAACAGTATCATTAGTGACAGGACCTTCCCTCCTGTAGGATCCCAGAGGGCTTCGTGTGGTGCTTATGGCCAGGAATCACTTTGCCCACCACTGAAATGCAGCCACCTCTGAGGTGGAAGGTGGCAGTTATTTAACAGTGCACAGTAGTGCTAAGCAGTTTAGGATGGGAACTGAGAGATACTGGGGTTGGTGCTGCTCCTGGCAGCCTCGGGCCTGTAAATGTACCGCAAGGGGTCAGGGGAGAATCCCCTGAGAGCAGGAGCACAGTAGGGAGGATATCAAGGGCCCTACACTGCCCATTTCTCATGTAGGCCTGGGGGGGGCCTGGGGCAGGATGGGAGGACGCATCCTACCGAGAAGGACAATGCAGACTATGGAGATTCTAGGCTGTGGCCTGTGTTGTCTGCAGGACCTTGTGCCCCACTGAGAGGAAAGGGGAGTTTACACCCCTCGCTGAACTCTTGTTTCAGGCCAAGGGTACGTTTGCGCCAGGGATAGTTGTACTGCTGGTAGGCACAGCCGCTTCAGCTAGTGCGGGTAACAAGAGCAGAGAAGACTTGAGTGGCTAGCGAACGTTGCTACCTCGGACAAGCCCACCAGGGACTCTGGGTGGGTACTTGGGTGCTGGCCAAGGCTTGGTCTAGCCAATTGCATCTACACTGCTAATTGTTATGTGCTAGATTAAAGCCAGTGTGGCTATGCCTAACCACTCCTGCTACACATACACCTTCATTTGGGGTGTAGATGGTCCCTTAGACCAGTGGCTCTCCTTAACTCTGCCTCAAGATAGATTTTTGCCATTGAATTTCCTAGTTTTCTGAACAGGAAAAGATAAGCTGGAGATAGGAGACATTTAGGCAGTTGTCCATATCATGTCCTGCAATTATTGTACTGACCCCAGAGGGGCAAGACCTCCCATATCCCAGCTCACGTGGGGAGCCTTTCCAGATGACTGTACCCCTTTCAGGAGACTGATTTGTCTTGCGTACCCCAAGTTTCACCTCACTTAAACGACTTGCTTACAAAATTGGACATAAAAATACAGAAGTGTCACAGCCTCACTATTACTGACACATTGCTGACTTCCTCATTTTTACCATCTAATTATAAAATAAATCAATGGGAATGTAAATATTGTGCTTCCATTGCAGTGTATAGTATATAGAGCAGTATAAACAAAGCGTTGCTGTATGAAATTTGAGTTCGTACTGACTTCGCTAGGGCTTTTTTGATGTAGCCTGTTGGAAAATAAGGCATATCTCTAGATGAGTTGATGTACCCCCTGGAAGACCTCTGCGTACCCCCAGGGGTACACGTACCCCTGGTTGAGAATCACTGCTTTAGACAAGTGCTTTCTCGGGAAAGTTTCCTTCACAACCATAAGGGCTAGAAATTTAGAGCCAGACCCTGAGCTAGTGAAAATCAGTGTAGCTGCTTTGACATCAGTGGAAATAGACTGGTTGACACCCGCTGAAGATCTGGCCCTTAACTTTTTTTTTTTTTTTTTAACTGAAACCTTAAACTGGGCATAATTTGAGTCGGGGCGGGGGGTGGGAGGAAGGGGAGGATCAACACTGCAAGGGGGTTGGACCAGCAGAGAAGGAGTTTCTCGTCTTGTCCTGAACTAAACAGAAGACCCCAAACTGGCTGGAGCCTCCCCATCTCCGAGCTCAAAGGCTGGTGCCACCAAGTTCTGTATCAGTGGGGAAAATGCCATTGCACCGGCAATCCCTTCCAAGCGTGCGCTGACTCGGGCCAGCTCCCCAGCCCGTCTAACCAGGACAGGAGAACGGCAGGTTCCAGATCTCTCTCCAAGCAGCTTGGGGCCTGCTCGCTCCCAGAGCCAGAAAAATATCTGCACTCCTTCGGGCTGCTGGTATGCAAGGCAGCGGCAAGACAAGACTCCCACAGCGACAAGACTCCCACAGCGTTCCCAGAATAATTTCTAATGAGGCCTCTTCTTAATTACGTCATGTCTGGGCATCGGGAGACAGGCAGTCCTAACGCTCCGCTCTTATCAAGCAGCCGGAATCGCTCGCTCCACGTATTGGATGGACACACGCACTGGCTAGGCTGCCCCAATGTAAACTACTCCTCTTCACTGGAAGGAAAGTCCACCTCACAAATGCAAGCGCAGCCAGTGGCTGTTAATTCGTCTGACGGCCCTGGAGGATGGGGACAAGACTAAGGGGGCATCTGTTTAGGCTCCCTGTCCCCACCTTCCTCTTTGCACAAACCAGACCCAGCAAATAAACCCTTCAGGCCTCGAACCATTTAATCCCAGTGAATTGCCAGAACCGTCTCTCTGATTAAAACTTCAGCGTAACCAGCTGATGGTGCCGGTCAGATGGCCTATGGGAAGAATCTGTCCTGTCCCTTTGGTTCCTAATGGGGCAGGTTCCCATATCCTCAAACCACCGTCTCTCTTCTTCCCTTCACCTTTTTTGCAAAGTCTTGGTAGAGAGGCCAGGGGCTGGATGGACCATTCTGCTCTATTGTATCTGCCCAGCTCTAGTGTATCACCCGTCACCGTGGTATCTGGGCACTGTCCAGGAATGCATGGAGCCTCAGGACTAGCAGCGTGCCATGGTCCATGAACTCCCTCTGGCCTCTAGGGATGGTCTCCCAAGGGCGGGGTGGAGGAGGCCCCGTGGCAGGGCATTTGAGCAGGCTTCTCCTACCCCTGGTCTGCAGAGGGAGAACGTCACTCCCCCAACTTGGCCCAGCCCTGTGTTCAGTGAAAAGGACACCACAGGGCCCGGTTCTCCTCTCCCGGACGCCAGGCGGGAACGTGAACCAGGAGTAGCTCCGCGCAAGTCCCTGGGCTTGACTCTGACCTCACACAGTCTTTGCACCAGCGTAACTCTGTTTAGTTCAGTGAGTGGCTCCTGATTCGCTGCAGGGCAAGAGCAGAGCAGAATCGGGCCCATTATAGGGATCGTTTGTTTAAATATTGCCTTTCCGACGAGGTTCAGCCCACGCTCCTGCAGGACTCTCTTGCCATATTTTATGCTGCCCTCCTGTTCTGCCTTCTGGGCTTGCTTCCCGTAAGAGCCTCCAATGTGCTGACCATGCACAAAACCTTTTAAAGTGACAGCGCCCTGATAAAAATCTTAGGGCCGGATCTCACGACTGGCCCGAGCACCCTGGCTCGTTGCAGTGAGTGGGGGTAAAAGCACAGGTGGCTTTCTGCCACTTTCCCACCTCTCCCCTGATCCTTGAGGCTGCTGGGGGCCAAACCGCACTCAGTGCAAGTTAGAGCAGCCACGAGGCTGCTCCAACTCTCACTGGTGGGTAAGTGTTTTGCTGGCCAGGGCTCTGGCCCCCTCCCTGACCCCAGCCCAATCTGTAACACCTCCAACACCAGGAAACCAAAGCAATCTTTGCACCTACGTGGATCAGGTGTTGCTTTAAATCTCCTTTATGCTGCTGGACTGGTGCCAAGGAGGGGTCAAAGACCCGTCCCTTGCATTTGAAATCCCTGGCCTCTCCTGTATTGCTAATATCAGCTTCAGAAGACTAACCACGGAGCCAGTTTAAATAGCGAGGGTCAGAGCCGCAGCAGGTGTAAGTGGGCCCAGCTCCAGTGACTTCGCTTAGGCCCAGATCCTCAGCTCGTGTAAGTCTGGAGGAAAGGCTGGGCAGGCCCGTGGAGAACGTGGCGAATTTGAGGCGATCTGAGAGGATTTGCAGATGATGAAAGGGAACCATAAAGCTGGCAGACACTTCCCACACGGCGGAGGGGTCCAGAAATGAGACGTTCTTCTCTAAAAAGGAGGTTAGTGGGACTCGGGCAGAACTTCTTGATGCTGAATAAAGAGCCAGGAAAGGTGATCCAGGCTTAAACGTAGAGGTGGCTCCAAGCTGTTCAGATCAGGGTCTGTTTTGGTTCAAACCCATTACGGTGGACAGTGACCTTGTATAAGTCACTTTACTGCTCTGTGCCTCAGTTTCCCCATCTATAAAAGAGGGAGATTAATATTCATCAGTGGTGGACATGGCTTAGTTCACGTTTAGAAAGTGGTTGGAGATCCTAGTGGAATGCAAAGGGTGGTTCTCTTCACAGCCTGTGTAACTGGCGATAAGTTTTCTGTGGCTAGATAATTTTTAACTCCATTTACATATCTCCTCGGCTGATGAAAGGCTGAAGCCCAGGGGAAGCAAGACAAATGTAAACCAAAGCACCTGACTCTCTCTCTGTAGCTTGATTGGTCACTGCCTGCTGTATCTCCCCCCTCTCCCTTTCTTGCTGTGTTTAAGAGCTCTGTGTAAGCGTGAAAGCTGGTCTCTCTCACCAACAGAGGTTGGTCCAATAAAAGATATTCTCTCACCCGCCTTGGGAACCAAAACAGCTACAACAACACTGCATGTGCTACTCAAGAGAGACTCGGGAACTGTTCCAGGAATGGTTGGAGGAATTCTCTGCGACGTGCCGCCCAGGCACGTCAACAAACCCTGGCAGCGCTCACATGGACAGAGGGTCCTTCAGCAAGGAACGTCCCACCTCTCAAATACCTTGGTGCTCATTCCAGGTGTTGGTCCTTATAGCACTGAGGACACCAGGAAGGACAAAAGAGGAAGAATAAGCTCATGGACAGTGCAAGGGATTGAGTCAGGACTCCTGGGTTCTATTCCAGGCTCTGACACTGATTCACTGTGGGAGCTTGGGCAAGTCACGTCCCCTCTCTGTGCCTCAGTTTCCCTGTCTGTACAATGAGGACGGCATTTATTTTCCCACCCCTTCCAAGATTGACACTCTTCTCCATAAGGTCCACAAGCCTTCGTCCTTACCTCCAAAGAAGCTATTCATAATTGCTCACTTAAAAGCAACTTGAGAGGGATTTTTTTTAAATGTGCTTGGGTCGAGTCTGGTTGTGCTGGAGAACCTGCTGGATGTCTCAGGGATGTTTACAGTGAGAACGTGCATTTTAAATGAAATGGTGTCAGTGTTTAACAAAGGATTCCTTACTCCAGAGACGTCATTAGGCATTTGAGTTAAATAAGCACTAACCTAAACAAACTCTGGGACGTGTCCTGAGGGGATGGGAATGAGGGGGCACCATTGAAGTTGGAGTTCTATTAATTTTACACCAGGTGAGGATCTGGCCCAAAATTTTAAACAATCTGGCTAAAAATCCCTTCCCCTCCAAATTGCTCAGCTTCCTCATTTGACAAGTTCTGCGGTCACCACAGAGTCTCAAAGGGCAGCGAAGATTGGAATTGAATATATCAAGCAAAGGGCATGGAGGCAGGGCGGGGGTAACATGCTGTTCAGGACACCCAGAACTTTGAGCCACCGTGTTCTGTCTCTGCCTCAGCAAGAGAGAGCTTTGTTGGAGATTCGACTGTGTGTCAGCTCCCTGCCATGCCAGCATGTCTCTGCCAGTCTTCACCTTGCCTTGCAGGTAATCTGCAGTGCGCTCAACTTCCCCAGAGACCTCTCTGTGGCATCCAGCCTTCTCCTGCAACACTCCCAGAAGTTACTCTAAATAAATGGAGATATCCCATCTCCTAGCACTGGAAGGGACCTTGAAAGGTCATTGAGTCGAGTCCAGCCCCCTGCCTTCACTAGCAGGACCAAGTACTAATTTTGCCCCAGATGGCCACCTCAAGGATTGAACTCACAACCCTGGGTTTAGCAGGCCAATGCTCAATCCACTGAGCTATTCCTTCCCCCTACTCAAGTTTATTTTGCCTTTCAAGAGACCACGCCTGCAACTTGCTAATACAACAGAGGGTTTGGCAAACACTCTTCTTTCAATCACAGCACCGGGTTGGTTGCTATTCAAAGTAAAGTAAGTTTTTATTAAACAAAAGCCAGGTAATGATGTCAAGGTGAAGGCATAACAATAGTATTGTGTTGGCCCCGATAAGCGTTGGTGATACAACATAGTGTGTTCCAGGGGGGAGGAAATGAAACCCTGAAAATCTTCCTGGCCTACTTTATGCGTGGCAGAGAAGCAAAAAAAAGAGAGAACCCAACTCCAATGCTGATTGCTTTGTGGGTCACCTTTCAGGGATCCCAACCCCAAAGGAGACAGATGCTCTGAGCACTAAGATCAGTGACAGCTTCTCATAACCTTTCTTCTTCTCCAGCAGCCTCCAATTCCAGAGCACATGCCTCCCACCTACTCTCTTGCTCCACAGCCATCCCTTCCAAATGGATTTCAACACCCCCTCTGCCCGCCTGACTCTCTTCCCACAGGCTCCGCTTTCCTGCTGGAAGCTGCCAAGTGTTACACGCGTCAATGGCAACAGTGCTTGGATTTTGAAACCACCACGGGGGGGTGAGGGAAAAAAAGCCCTGTTGAGTTATTGCTTCCGTCTCCCCAGCCCCAGCGGTCAGGGATACAAGAGGCTAACGCACAGCTCCCTGGCACTGTTAGCAGAACCAGCCATGCTGCATATAATCTGTGTCTGCACCTCAGTTACCCACACGAACAGAGAGAGCACCACGTGTTGTAACCCATTGGTTCTCTGTGTTACGTCTTGCTCTGCTAGTGGCTGGTGTCCACACAGGAAGATAAGAGCCTACTACTGCTACCAGCTAATAGTTACTACTTTAGCTCAAGTGGTAGACGCCTGTTCCAGGTTCGGTCCCTGCTGCTGCCCTGTAGTGTGTGTGAGGAGTCCTTGTATTAGTACAATTCCAGTAATCTACACAGGATTTATGGTAGCTGCTTATAAGAATTTAGGGCAGGCCAAAGGGACTCCAGTGAGCAAGGGACACACCTACCATTGGTTGGTTCAGGCTGTAGTTCAGAAGTGCTGCTGGATTCCTCGCCAATGCTAAGTTCTCGCCTAGCAGTATCCCTGAGCAATGCTTTCCAGCCTCTCTGGTTGGCTAGCAGACTCCATCCCATCTTGCTGGATGATGACCTGGCTTTGATTATACAGGCCTTCGTCACCTTCCCCTCCCCTCCCCCCGGGTAGACTACAGCAATGCAGTTGGCTTGCAGCCATCAGCCCCTGGGGAAACTCCAACTAGTACAGAACGCTGCAGCGTGTCTCCTCTGCACGTCTCCTCCTGCTCTCTGCACATGTCCCGGCCTCTGCTCTCTGCACTGGCTCCCCATCCCATACTGAAGCTGAAGGTCTCAGCCCTTGTCTTCATGGTGCCTGGGCCCAGCATGTCTAGAAGAGGCTGAAGCTCCAGGATGGGGATTGTGGTTTGACAGCTCTGCTTCTCAGGAACAAGGGGACATCCTATCAGAAAGCTCATCCGGGCAGGAGACCGAGCTCTCTGGGATGACAGTCTGAGGCTGTGGATTGAACACCCACCGGGACGAAGGGCCATCACAAACCTCCCACTCCAGGTGCCGGACGTGCTTCTGCAGCCTGCCTTTGCTAACACACACAGCAGCATGTAGCTATAAACGTCCCCCCAGATCCCTACCTGAACAAAAGCCTCCACTGCAGACACGATTCTCCCCCTGGGGACCAGAGGTGGATTATGGTTTTGTGGGGCTCTAGGCCAGAGCAAGTGGAGAGCCCTTCCCCACCCCTTCTACCTGTGGTTCCCCCCCGCCCTCCCCAGCACTCCTGCCAGGAAGCGGGGCCCCTGGGGATGGGCCCTGTTGGCCCAGTGGCTAATCCGTGAGCAAGAGAATGAACCACGCACATGATAGATGTTAGTCCTGTCGCTTAATGCAGGACTGGAAGATGCTCAGATATGACAGGGATGAGGCCGGGGAAAGGACCCGACAAGAAGGAAAACCTAGGCTGCCTATCAAGCAAAGTGTCCTAAGGGCGCGAGCAACGAGATTGTGGAACAGTCTGTTCTTGGGTAGCAGGTGCAAGCACCATTGCTTGAGTCGCTTAAACCTCAGGACCACGCATTGGCCAATGCACTGCAGGGAACAACCCTGCCCTGTCTAGGCGGATGGACGTGACGTGATGCTGGCCTGGGGGTGGGATGCGAACGTTAGGGATGCCTGACATGAAGACCTAATGAGCCAGTTTAGTCCGATCCGCGTCTCTGGGCCCCTCCCCTCTGAAGTCCCCAGAGCTCAGCATGTCGCAGTGCCAGACGGTGGTGGTGGACGGTGCCAGAGCAGAAGCTCGAGCGGCAGAAGTTCTGAGCACCGAGAACCACCCCTGAAATCAATGGGAGCTGCGGGTGCTCGGCACCTCTGCAAACCAGGCCTGTACTGAGGAAGGAAAACCCTGAGAAGTCAATCCGACTCAATGGATCTGCACCTGGGAAGGATTTGGCCCCTCCTGTTTTGGGCTGCATGAACCCCAGCAGTGGCTGTTTACTGGGGGCAGAGATCAAAGTTCAGCCCCCCCCCCCAGACACGGGAGGAATTCTGATTAAAAGCCCGTGGGTGGGATAGACAGGAACCCTGTAACCTTCCCCTCCCCGCAAGCCCTCCCAGGCTACAGATGAGTCACCCCACAGTTAGACTGTGCATCATTAAGACCTTGTGTCCCAAGGCGAGAGAGGAGCTGTGCTCTCTGTGGATGGAAGGGTGGTGGTGGGTCCTGTCTGGGGAAGATTCCCCGTTCGGCCAGCCCTGTATTCCAGCCAGATGGCGGCATATGAAACATGCTGTACCAGATGTTCCGGGGTTACTGACGTGTTTGGTATGTGCTGATTCAGGCTAGAAAATCCGAGCTGCCCCAATGCACAGGGGCTGCTCCCTCCAGGCTGTCAACGCAGCAGAGTCGGCTAACCACCCTGCTCTCTCCGGCGTTACATTCCGTTCTGCTGCAACAAGCAACCAGCAAGGTCATGGTCAGTAAATCAGACCCAGGAAGTTTAACCCTGCCAAAGCACCAAGCACTTTGTGTGTCCAGCTGGAGGAAGGAGGGCACCAGTAGCTAGATCGGGGTTTGTGACACACAAGAATAGTAACATTTAGCAGGGCTCTTCTAGCATGTCTCCTGGCAGGATCACAAACGGCTCTGCCAACCTTAATCTATCAGGGACCTGTCTATCTTATGGTTTTCTCTCTCTATAGCAAGGGTTCTCAAACTGGGGGTCGGGACCCCTCAGGGGGTCGCGAGGTTATTACATGGGGGGGGGGGGTCACGAACTGTCGGCATCCACCCCAAACCTTGCTTTGCCTCCAGCATTTATAATGGTGTTAAATATATAAAAAAGTGTTTTTAATTTATAAGGGGGGGGGTCACACTCAGAGGCTTGCTATGCGAAAGGGGTCACCAGTACAAAAGTTTGAGAACCACTGCCAGCCGGTTGCTGTAGTAACCAGTGACTTTCCACAACCCTCCTGGGACACAGGTGAATATTATCTTCCCAGTTATGCAGCTGGAGAAACTGAGGCACAGAGCAGAGCAGTGACTTATCCCAAGTAAGTCAGTGGAAGAGCTGGGAATAGACCCCGGGAACAACTGCTATAATCACTAAAGATCAGAGGACCCAATCCTCCAACCAGCTCAGGTTGTACGCTACATATGTCCCCTTTTGACCAACCACCCCCAGCTCCAAATGCCCTTCCTTCAAGCTTTGGGGGAGTTTGGATCTGGGTCCAAACTTTGTGGCTCAGACTCCACTCACAAGGCAACACGTCACAAAACGAGAGGCTGCAACATCCAGTCTAGCCAAGCTGCACTGAGCACAAGACCAGAGATGGGATGGGAGACAGAGGGGCTTTCGGTCATCTTTGCAGCCCCCAGATCCGGGAGCCAAACTAGGAGGACTCAGACCACAAGCGTAAATCAGAGCAGCCTTAAGGCTGCTCTAATTTAGTCGGGTGCTCACGGCCCCCGGGTCTCTCCCAGCAGCAGGGGATTGCCAGCTATAGGGACCCTCTAGCCTTGCCCACTTCTCCTGGATGTGCTGCCTGCACTGCTACGGTGCAGCACGTGGAGTGGGGCTGGGGGTCTGGCTCGCTATGTATATATTGCTGTGATTCATCCGAAGTGGTGCTGATCACTAGCCAGAAGCGACATCTGAGTCAGAGTGAGTGAATCCCACATCCTCATCCTGCTCAAACGGCACTTCCGAGAGGCCTCTGGTTTCCCAAGGACAGGGCCAGTGACTGGAAGCCCCTCTTCCAACCACAACACTGACCTCGTCCTGTCCTCCGCCCCTCTCCCACTTTAAACCAACTTTTCCACAGAACTTCCCAACCTGCTGAGCCCCGAGGGGCCTTCCCAGCTGTGCCGGCAGAGGAAGGGAGCAGACTATTGAGTTTAACCCTCTACAGTTCACAGCGAGCGATAATAACCGGGATTCCTGGGCCTGCTCCAGCATGTTGGGATGGAGAGTCTCAAAATGCATAAATCAGGGCCCAAATCCTGCCAGGTGCTGAGTGCCCCCAGCTCCTGCCCAAGTCAATGGGAGTTCATTGGTACTAATGTGGCATCCTGGCTCCGTGTGTTGTGTCCCCCTCTAGTGGCTGGTACAAATGTAGGAGAAGAGTCTACTACTGCTAGTAGCTAGGCAGAAGCTAATCCCTGCATAGGCGCCGACTTCCCCTCTGCCCGGTGGGTGCTCAACACACCCTCAGTCCCCCCCCCCCCAACGCTGGCCCTGCCCCTCCTCTTCCCACCCCAGCACCGCCCTCATTCCACCCCTTCCCCAAAGTCTCTTCCCCTGCCCAGCCTCTTCTCCGCCTCCTCCCTGAGCGCGCTGTGTCCCCGCTCCTCCCCTGTCCTCCCAGAAAGTCCAAAGCGCCACCAAACAGCTGTTAGGTGGCTGGAAGCGCTGGGAGGGAGAGGGAGGAGCAGGGAGGCGGCGCACTTGCGGGGCGGGGGGAGAAGGAGGCAAGGAGAGGGGAGCTTGGCTGCCAGTGGGTGTGGAGCACCTGCTAATTTTTCCCCGTGGGTGAGCCAGGGCTGGAGCACCCAGGAGGCGGCGCCTGTGAATCCCTTAGTTCAAGCTCAGGCTTCGGGTGAGGCGTCCCAGGTTCTAACCCCGTTGCTGACTTTTGGAAGAGTTCTGGCTGCTCAGCCCCTTTGAAAACCAGGCCCTGCCCTTGTCGGCTGTACAACTTCCTTTCCTGCAGCACGGCCAGGTGCTAGAGCTACAGCTTTAGGCGCCACTCTCGGGTCCTTCTGCGCCCTGCCCGTCTTGATCTGCTTTGCAAGCTACGCGCCGAGCCTGGGGGCCAAATCATTCCGGTCTCAGCGACGCCATTCCCGACCCTGGAGCCGCAGCAGCAGAACTGCAGACTTTGGCCCTCGCTCTGTATTTCTCCAACAGCCCCGCGCGTCTGTATTAGTTGTACCTAACCCTGAACCTTCTGGGGCAAAACGCGTGTGAATGTGGGTATACGTACGGGGGGCGGGTGGGGATGTACGTCTCCTGCACACTCCAGGATGAACGGCTGGCGCAGCCGGCGTGCACCAATCCTAAATAAACTGTTTTCGGTACTTGCAGTGGCCGGGCAGACAAACTGCTAATCCTCCCTCGGCACAGAAACTTTGCTCAGGAGTCAAGCAAGGGTTGTCGACTCCCCCGGCTTCCTCATCCCCGTCCCTTCCTCTAGCCACAGGGAAATGGGGTTGGCTGTTCTTCTTATGAAGAGACAGTCACGTGGCAGCCCTCTTACTGGAATCTACAGCCACACACAATGTCTGGGAACTCGCCTGAGATGTAGCGTTAGCTGCCTCCTATGGGGAGCCCCTTGGACCACCTTGTGTGGGAGCACCAGAGAGCGGGCTGGGCTGAGAACAGAAAAGGAGGCTGGTGGCGCTTTAGGAATGGCAGCAGCGGGCTACTGCAGCTGCAACCTGCACACCTCTTGGGTGGGGTGTTCTGTCCCCTCTCGTGGCACCAAGACCACTTAGGGATGAATGAGTCTGCTCTACAGTCTGAGCTAGGGCCACGTGGCTTTTAGCTCGTGCAGTAGAGGCTCATGCATTTAGTTCCGGAGGCCCCAGGTTCGATCCCGCCCGCCGATGACCGGGGTCTGTCGGTGTTACACAGCTTTAAGGTCTGGAGTGCTCTGGCTGGCAGGCTGGTCAGCCGGAGGCAGGATCATTGGAGGGGCTCTCTCTGGTCTGTTCTTCATTGCATGGGGCCAAATGTCCAAAGGAACCCAGGACACCACAGCTCCCATTGCTCCCAAGAGTGATTACACTCTTCAGATCATGCCGGATGGTTCCCAATGGAGGCTGCCGGATGCTGAGCTCTAACCCTGGCCCTCATGGCAGTGGTTATCTGCGGCTGGTGGGTAAGATCTACTGATGGATCACTCCCTCCCATTCTCTCAAACCTACCCCCCACAGCGCACTGTGGCATTCTCCCTCCAGCTTGACGCTCTACCAGAAAGGTGACGTGGTGACGCTCTATGGAGATCATCCGGTGTAGGAGCTCGGCGTGGAGAAGAGTTGGGATTATTAAGGTCGGAGCCCAATGAATTGCAAAGTGAGTTCACCAAGGAATGTCCCTCTGTGGCCAGCAATCACGTGGTTGCCAAGAGCTTTGGTGATGGGATAAGATGGCCAGTGATGGACATAAACTGCATATCCAACCAGACCACCTTAAGGACCTAGCCAGAGATGGATTCCGGTTGCTCTCCATCTGCAGAAGAGGCTACCTCCCTTTGGGTCTTGCCATGCTGGAGGATGGTCCAGCACTGGCGGTGGGGAAGGCTGACTCAGCTAGACCTTCTCCAGCCCATGGGATGACCCAGCTTGGATCCTAGCTTGCCCTGCTGTTGGCGTCACGGCTCTTGCAAAGACCAGCTGCTCCCCGAGGCTGGAGCGCGGTGGCATGAAATCTCTCATTCCACACTGCTTGCCTCAGTTGTGCGGCGTTTGCCAGCGGTGTAATTCCCCACAGCAAACGAACCCCAACCATGCTGAGGAGACTGGAGCCAGAAGCTGCTCTCCTGTCCCAGCAGCACGCATCCTGCCGCTCCAAGCCCCAGCTCCGGCAGAGCTTCCGCAATCAGAAACCCTCTGCAACCAGCTGAACACGACACGCAGCCAGGAAAGCTTTGCTCCAGGCTAAAACTTGGCACAAAAGTTCCAGCCTGGGAGCAAGGATCTGTTTATAGTGTTTGTGCCAGTCGGGAACAAGAGCCAGTGGGGTGAGCTATAGGGGCGAAAAAATCCATGCAAAACTTACGCTCTTGTAACCAAAACATGGCTTCAGTGGAAAGGCTGCACTGGTCACAAGCTGACCTACTGGGCCAAATTCTTTGCTGGTGTAAATTAGTGTCTCTCCAGCTCTATTTAGAGGAAACCAGTGACTGTAACCCAGCGTTCCCGAGCAACCCTACAATAACAAACCGCAGCGTGGTGCAGCCTCGGCCTCNACCGCAGCGCGGTGCAGCCTCGGCCTTCCTGAGCAACCCTACAATAACAAACCGCAGCGAGGTGCAGCCTCGGCCTCCCTGAGCAACCCTACAATAACAAACCAGTGTGCACGTGCCTGAAAGAAAGGAAATTTTTAAAAGTATCACAAAGGAGACCAAATTCCATTTCAAGATATTATCAACAGATAGAAACAACCCATGTCCAACGGAGCACCCCCCCCCCAAGGCACCCCCCACTCTGGAGAGAGAGGCCCTTGGAGAGCGATCGCTCCTCTGTGGCCCAATCTCTTTTGTTGGGTAGCTAGATCAGGCCTCGCAAGACGCATTAAAAATATACTGGCCACAACCCACATGCAGCGAATGGCTCCCTAATTTGTTACCATATATAGGCAGCGGGGAGGGGGGAGATGACACCGGAGCCCAGGAGGCTCCATCCCAGGGGTGTTGCGAACAGCCTGTGAAATGTCAGGAAAATAGCAAGATCTTTCCAATGGTTTTAAAAAAAATAAATCTGTCTTCCTCCTGCTGCTGTGAGTGTGTGAATCCACGGCCGGAGCCGCCCTTGGCTACATGCAGTCTGCTACCCTTGCAGCTGGGGGACAGCACGTGCGACTTTCTGCCATTTATTTGCTCTCCCAATCAGTGGGGGCCCTGCGGCTGCTTTAATCATGGCCGCCTGCAATGGCCCCCAAGGCCCATTGCAAAGGCTGGGGATTGCTGGAGCGCAGCCGGCTCCAGCCCTGCTCTCCTTCTGGCACGGCCCCGTGCTGGTGGCAGTGGGGTATGCGGCTTACAGCTGGCTCCATGCCACCAGGCGGATCCCCCCCTTCATCAGAGGAATGCCCACTGGGCGGGGCTCAAACCTGGCCCAGGGCCAAGAATCTAGCCCACGGACTTTAAAGAGAAGCTTGTGCCTCCCTCCCGTGCTGGAATTTGGTGCTCTAGAAAGGGAGCCCAGGCCCTTGTGGGGCTGACTGTCCCCTTGCGTTGCACCACGTGTCGCCGTTTACACCTGGGCAATCTGAGTGCACCTGCCCCAGTCCGCTTTATACTCACTTAGGACAGGTGGAAAAAACCTCACAATGGACAGTTAAGAAATAACCTACCCAGAGCAGAAAACGCTTCCCAGCTTCGAGCCACTGATGACTGGCTTTGCCCCGAAGCAGGGTTTATACCCGGTTCACACTGTTTGTCTTTTGAATGCAGCTGTGGATTTTACATTTCTGCTCACCATTCTTGGCCTCGGTGAGATCCAGTGGCAGGGAGTTCCACTGGCCAATCACACATCGCAGGAGAAGAGTACTTGTTTGAAATGTGTTTTGTATTTTCATTATCACCACGTCCTCTATACAAATGTGGGGGCTGGGAAGTGATGATCCCCAGCTCCCCAGGTACATCACAGGCCAGGTTTACAGCATATTGGGTCCGGAACTCCACTTAAAATCTGCCCTTAAGAGTCACAGTGGGAGCTGAGCACTTGAAAATCTGGCCCTCATTTTGGTGCCTAAAGGGGCACTGATCTCTAAGTCTGTCTATGGTACTTATGTGGCTCTGTTACCCTAGTAGCTGTGAACCTCACGATCTTCAATCCCCTAGGAGGCAGGGCAGTATTATTCGCCCCATTGCACAGATGGCAAACCGAGGCCCAGAGACACTTAGCCCAGGTCACACAAGAAGCCCATGGAAGAGCAAGGGCTCCAAGTCATAGGCTAGTCCCCTAACCACTGAACCATCCTTCCTATCCTCACACCCTGGTACTATTGCCCTGTTAACGAGGAGAGCAGGCCGGCCCTGCCGGTCAGGTCACGAGTCTGGGACTTGGGCACAGTCCCCACTCTGCTACAGATTCCCCGTGTGAGCTTGGGTTAGTTACTTAACCTCTCAGTGCCCCTTCTGTGCAATGGGGATGATCGCATTGCCCTAGGCGCAGCGGTGAGGAGAATCCATTCAGGACTGGAAGGTGCTCCGATACTAGGCATGGGAGGGCGTAGAAGTACCCGGGGGGCGGGGAGAGAACTTGTGGTGGGGAAGAGACTGAACAGAAGGGGTTTTTAGAAAAGCCCGAGCCAGGAGAGGTAAAGCTTTAACTCCCGCGTGGGTCGTGCCCGTTAACCCTGGGAGCTCTGCAGTGGCTTTAAGCGCAATCGGGGGCATTTCGGACTAGGAAAGAACCCAGGCGGAACGGACTCTTTTTTTTTGGCAGCAACAGGGCCCTTGGCAGCTGCGTGTGGTTCTTGCTCCTAAACATTTACTCAGCAGTTCACACGGCGTGAAATGCGCCGTGCCAAGAGAAACAGAGCAGCAGAGGTGACCTGCAAGGGGAGAGACGTTGAGTTTGTGCCCTGCTTTGCTCCTCTGGGCTGGAGAAAGGGCTGAAAAGAGGTCAGCCCCCCCACCCCCCCCCCTGCTTGTTCTTTACCTTGGAAATACTAATGGCTTAGAGGGATTTCAGGTGCAGGCCCTGGGACTAACCTGTCCCTGCCCGGGTAGCTTCATCCCATGCAGAAGCTGCTGTATTCATGGCACTTCCCAGCGAGGAGCTCCAGCGCTAGGAGCGTCCGAGTCGCACAAAATGCAGCTCGGCGTTCATGACCCCTGCCAAAGTGGGTAGCTGCCAGTACAAACCGGCATCTCCAGTCTCTCTGCAGGCAGAGGAGCAGTATGTGGCCCCCGCACAAGGCGATGGAGGAGATGGGTGCGTGAGGTGAGAACCACGTACGTGGGCGCTGGAAGACCCATGGAGTCTACCCACCAACGGAGTTGCAGCAGCCTGCACAGCACAGGGTCAACGCTGGGCTGCTAAACTCGGAGCCGGATCCCCCACGTCCAACTTCACAGCTGCCGTCGAGGTCGCTGGGGGGGGGTTGCACGAAGGGTGGTGTGACCTGGGGCAGCAAGGCCAATGGGTCGCCGCATTCTCTCCTGGGGGAAATTGGAGCAGTTCCATGGAGGCCAATGAAGCTGCCTTGATTTCCCCCAGTGGAGGACTGGGCCCCAAGCCCTAACAAGGGAACCTGAATTACTGGCTACCAAATATTGAGTAAAATACCATCCCGGGGATTTGTCCTTCCTCTGAACTCTCCCCAACATGGCTAAATATACTGGGAGGGGGAGAGAGCTCTAGAGAACAGACTATAGGAACAGTCCCGGCCCTGGGGGATGGACTCAGTGATTTAATAGGCATTTTCCATCTCCCATTTCTATGGTTATTCAGAGACGCATTTGATTCCCTGCAGCGACCCTCTCCTGTGTCCCTTTGACTGAGCACAATGGGGCCCTCTCTTCGCTGTGCACTGAGCTTCCTGGCTGCTTGTCACTCTGTGCCTCTTTGTCAGGCAATTCCCTTCCTGCTTCAGGCCGTGCCACTCCGCGGTTAGCTCCGTTTCCTCTTGGCTCAGGGCTGGTCGCCTCCCCCTCCTATGGCCTGGGCAGCCTGTGTAGATCAATCTCTGATAATTTTCATATGACTTTACATTGTGCCTCTTCATATAACCTTGTGGTGGGTCTACCCACGTGTGACCTCTGTTTTCATGGGACTTTGTATCAAAGCCTCATTTAGAAACTTTGCATGGCCCTTGGTATAATATTATAGCCCCTAAGGATAGAATAAGATAGAAGAAAAATTTCTTTTTGCTAGCATTAGAACAAGAGCTCTCCCCCCCCCCCCACTCTTAATCAATTGCCCTGTTGAATGAATGAGGTGTGAATGAGCAAGGCATGGAAGGCAGCACCTCCAGACAGCCTCAACTGTTGGAGAGGGGCTGGGAGCCAGACCCAAGGACAATAAAACGTGTCAAGTGGGCTCATTAAAGACAAGCAGACATACTGACAGCCTCGGGGGTTAGAAGCAAGCACCTTCTTTTGGAAACACCCTCTTTGCAGCACTGGGACAACACTCAAAAGAAAAACAGGAGTACTTGTACTTTTTGCGGATACAGACTAACACGGCTGCTACTCTGAAACTCAAAAGAAAGCAGCACAAAGGACCAATGGACACAGACACAGAGTTTGAATTTGGTATAAATTTGCATAAGAGAAAAGCTGCTATAAAAGTAAGGTGTCTTGCAGAGGACCCCGGGTCTCGTCTTGTCAACATGGGAGCATCGATCCGGATCGGCAGAAGCCCGGCTCCACCCCCTCCCCCATCTAACTCACCTGGCCAGTGAAGTTAAGGGGAGCAACTAATTGGTAACAACAAGACGGAGTGTGTTTGTGTGTGTGTGTGAGTGTAAGTGTAATATATTATATGCATATAATATAGTGTTAATAAATACATGTATTACTAATAAATGTGGCGTTTTGCCTTATTCCCCCTGAAAAGATCCTGTGCAGTACTTTAAGTACAACACCTGTTGCGTGAGGGATCAGATTCCGGGAAGACATCCCCCTGGCAGAGATTTCCAAAGGTTGTTTCCCCCTCCCTCCACAAGGATTTTTCTGCAGGCAGCTGCTGCTCTGCCTGGCCAGTTAAATCCCTCTTACGTCCATTAAATCTTCCCCCCGAAAATCCTAGCAATATTTGGGCAATTTCTCAGCAGACAAAGTTAATCAATTTGCGGACACATCTGTTCCCATCCCTGCACCCTTTCCCCTCTGTCATGATCCCCACGTCCCATATAGCTCCTCTGTAAAATAATTAAAAAGCCAGATTTTCTTGATCTTCTCCTCAGCTAGGATTTTGCGTAACCCTGGTTACAATCCTTCAGTCGGATCTGAGCCCCACGGGGCTGGGGAGGGGTCTGTTCCCAATTGCAGGCTTGAGACCTGGTAGCTCAGGCCTTGAAATTGCTGGATCGTGGCCAGAGGTTGCAGGGCCGCACGCTTTAGCTTGGAAGCTGGAGATACCTCGGTCCCACTGGGGGCACCTGAATGCCAAAAGGCAGCAGAACTGGCAGAACGGCACCGGCCGGTGGGGCTCAGAGGTCAAGCCACAGCCAGTGGGTCCATAGGCCGTGTGTCACTGGGTGCCTGTCCCAGGCCAGCACCCGCTGGGGTTCTGGGCAGGATGAGTGGGGGACTAGACAGCTCTGTCAAGGGCACCAGAGGGTGACACTGTTTGAGTCCATGAGCTCCACCCCGAGCCTGGGGGATTCCTTTGGACAAGGCTGGTGGGTCAGTGGGGATTGCACCAAGGGTTCTCTGAGCTGGGCCGTTGGAAGCAGGACTGGCCGTACCCTATCGGCGCATCGGGTGCTGAGCCCCTGGAGTTTGGCATCTTGCCAAACACCTGCTCAGGCAGAACCCCCTTGAAATGAACAGGTGGCGTAGGGAGCTGGTGGGCCAGGGACTGGGTCTCCCTCCCTGTTTGCCTAGCACTGAGCACCCTGGTACACTATAATAATGGATCGAGAGCCTACAGAGCAGGCTGCAGCCCGGCGTAACACTGGGATTCTCCCCTGTGGGGCTTGCTCACCCTTCAGGGCTTCCAGTTCTCCTGCAGCCGTGCTGCATGCAGCCAAGGGGTCCACACAGCACAAGCTCCCCATTCCTCTCCATCCAGTCCTGCTCCCTGCATGGATCCCTGCTGATGCTGTGCTCTGGGCATGCAAGGGGGTGCATGGCCTACCCAAGCCCCACCCTCCCTGGTACAGCACTGGTTCCACTTCGCCTGCGGAGCTCTATGCCCACCGAGGGAGGCAAGGAAAAATCCCCTCCGTATGCCCTGCAACGTGGTGCTCTGGTGGCTGCCTCTGCCCGAGCGGCGAAGGCTGTGCCAGGGAAGTCCTTACCGCGGCTGGTGCCATTGGAAGGGGAGGAGAGCAGCAAGAAGCCAGAAGCGCAGTGTTGGGAGGATTCGATGTCCATGTCCCCGAAGGCCAGGAGGAGAGAGCTCCCTTCGGCTGCCTGGATCCTCCACTCGCAGGCTGTGTGATTGGGATACGTGCCAGGGTAGTTCTTGGAGGTCAGTGTCCCGCTGTGAGGCGTCAGCACGGTGTGACCACATCCGTCCCCTGGAACACAAGGAGGCAGGGTGAGCTGCATTTCAGACACCAGCGGCGCACGTGCCTCTCTCGGCTGATACATCGGCCGTGAGGCAGCTCCATCAGAAATGGCCCCTGCGGTCCAGACACTAACTGACCCCTCAAGGAGCACCCAGAGTGGGGCACTGGGAGCTGATTCTTAGGCTGCATCCCTGACTCTGCTGTGGACTCACTGAGCAATGCCAGGCAAGTCTGTGATCCCGCCGTCTCCAGCTGGGGGTACCCCTGACTTCCAGAGAAGCTGAACATCTGGCACGCCGGCTGAAATCGCACGAGCTGTGCATCTCAGCACTTGGGAAATTCAAAAGTAGGGGGTTCAGAGGGGTAGCTGTGTTAGTCTGTATCGGCAAAAACAACGAGGAGTCCTTGTGGCACCTTTAGAGACAAGGTGCTCCTTGTTGGTTTTGCAAAATGCTGGTCTTAATTTCTCCATGTCTCAGTTTCCCCACCTGTAAAATGGGGATAGTACCATCCCCCAACCTTGCAGGACTGTTGGCAGCATCAATTCATCAGGGTCTGTAATGGGCTCTGGTAGCTTTGGTGGAAGGTGCTACAGAAGATCAAAATCTGTATGATTTATTAGAATTATTAATAACCACTAACCTCTAAGGACTTGTCTACCTGGGGAAATAGCCCAGAGTAGCTCATATGCAGAATTGTTGCAGCTGTGTTGGTCCCAGGAGATTAGAGAGACAAGGTGGGGGAGGGAATATCTTTTAATGGACCAACTTCAGTTGGTGAGCGAGACAAGCTTCGGAGCTACACACACAGATCTTCTTCAGGCCTGGGAAAGGTACTTAGGCCATGTCTACACTAGTGAGCTTACCCGGCATAGCTGCACCAATGCAGGTGCGTCGCTGGAAGGTCACTCATATGCTGCTCACTGCTGACGGGAGATAGCTCCCCACCGACAGCGCTGGGCACGTACCACGTATGCCGGCGAAACGTAGGTTGCTCCGGGGGGTGTTTTTTTTCACACCCCTGAGCGACATATGTTTTGCTGGCATAAGTGGTTGTGTAGACATGGCCTACAGGTAGGTAGCAAAAGTGCCATCTACCTTTCTCCTCTTCAGATGCATTCAGCTACAGATTTCAGGGCTTTTAAAATCAGCTTTAAAAAAAAAAATGTCGTTGGAAACGAGTGCGTGTGAATGAGAAAACAATCCAGTAACCTCCACTCCTGCCATATCTATTTGGACGCATGTCTCTCTAATCAGGGGTTTGTCTACAAATGTTATTTCTTGTTCCAAAAGACAATGTATTGCTTCATTTCTCACCACACGTGTGAGACCATTGTATCTGCTGTTTACCTAATAGGTTTTATTGTAGAATCGTGCCAGTCATACAGTTTCACGTTTTTAGAAGGTCTCTTTCTATAAGTCTATAATATATAACTAAACTATTGTTGTATGTAAAGTAAATAAGGTTTTTAAAATGTTTAAGAAGCTCCATTTAAAACTAAATTAAAATGCAGAGCCCCCCGGACCAGTGGCCTGGACCTGGGCAGTGTGAGTGCCACTGAAAATCAGCTCGCGTGCCATAGGTTGCCTACCCTTGTGATAGACAAAGGATAGGAGGGGAAACTGAGGCATAGAGCAGCAAAGTGATTTGCCTGGCAGAGGCAGGAATAGAACCAGCGTCTCCTGACTCCTAGTCCACTAAACTGCACTGCCCCTTCTCCCATACCTTTCACCCCACAGTACGCTACAAACTTCCGTTGCTATGGAAATGCAGCCTTCTTTGGGGTGGGACCATACTTGCCTAACCTCAAGCGTTTGGCCTGAGACTCAGCCTCTGATTCCCCTCTCGTTTACGTTTACACTCAATGACTTCAGCAGAGCTATCCCTGATTTCCACCCGTGTAAGTGAAAGGAGAGTGAGGAGGTCCTTGGGCTTTTGCGGGGGAGCCCCCGAGTTCTCAGCACTGCAGCTGCGTGGGTGTCATTTGGACCAATTCACCGCCGCATTACTCCAGTATTACACCCTAGCCTAACTCCCCTGAAACCAATGGCCATCCCCTCTGCCATTGAATTTAATGGAGTTACACGGGCACTAAAGACGAGTAACAGAGTGAAGAATCGGGCCCACTGCGTAAAACAGAGGAGGACGAGAGAGAGGGGTCTGGATTAGACCAGCTGGCAAGCGAATGCTCATTGAACTTCCAACTCCCACCATTCTCTAGAGTCACTTAAAATATTTTCCTCATTAAACATCTTTTTCTGGGTAATTTTTCGGGCCATAGGGCCAAGAAAAATCTTGGGAACTGGAGTGCGGGGAGCAGCCAGCCTGAAAATCCCAGATTTTTCAATTCCCCACTGCGGCCAGCCATGGGTGAGATAAAGAAGTTGGATGATCTTGTAGCTAAGGGACTGGAGCTGTGCTGGGACTTGAGGGCCCTAAACTCCATCCCAGAGTCCCTGTGTGGCTTTGGGTAAGTCACTTAGGGCGAGATTTTTAGAGCTATTCACTTCTCTCTGCCTGTTTCCCCACCCACCCTTTGTCTGCCTTGTCTAGTGAGACTGTGAACTCTTAGAGGCAGGGACTGTCTCTCACTCCTTGTCTGTACCGTGTCCAGCAAAAGGGGGCCCCAGTATTGGTTGGGGGCCTCTAGGTCCTATTGGAATGCAAATAATACATAGTGAAAAGAAGTCGCTTAGGCTTGGCATGTGATCTAAAGGGTAGGGCACACAACTGGGAGTCAGGACACTGGGGTCAGTTCTTGGCTGTGCCAATAAGCTGCTGGCCACATAGGTGCCAACTCCATGGGTGCTCCGGGGCAGGAGCACCCATGGGGAAAAATTAGTGGGTGCTCTGCACCCACCGGCAGCCAAGCTCCCCTCACTCCCCGCCCCACCACCTCCTCCTCCCCTCCTGAGTGCGCTGCATCCCTGCTCCTCCGCCTACCTCTCAGTGCTTCCTGCCCGGTCGCCGCCAAACAGCTGTTTGGCAGCGTTAGCACACTCCAGGAGGGAGCGGGAACACAGCACACTCAGAGGAGGAGGCGGGGCTGGGGATTTGGGGAAGTTGGAATATTGGCAGGGAGGGGGCGGAGTTGGGGCGGGGACTTTGGGGAAGGAGTTGGAATGGGATTGGGGCTGGAGGCAGGGGGGGATCAAGCACCCACGGGAAAGTGGGGAAGTCGGCGCCTATGGCTGGCCAGCCACTTTGCTGCTCTGTGTCTCTGTTTCTCCTCCCACCCTTTGTCTGTAAATTCTCCAGGGCAGGGCCTGGCTCTCGCTCTGTGTACATACAGCACCAAGCACAGTCTGATTTTGATTGGCGCCTGTCGCTGCTACTGTGATACAATGATAAAGCTGATTTGAAGAGCTCTGGAAACGGTGATCTGGCAGCTGTTTGTTTTTGCCACCATCTGAAAAACTTAAAACCACACTGCCCTTGCTCCTGCCAGCTTTCCCTCTGGCGGCACTGACAGGCGGTTAACCAAAATCAGGAATTCTATCCCTTCATACATCACAGCTCTGCCACCAGCCGCGGATCACAGAAGAGCTTTTCTGTGCTCAGGGTAGGTGTAGATACCATGGGCATAGGAGAATGTTAACAACACTATCCGAGAAAGCTAGTTGGCTCCCTCTTGATCTTTGCAAACTGAGTTTGGCCCAATGAAACAAGACTGGTCACTTTCACATCCCATTCCCGGTCAGTTTCACTTTCCGGTTCTCCTGCACTAGCAAGCTGTCGTGCTTGCTTGGTTTCCCAGCCCGACAGAGAAATGCTTCCACGCAGGGAGAAAAAAACCTGATTTGGTTTAAATAATAACAATGTCTAAAAGCCCACAGCAGGAAAAGCCACCTTCACGGCCTGATCTGAAGTCACTGGAAGTCTTTCCATTGATTTCAAGGGACTTGGCTCAGGCCCTTGTCCCTTTAAAAAGAGGAAACAAACAATTAAATAAACAATTTGGGGCTTACACTAAATTGACGGTGCCCCTTAAAAGCGAAACTTAAAGAAGAAGGAGGGAGGTGACCAGGGTTCTGCCAAGATGTTCTATCGGGGGCTCTTTTCATCAATCACAGACCGGTCCTGGCCAATGGAGGCTGAGTGTGGTCTCTGGAGTACAAATCAAGTGCTTCTGATCAGGAGGAGAAAAGACTCCATTATCCTCGCGCAAACGGGTTGGTTGTTTATTTCCGATAACGCTGAGGCTGCTGGGAGCTCATGAGTCAGGCTGCTGTCCCCGCCAGCACACCTGCTTTTCAGCCCCAGAAAGCCCCCAGTTTTGCCAGCCACCCCCTTGGCAGCCCGTGGTCCGGGGTTGCTATAGCACATGCTGACTGGGGCAAAGCCTTTAACAGAGGAGCCACTGTGTGGCCAAATATCAATTAGGTCCCTTCTCTTGCTTGTCAGCTATTGTGTAGCCTGCATTTCAAATGCGGCCAAAACCAGCCATCCCCATCTACTGGCATCAGGACAAAACGGAGACGTTGAAAGCGTCCCTTTGCCTGCTTGCTGTTCCCTTTGCTTTTCTCGGCCTCTCGCAGGGAGATGAGACTCCCAGCGCACACAGCTTGAGAAAAACCTTCCCGCAAGAGCTGCTCGTGGGAGGCCGAACTATTATTCTTCACACATCGGCACGCACTCGGCTCTTGGATGCCAAAGCAGGAAGCTCCCGTGGTCCGGCGCGACCTCCGGCAGCCCTCGCGACACCATCCCGCTGCGAAGGAGGCTGGCCAGAGGGAGAGGAGCGGACAGCTGTGTTTTGGACAGCGCTGCATTCACAAGCAGACGTAGGGCTTGATTGTAGCGTCGTGGAGTGCGGGTGACACACCTGTCCCTCATTTCCTTGATCCGTCTTAGGGTGACCACCTGTCCCTTATTTTAAATGGTGTCCCTGGACCATTTTTAAACATTAGCTGAAGCGTATGATAATTGCATTGTATACTAGAGGACAGTGAAAACGTACAGAAATGAGAGAAAAATCCATGATATGGTAAAGGAAATGGTGTTTCCCTAAAATGTCCCTTAAAACAAAGTGTTGTCCCTTATTTTTCATGTGGTTTTCCCTTATTTCCATCCAACACAGGTGGTCACCCTACATGGCATAAATCAGGAGTCACGCCGCTAAGCCGATCTCTCCACACCTCATCACTATGGCACTGCCCTGGCCAGGAGGCTAACGTCAGTTCTAGGGGAGTCAACGCTGCCGTTCCAAGTTCAGATGCCCAGAGTGGATTCCCCCAGTTGCTAGAAGCAGGCCGTACCTGTCCACCCCAGGGAGGGAGGAGTAAACGGGTGTGTTTTCCCTTAGAAAAAAATAGCTTGCAGAGGTTTATAGTGAATTTGGAGCGAAGTCCCTGATTTCCCCACAGAACAGGGAAAGTCTGGACTGTTACAAGAGGCAAGCTCTCGCCTCCTGCCTAGCTGATGAGCCCCCACCTTCCCCGGTTGCTAGGCCCGGGAATCGCTAGGCAGTGTTCAGCCTCCTCCATGATTCATTGTGTCCCTCTCTGTGAGGGAGCGGCCAGTGACGCTGGTTTATGTGCGATGGACTCCTGCCCACGAGGCGCTGAGCTCAAACCACCGTCTCCTTTCACAGAAGCCTGCGAACGGCTGCCAGATGGGAACAACTGCTGGCCACGTCCAATCCCGCAAGGCACTGCCAGCGCTTTAAGCAGGGGCTCCTCCATCATGGCCATCTCCCCCCTTAGCCAGTGAAATGCCCCGGATGGACGCCAGGGGTGTGCGTAATGCAGAGAAAGGGGGGTGAGGAACTGGGGAATCCAGTTTAAAATGCTCTCGCCCCACCCAAGGGCGAAAGCAGCAGCTCCAGGCAGAGTCCTCCAGGAGCTTGCACTTTGTTGGCCATATTTATACAGTGCCTCTAAAAAAAAAAAGAAAATTCTGGGCGAGATCCTTGACAGGTGTTAGCCAGTACAACGCCCCTGACGTCAGCAGGGCTGCACTGATTGACACTGCCTGAAGATCTGGCTCAAGCTACATTGCTAATCGTGCCTGTTTTGCAGTGAAGGGGCACTGTGGGGGAATCCTACAGTGACAGATCTGGCAATTTCCTGCACTATCTTTGGGAGATCTCCCTGTATTAAGATGGTGGATCATTGTGGGCTGGGGATTATCTGTAATTCCACGGGGGAGGAAGTACAGTGTGGGGTAATGCAGACAATTTCACTCAGGTTCTAACACTTCTATGGAGGCACCCTCACCTGGAGAGACCTGCATATATTGGTTCAGACTGGATTCTCCAGAGATCAACAGACGAAGAAAGGACTTTTGGATCAACATCCTGAGTTTAAACTGACACCGGGCCTTCTTTTTGATGCAGCAAATGGACAGATCCTTCTGTCCAAGAGGGACCCCCATCCTGACACCTGCCAGAGCTTAAGGCTGGAGTAGGGGGTGATCTCTGGTAAGCTTATTAGCATGCGTGTCGTTTCTTTGATTGTTTTTATATGTTTTCTCTGTCATGCTTTTACCTTAAGAATAAATGTGCTTGCTTGGAAAGAGATGTGGGGTAACTTAGAGCTGTGGGCAAGGACCTGGTCATTGCCTTTGGAGAGAAAGCAGAATGCAGATGCAGGCCTTTTAGGCAGTCTGGCTTGCCGGGGATATCACAGGGAGCTGTGAAGCCTGGAAAAATCCCAGTGTGGAGGGACAGACACGGGTCTCCACCCAAGAGGGGTGAAAGCTGGGGAGCCAGGAGCCTAGAGTGGGTGTCTTTGTTGGACCACAGAGAGGGAATACAGGTGCAGTAGCCCTGAACTTTGACGCTTCCCCAGGAGAAACATTGGTTGAGCTTTTCAAAGCCGATGGCGTGAGGTCCCCACATGACCCCCATTTGCCAGCCAGTGGGGGCCGCTGAATCCCCTTGCGGGCTTTGCAAATCTCAATCACTGGGCCTGATTCCCCTCTGCATTGCACCCTGCGTTATCACCGGCACCTGTGCTCAGAGGGGGTAAGTGGCTACCACCAATGCATTCGGATTGAGTAGCGTTCTCCACCCATGCTGATCAAACGTCAACGATTAGCACATGGTGCAAGGGGGCAGCCAGCTAGGCTCTTCCTGTCTGCCATTTGGTGCAGACTTGGCCAATTCGGTGGCACAGAATTTGCTCCTCAGCAGTAGATTTCTGGATAAGGAGGGAAAGCAGGAGGTGCGGTGACATTCCCACTACCCACCTGGTATTTGTATGGGAAAGTCCTCTCTAGCCCGGCAGGCTTAACAGAAGCCAGAGGTTTTGGGGAGGGAATGGGGGTAACAATTCCATCAGAGCAAGGGAGGTGATCTCCATCATCCCTTTATTTAGGGGGTGGAAGTGTTACCAGGGAGTTAGTTATAACTGTAACGAGGCTGAATCGGACCCAGTGCCCTAGAGGGGAAAGTCTCCCTGGTCCATTCCCAACCTCAGCTGTCAGGTCACCCCGTCAATTTCTTTTTGAGTTAACTGGGAAAAAAATCAATGTCATTTTCTCCTGACGGGAAGCGTGGTACTTACGGGAATTGCTGACCTGCTGCACAGATTGAAGATGCAGATGAATGGGATTAATGTCATAGGGTTCGAGTTTAATCAAGACTCAGGGAGCGGGCGAGGGTAATCTGCTTGGCCAGCGTGATGCCAAAGTACATCCAAAGCGCGCCGCGGATTCTGGCCGTGCGCTGCTGTGGCTGTGTTATCCGCTGCCTTCCAACTCCCACGGCAGGAAGCATTTTTGTTCCAGAGTAAAATGCCTGGAGGGTATTTATAATCCAATAAAGAGAATGGCCGGGAGGGGGGGGGGGAAGGGAGAGAGACAGCAAAGGAACGGTGGCAAGAGATGTCCAGTTTGTGGACACTCGTGTGGGGGCTACCCAGCCACTGGCTTTGAGAAGTCAGAACAGGCTAATGTGGATTCACCGGTGTTGGAGAGGACCTGGCTGTCAGGGGCTGAACAAACCCACTTCAGCAGAAGACCAGAGACAGGCCAAGGGGACGCAACTTCACACTTCTTTTTTCATCCCCTTACAACCAGGCCCTCCTTAGATACCAGGGACACCCTATGTACTGCAACTCCGTGTCCTAGAGCAAGTCAGTGGCGGACTTCGGAACAGAACCCCGGAGTCCTAGCTGTGCCTTAAGCAAGGGATCCAGTTTCCCCTTTGCGGCCCGTGTTCAGACAGCGGAGTGGGCAGCTCCTAATCTGGGGGGAGTTTCTCCCTTGTTTGGCTTGGCTGCAGAGGTGCAGGGTTGCTTTTGGAAGAGCAGTGGTGGGACGGGAAATGGAGGTAATGGTTAGAAGAGCCGGCATTACCCCTTCATCTCTGCCCCCGCCCCCCCCGAAGATCCGGCTGCTGCAGCTCAGAGGAGGATGGGGAGAGAGGGCCAAGAGGAGATTGGCCTGTGAAATGAAGCCCTCTGTAAAAACATCCAAACCCTCCCTAACGCACATGCCAAGCACACATGCCACAGATAAGCCGAGCTCCACACTTGCGGCCGGGGATTTATTTCCAGGACTCCGCTGCTTATGAAGATGCTATCGGGTGTCTGATAATTGAAAAGTGAAAACTAATAAGGCATTTACCACTTGGTGCCGGGGGAGCCCTGCTGATTAATTACACCCCACTCTCCTTGGGGCTCTGGGCCTGTTGTAACTGGAGCAGCGATCATGAATAGTCCTTCCCCTTCTGAACAGCTGGTTAGTTTCACTACGTTCATGCCCCTTCCCTTTCAGTCGTGCGGTCTAGTGAAAAGAACCCTAAATTGGGAACTGGGAGAGCAGCTTTCTGTTCCTGGTTCTACTACCGCTTGCTCAGTGACCTTGGGTGAGTCCCTTCATCTTCCTATCCCTCTGTTTCTTGTCCCTCTGATTGTCTCTCTTGTCTGTTTAGACCGTGAGCTTTTTGAGGCAGGGGCTGCGTCTCTCTGTGTATGTACAGCTCCTAGCACAATGGGTAGAGCTCTGCATATCTGCAGACCATTTTTGCGGATAGTGGATCAGATGCAAAAACAACCACGTAGGGCTCTACTCACTGGCAGTGCCTGGCCCGTGGTGTCCAGATTGGGCAGCCCGGGGGCCACAGCACGCTCGGGGCCAGCAGCCAGTGGCTGGGCGGCAGGTCGGAGTCAGGGCTGTTCAGCACCCGCTCGCCACGCTGCTTCCTGTCCAGCAGCTCGGGCCCCTCGAGCAGCGCCAGCATCCTCACCATGGCCTGGGCTCGGCGGTATCTGAATTCCCAGGGACTAGATGGCTCAGGAGACAGGCTCATAAGCCGTTACTGTTCCCCTATAAGACACCAGATGCAGCCGCCGTTAGCCAGGAGTGAAAGCTTTCACGAGAGCTCATCTCTGACCCGAGTTTGGTGGGTCTCAACCCAATTCTTAGAGCGTGAGTGTCCGCATCACACAAACCCACTGACTGACAGAGAGACCACAGTCCAAATGGGCCCTGGAGACTGAACTCTCCTCTTATGTCTACAGGTTAGGGACGAATGGATATTGGTGGGGTAGGTTGGGGTCTGGCAGCCTCAGCGGGGGAGTATATCCCAATGCCCTTATTGTGCTGGTACCTCGGCTCCTTACTTCCTGCTGTAACTGGGCCACTAGAAATGACACAAACATTCTTCTCCCCACAAAGAGGGGATTTGCTCTTTGTGACCAGAGCTTAATCATTTCCTGCTCCTCTCACCTGCCCCAGTCATCCATTTACCTGCTGCCTCTGGAATGCAAATTTCCTTGATCAGCCTTGTGGGGTTTGCAAGGGAGCAAGCCAGTGAAAAGAGTCCATCAGCTGTTATCCAACAAAGGAAAGGAGCAATTGTCTTTCAAAGCATCCAGTCATCTTCATCCTTTCCCCCTTCCATAGGGGCTTCCACCCAAGGAATCAGACAAGGGATCCAACCCTCCCAGCTCCTGTCAAACCTTCCTGCAAGCCCGCCTTTTCATAAGGAAGATGTGCACCCCCAACTTCCCACCTGCTGGACCTGCCTGCAACACCCATGATGATCCCGTCTCATACCTTCCCAAACTGCAAAAGCTGTGGAGCTATGGAGGAAGCCAGCGGAATTCCCAGTTTCTGCAGAATCCCGATTCCCACGCTCTGAGGGATATTTTTTCCTGATATGTAAAAAACTCTAATTGACCTTTTTGCTTTCCCAGCACACTAGCATCTTCCTGGGCATATTCAGCAGGAAAACACTTTCATCATGTTCCGCAGATTCCTGCCAGGATATTTGCTACAGGACGCAGGAAAGGCAAAACACAACACTGCATCTCACTTCCTCTTGGTTCCAAGCTACAGCATCAAAACCAGGCAGCATTTGCATTCTGTAAGGCCAATGCTAGATGTCTATTGCCTCTCTGTGTGTATGTGTATCGATATAGGTTAATGTCTAATTTATTTACTTCCAAAGGCTTCCTTTCTAGGAACCAGTTAGTGCCACAAATATTTAACCCTGAAATCAGCTTACAGCTTTAAAAAAGAAAACCAAATGCAATTTACATGGAAATATACAAGAGAAAATGCCCTGTTCCCTTAATCTGATCCTATTCGGAGGACTATAGAGTACTCTTAACTAGAACTGGGCAAACTGTTTTTGGCCAAAAACAAAACAAACAAACAAAAGCAGATTTGGAGACCCTGAACTATTTTGCAACTTTATGTCAATTTCACCAAATTGTTCATTGGGGGGGGGGGGATACCCCCAAAATTGAAACTTCATTTTAACATTTTCTAAACTTTTCCATTTTTTGGTTTGAAATGAGTTTTTGTTTAAAAATGTCCTTTAATTTTATTTTTAAAACCCTCAAAACTGTCTTAAAATGCTCCGCATCTAAACCGAATGTCATTTGAGCACCAATAAGTTTTTGTTTTTGACTTTTCAGCAGAACAGAAGTTTTGGAAAATTTTGGTTCAACCCAAAACTAATTCCCCCCTCTCCCTCCCCCTGATTTTTTTTGGATTGACGGTGAACCTAAAAATCTATTATTTGCCTGTCTCTACCCTTAATCCATGCACAAGATGCCACGGAGGGCTGAAATCTCCTGCTTGGCTCACGTTTCATATCAAACTCCAACCAGGCTAAATGAAATTTGCAAACCTTTTCATGATTATGGGAGACCAAGCTGTGGTCTAGTGAACTGATCACAGCACAGAATCAGGAGACCTGGGTTCTTGTCCCACCTCTGCTACCGATTCGCTGTGCAACCTTGGGCAAGTCGCCATCCTTCTCTAACTTTCCCCCTCTGCAAAATGAGATGATGCTACCCATTTATGTGAAGGGCTTTAATATCTATGAATGAGAAATACTATAAAGTGCAAAGTGTTATCAGCATGGTTGTAGGGGTGAAATCACATAAAATTCACTCGCTTCACACAGTTACCAGATGAATTTCACTGGAAGTATTTTTGGGCTCATCCAACTCCCAAACACACCATGACCCACAGTCAGCAAAACCTATGTGAACTGATGCAAACAGGGGAAAAGGGATTTGTATGAATCGCTGCGAACTGAAACCTCTAAGATTTGCCCAGCTGTTAACCATAAACTGTTTATATCTTCTTAGCGCTGAATTCAGAATCAGGCCTCATAAGACTACCGGTCCACAGTCCCGGCTCCATAGCAAAGTCTGCAAGATCCACATCGTGCTTCCCCGAGGCCCTGGGGTCAGAGATGATACCGTTTTCCTACAAGGTATTAATGTGCAACATGATCACTGTAATGTGGGCTGCCCAGTCTAAAAGGGCAGATAACATCACTGAGCAGCTGCAGTGCACGCAGTATAGGTGGAGAGGGGATAGCACTGTTTGATATTGACGTGGTTTCACAGTAGAGTCCTGGAAGGGTAAGAGATTGGGGTGTGGGGAAGAGATCATTGCATCTGTCCATTGGAGGGGGCAGAAAAGCACATTTTCTAGCTAATTCATTCATTTCTCCCTTACACATTTCCTTCACACTTGTGTTTTCCCACCATTCCATCCAGCCTGTTCCCAGTTTCCCCACTGGCTTCTTATAGTAACATCATGACAGCCCCTGACTTGAGATTTGGACGGGTATAATTTACAGTTGCTGTGGCTTAATTATCTGAGTCTATCAATGCTAAAACAACAAGGAGTCTGGTGGCACCTTAAAGACTAACAGATTTATTTGGGCATAAGCTTTCGTGGGTAAAAACCTCACTTCTTCAGATGCATAGAGTGAAAGTTACAGATGCAGGCATTATATACTGACACATGGAGAGCAGGGAGTTACTTCGCAAGTGGAGAACCAGTGTTGACAGGGCCAATTCAATCAGGGTGGATGTAGTCCACTCCCAATAATAGATGAGGAGGTGTCAATTCCAGGAGAGGAAAAGCTGCTTCTGTAATGAGCCAGGGGAAGTGAGGAAACAGATTGACAGAGCAAGACGGGTACCCAGAAATCACCTACTACAGGACAGGCCCAACAAGGACAATAACAGAACACCACTGGCCATAACATACAGCCCCCAGCTAAAACCTCTCCAGCGCATTATCCACGACCTACAACCTATCCTGGAAAATGATCCCTCACTCTCACAGACCTTGGGAGGCAGGCCAGTCCTCGCTTACAGACAACCCCCCAACCTGAAGCAATACTCACCAGCAACTACACACCACACCACAGAAACACCAACCCAGGAACCAATCCCTGTAGCAAACCTCGTTGCCTACTCTGTCCCCATATCTACTCTGGCGACACCATCAGAGGATCCAACCACATCAGCCACACCATCAAGGGCTCATTCACCTGCACATCCACTAATGTTATATATGCCATCATGTGCCAGCAATGCCCCTCTACCATGTACACTGGCCAAACCAGACAGTCCCTCCGCAAAAGAATAAATGGACACAAATCGGACATCAGGAATGGTAACATACAAAAGCCAGTAAGTGAACACTTCAATCTCCCTGGTCATTCTATTACAGATTTAAAGGTCACTATCATTGAACAAAAAAACGTCAGAAACAGACTTCAAAGAGAAACAGCAGAACTAAAATTCATTTGCAAATTCAACACCATTAATCTGGGCTTGAATAGGGACTGGGAGTGGCTGGCTCATTACAGAAGCAGCTTTTCCTCTCCTGGAATTGACACCTCTTCATCTATTTTTGGGAGTGGACTACATCCACCCTGATCAAATTGGTCCTGTCAACACTGGTTCTCCACTTGCGAAGTCACTCCCTGCTCTCCATGTGTCAGTATATAATGCCTGTGTCTGTAACTTTCACTCTATGCATCTGAAGAAGTGAGGTTTTTACCCACGAAAGCTTATGCCCAAATAAATCTGTTAGTCTTTAAGGTGCCACCAGACTCCTTGTTGTTTTTGTAGATACAGACTAACACGGCTACCCCCTGATACTTATAAATGCTAAGTCTCATGAACTTTATTATTCAGCTAAGCTAAATCAGTTCCCCTCCCACAGAAAAAAAGAAGCCACACAGCTTTTATGCAGCTCCTTTCAATGTAACCGGGTGGCCTGTTCCTGTTTCCATTGAAATCAAAGGGAAGGTAGGGCCTGATCCATGCCCATGGAAAGCCTCCCACTGACTGGAGCAGATGGGTACCCATGCCTACCAGTGCCAGGCCAGATCCTGAAAACCCTTACCCATGACAGGAGTCCTTATTCACAGGAGGATCTATCCTGAAAGATGCTCATCACCCCCCAAAGACTTAGTGTGAGTGGGGAAGCACTCAGTAATCACCGGATCAGGCCCACAAGCACGGAACAGCTGCTCACAAGATCAGTCCGTGGGTGCTAAGGGGAACAGAAAGGGGCTTATGCAATGGCCACCAAGTTGGCCGACACCCTTGGGATTGAACCGAGGAGCAGTGAACACACACACTGAGCAAAAGCGCCTGCCTCACGGCTGTAACAGACTCGTCTCCTCAGTGGGTCGGCACAACACACACTGCAACACACTCACCAGTGGGTAACGCTTGTTCCCCTTTCAGGGAAGGGTTACAGGGCCACGTGGCAGACTGTTCCTGATGGCATTTATGCTCTACTCCTTCTACTTGCAGCTCTCAAAACACTTCACAACCACTTCTTGCCTTGAATGAAGCTTTGACAACGTGCGCGGGCCGTACAAGGCACAAAGCTGAGCTGGTCCCTGCCCCAAGGAACGTGCTATCCAAGAGACAACCCCCGAGGAGACAGGACATGCTGGGAGATCCAGGGAGGGTGTTCGCTTTGCGGTTTTCTCTCCTGGGGTGTGCTGATGTCTTTTGGGCAGTCTCAGAAGAAGTGAGGTTTATGAGGTCGCTGAATGAGGGGAAGGTGAGACCTGGTACCTGGGCTTTGAAGGTTAATCGCATCTGAAGGGGTCGGGCAACACTTAAGCTATGTCTACACCGCAGAGCTGTGCCGGATACATCCCAGTGTAGACAAGGTGTGCACCGACAGAAGGAATTTTTCTGTTGATATAGGAACACTGCCTCCCTGAACAACAATTGCTATGCCAAATCGGCAGCCCTGCGTCTGCACTGGGCACTTTCTCAGCATAGCTATGGTGGCTGGGGGTGTGTGTGTTTCACACCCCTGACTGATAGAACTAGGCCGGTATGTTTCAAGTGTAGACCAAGCCTGAATCTGGCCAGCTTCTGCTGTACAATTCAATCACTATGGGGTATACATATTGGTCACATGTTTCATTCCTATGTGTCCTTCTATAGCAGTGGTTTTCAAACTTTTGTACTGGTGACCCCTTCTACATAGCAAGCCTCTGAGTGTGACCCCCCTTATAAATTAAAAACACCTATTTATATATTTAACACCATTACAAATGCTGGAGGCAAAGCAGAGTTTGGGGGTGGAGGCTGACAGCTCGTGACCCCCCCATGGAATACCCTCGCAAGCCCCTCAGTGGTCCCGACCCCCAGTTTGAGAACCTGTGTTCTGTAGCTTTCATTCATACAACACACTGAGGAACCTCTGGGAATATCCACATCTTAAAAACCAATCAGTGTAGACTGAGAAAGAAGCATTAATACACAACCCGTGTCTAAGCAGCCAGACAGTCAAGTCCTACATGTGCATGAAAATGGACAGCAAGACACACACTATGGACTTCAGCCTGAGGTGCCAAAATTCCCGTTGAAGCAAACGGGAGAGTTTTGGAGGAACAATCAGGCAAAAGCCAGAGACGAATATTCTGATCTCGTACTCCATATCCCCCATGCATATACACAGGCACAAGTGCACGCACATCTGTGGGGTAACAATTACGATCCACTGAAATTCACAGGTTACTGGATTGTGCCTCGTTAGCACTGACCCCCCACTTGGTATGCCAACTCCCAGCTTTTCACGGGCTGTAATATTTATATTGCTTTCTGTATTTGTCACTCCATGCATCCCATGAAGTGGGTTTTAGCCCACGAAAGCTTATGCCCAAAGAAATGTGTTAGTCTCTAAGGTGCCACAAGGACTCCTGGCTGTTTTTGCTGATACAGACTAACACGGCTACCCCTCTGAAACCGGATTCTGTTAGTCATTCAGTTTCCAAACAGCGCAGGTACAAGCTTGTGGCGAGTCTCATACACTACATCAGAGACGCTGACTCCAGGGGTGCTCCGGGGCTGGGGCACCCAAGGAAAAAAAATAGGGGGTGCCCAGCAGCTACAGAGGTGATCAGCTGTCAGCAGCCGCCAATCCCCCTATGTGCCTTTGACAGTACAGCGTGGACTGGCCACACATTTGATTCCTACAGGCACTTTCAGAGCGGCAATAGCACGCACATGATAGTTATGTTACGGGTGGCCACCCAGCTCAGTGTGAAGCCCGGGGACAGTGGAAGCAGCTGGAGGGCGGGAGGGACAGTCTGTGCAGGAGACCCAGCGCATTTCCCCACAGTGAGGGGTCCGACCGGGGGATAGGGTGAGCAGATGTCCCGATGTTATAGGGACAGTCCCCATTTTTGGATCTTTTTCTTATATAGGCTCCTATTACCCCCCCACTCCCTGTCTCGATTTTTCACACTTGCTGTCTGGTCACCTACCCGGCAGCTGGGCTCTCCCCGTTTAGCCCGAGGGGGGCTCTACGACCCCCCCCCCCTCTCGCTCCCCCCCCCCCCGCCTGCCACTCGCAAACTTTTCCCCGGCAGCCGGGAGCTGCCCCCCGCGCGGGGACTCACCGCTCTGGGCGCCGGCCGGCGAGACATCCAGCGGCCGCAGCAGCTGGAACAGCTGGAGCAGCAGCGGCGCCCGCAGCCGGGAGCGCATCGCAGCGGCGCCCGCAGCAGCCCGGCCCGGAGTGACTCCGGCCCCGCAGCGCTGCAGCCCCCGGGCCGCTGCATCCCGGCGCGCGGGAGTCTCCCCGCCCCTCCCCGGCCATTGGCTGCAGCCGCCGGCCCGGCCCTGGCCACTGGCCTCTCCGCGCTGCCGATCAGCGGGCGGGCGGAGCGGGGGTCCCAGGCTCTCCCCGGCGCGCTGCCCTATTATGGAAGCGGGGCGATGGCGCGGGCAGGGGCAGGTGCGGGAGCTGGGCTCTGCCGGCGGCGGGACGCGGGGAGTGGGACGCGGGAGCGACTCGCCCGGAGGAGGAGGCGGAGCTCTGTCGGGCTGGGGTATAAAGTCGAGCAGAAACCTCCGATACCTGCCCCTAGAGCAGCGGGTCTCCGCCAGGGACACCCAGAGGTGTCCCCCACACCTACCCCCCTAGATCGGGTTTCAGAGGGGCAGCCCTGTTCGTCTGTATCAGCAAAAAGAAGGAGGCGTCCTGGTGGCACCTTAGAGACGAACACATTTCTATCTATCTTCCTACTGTATTTTCCACTGCATGCATCCCAGGAAGTGGGTTTTAGCCCACGAAAGCTTATGCCCAAAGAAATGGGTTCGTCTCTAAGGTGCCACAAGGACGCCTCCTTCTTTGTACCTAGATCAGTGTTTCTCACCAGGGGAGCCATGACCCCTGGGGGCTCCAGGACAGGGTTAGGGGGGACTCAGGCCTCCAAGTCCGGAAAGGGGGATAGTCGCTGGGAAAGGTTGAGAACCGCTGCGGGAGAGCAGCCCATCATCAGTGCTGGAGTTTGAAAGGAGAAGGGCCCCTTCCCCAAACCGATGTCTTCCCCCAGGTTTGGGAGAGGATCAGAATCCAAACCAGGATCCGCACCCAAAGGTCACAACTGAAACCACTATCTCTATACGAGTGGGACACCCCCTTCCCCCCACACACACCCGCTCCATCTAGAAGCCCCCAAACATGAACAGAAATCCAGGATGGGATGGGGGAGCATCTATACCAAACAATATTTACATGTGGGTATTAAGTGTTTTTCAAATGCAGCCACTGTGACCACAGTTGACGGCCATCAGGGGTTTTTCTTGTGTCCACAGCTGCCTGGACAGTGATCGGGGTCGGGGCAAAGTAGCGGCCCCAGCCTCTCTCCCTTCCTGTTGCTCCTGGATGCAACCTCCAGCAGGGGTTGGGCCCTGTCCAGGGCCGGCTCCAGCCACCAGCTTAACAAGCAGGTGCTTGGGGCGGCCAAGGGAGAGGGGCAGCACCTGTGGCAATTCGGGGGCGGCAGGTCCCTCACTCCCTCTAGGAGCGAAGGACCTGCTGCTGAACTGCCGATCGCAATCGCGGCTTTTTTTTTTTTTTTTTTTTTTGCTTGGGGCGGCAGAAATGCTGGAGCCGGCCCTGGCCCTGGCCCCCTCTGGAGACACCTGGGCCACAACGCTGGAAGAGCAGGCAGCCGGTAAGTTCCCCACCTTCCCCGGGGCAGTGGAGATCAGGCTTTGGGCTTCAGCCCTGGGGTGGGGGCTTCGGGCTCTGACCACCTCCCCTGGACCCCCATCCAGGGCTTAATTTGCCCCCAGGCTTGCCAGGGCTGCGCAAGTCTGCTGTGAAAAGGGATACTTGTGTGTTTGTTAATATCACTTTTCAGACTTACTTACTAGCTAGCAATAAATACATTACAATGATTTGTACCTGGCCATGTGCATATTTATTTATTTTTCCTAAAGCTAAGTAAGTATTTTAGGGGAACGTGTGAGAGCAGCCACCAGCAAGGGTTGGTGGCCGCACTCTGAGGCCACCAAAAATTTTGTCCTGAGAACCCATAGAGTCACCCTGGCCCGGAGGAAGGAGCAGATTCCAAGCCCAGAAGGGACCAATGTGATCCTCTATCTGACCTCCTGTATAACGCAGGCCAGAGAATGTCCCCAAAGTAATTCCTCTAGCAGATCTTTTAGAAAAACATCCCATCTTGATTTTAAAATGGTCAGTGATGGAGAACCCACCTCGACCCTTGGTAAATGGTTCTAATTGTTAGTTACTCTCACCGTTAGAAATGGACGAGTTACTTCCAGTCTGAATTTGTCTAACTTCAGCTGTTAGCCGTTGGATGTTTTATACCTTTGTCCACTAGATCGAAGAGCCCGTTATAAAATATTTGTTCCCTATGTCGATGCTTATAGACTGTGATCAATCCATCCCTTAACCTTCTCTTTGTTAAGTTAAATAGACTGGGTTCTTTGAGTCTATCACTATGAGGCAGGTTTTCCCATTCTTTAATCCTTCTGGTGGCTCTTCTCTGTAGAGCCCTGCACAGATACAAAAATGTGTATCCCCATCTGATCCGCGATCCGCAAAAATTGACTGCGGATATCCACGGATTTGCAGGGCTCTGCTTACCACGGTCAGGATGAGGCTCTGAGGTATCCCCCTGCCGGAGCCTGGTCAAAGAGAGCGTGCGGGCAGCTGTGGGCAGGTGGAGGGACCCAGGCTCCCCACAGCTGCCAGCGCGGTACTCTCCAACCTGGCTCTGGCTGGGGGGGGGGGGAGAGACAGCTCAGAGCCACAACCCGGCCATGGTAAGAGCCAGGCGGGCAGCGGTGGGAAGCCGCGGCAGACCCTCCACCTGCCCTGGGCGAGGGACCTGAGCCACCCCTGGCCCATATCCCTGTCTCCCAGACCCCCCCCAGGGCAGGTGGAAGATCCGTGCCGTGGTTCCTCACAGCCGCCTGCCCAGCTCTTACCATCAGAGCCCTGCACACATACAAAATTTGTATCCTCATCCGCGCTACTATCCGCAAAAATATAAAGCGGATACCTGCGGATTTGCAGGGCTCTACTTCTCTGAACCCTCTCCAATTTATCAACGTCCGTCTTGAATTGTGGGCATCAGAACTGGACACTATTCTTGCAATGGTCACACCAGTGCCAAATATGGAGGTAAAATAACCTCTCTACTCCTACTTGAGATTCCCCTGTTTATGGACCCCAGGGTGGCATTAGCTCTTTGGCCACAGTGTCGCTCTGTGAGCTCTTGTTCATCTTATTATCCACCACGATCCCTAAATCTTTTTCAGTCACTGCTTCCCAGGAGCGAATCCCTCACCCTTCAAGTATGACGTGCATTCTTTGTTCCTAGACAGGTCCGGCTTTAGGATCTGTGGGGCCCGATTCCGTGGTCCGGGTCTTCGGCGGCACTTCAGCGGTGGGGGGTCCGCCCCGCATCTTCCGTGGCACTAAAGGACCCCCCACTGTCGAAATGCCGCTGAAGACCCCGGAGCGGCTCCCCCCACCGCCGACATGCCGCTGAAGACCCTGGAGCGGCTCCCCTCGCCGCGTCTTCCACAGCACTGAAGGACCCCCCGCCGCCGAAATGCTGCTGAAGGCCCTGGAGCGGCTCCCCCCGCTGCCAAAATGCTGCCTAAGGCCCCGGAGAGGAACCCCCCCCCCTGCCGAAATGCCGCCGGAGCAGATCGCTGCCAGGTGAGCCTAAGGCGCGGGGCCCTCTTACCTATGGGGCCCGATTCCGGGGAATCGGCCTAAAGCCGGCCCTGTTCCTACACCTATACATTTACATTTAGCCGTATTAAAACACATATTGTTTGCCTCAGCCAAGTTTACCAAAGGATCCAGATGGCTCTGAATCAGTGGCCTGTCCTCTTCGTTATTTACCACTCCCCCAGTTTGCGTGTCAGCTGCAAACTTTATCAGTGATGATTTTGTTTTCTTCCAGGTCATTGATAAACACGTTACATAGGATAGGGGCCAAGAACCGATCCTTGTGGGCCACCTCTAGAAACATACCCGCTCAAGGATGATTTCCTGGTTACAATGACCACTTACCTGCTGATTTTAAAAAGTCTAACTGTAGTCATTTCTGTTTAACATCCTCCTAGTGCATATTAGTGGAATAGAAAGAGTGTTCTCACCACCATCAGATGAGACTATGTCAGGATTGGGAGCCAGGCAGCTCTGAATTTGGATCCTGGCTCTACCGTTCACTGTGTGGCCTCAAACAAGGCACTGTGGGAACAAGTTTCCACTCATTCTGGATAATTCTGGTTTGGGGAGCTGTGTCTGAGACCCCTTGAACCTGGGTTTCAGAGGTGCTGAGCACCCACACTTATTTTAAGGTAACTAGGAACAGTGGGTGCTCCGTGTCTATGAAAACCAGGCCTAAAGAGTCTCCGATTGGGCACCCAAAGTCAACGGCCAAGTTACTTGCCTGAGGTCACACACAGAGTCTGTGGCACAGCTAGGGCTTTGTGCCAATGGGAACTCCACCGGGGGGATCAGTGGTAGAGTATGGACCTAGGCTGGTCCTACAGCAGTGATTATGGCTTGCAGATTACTTAGACGAATGAATGAATTCCCTACTGGCGTGCGTCCCCCTTCAGTCAGTGTTTATCCCAGTAACCAACTAGCAGATTCCAGTTATTTGCTGCTTCAGGGACTCCTGGGTTTTGTTTCTAGATTTGCCCTGATGCATTATGGGTAAAATGCACATCACCCTCATAAACCCAAGTAACTGCTGCAGCTGAAGAGAGTGTGTGTGTGTACTGTAACGGTAAATTGAAACTCACCACCCACAGCACAGCCCTGCCCCTCTCCCGCGGCTTCACTTCTGTGCCGGGAGCCGGGTGGGTGTCTCTGAATCTATGTAAACGTGGATTGGGCGGCCCCTCCCTTGCCCAGCCATCTCCTTTGTCCTATGCGGGGTCAGCACAGGTATCTCTGTCCCTGCACAACTTATCTACCTACAGCCCTCCCTAGTACAGGGCGAAGTGAGGCACCAGGGTGAATTTCTTCCTCTGTGTCTCATTTTAACCTGCCTCTTCCTCAGTTTGCTGATCCACCCATGGGGCCATGATAGCACAAAGGAGCAGACAGTAAACTATAAATCAGAATAAATGCCTATATATCCAGCACTTTAAAATCATAATAATAATCAGGAGTGGGACAGTCAGGTTCCAGAGAAACCCTTTTTCTGAGTTAACGTTTAGTGCCTGATGCCTATTGAAACAGCAGCTCTTGTTAATTAGCTATTCACTGCAGGCTTCTTTACATCTTCCGCAGATGCTTGGCATGAGCACGACATACATTGGCATGGATGCCCCTTGGCGCCATCGTGTGGTCACGATAAGTTATACGCTGACATAGGTAAGTTGGTACAAATTTACTGGCTTCCGGAGCCTGTCTGAGCCCAAGGGTGTGGCACTGGCCTTTACCACGTGTGACGCCTCCACCGAAAGGAGGCGACACAACGCAAAATCAAAGAGAATGTTGCACTCAAGTCTTAGAGTTTGTCAAATCAAAAACCCACTTAGCAAAGGTTTCCCATGATATTTGTAAACACATGTAGGATCCAGTTGAAACAACGGGTTTAAAACAAATAAACCTTCCCCTGCAGTGTCTGCAACCCAGAGGTGGCAACACAGAGCCCCTGCCTGAACTTGAAAACAAGTGTGAGCAAAGTGAAACTAACGTTCATGGGTTTTCTTTGTCCAAGTGATATAAATGCTGAAAGTGTGGAGCAGGTTGGTATTATTGTGTTTTCTCTTCTTGCTGAGTGAGAAAGGCTGTGAGGGGATTAAAAGACAAGAGGGCTTGATTCTGATGCTGGCTGAGATGCACCTAGATGCTCTTTACATTAACTTTGCACCTGCTAGTGTTCTGGGCCAGGCCAGACCCTGCCTGGTTCAAGGAGTCTGGAGCAGCCTCAGGGACCCAGAGTCCTCTATGCCACCAGCAGCTGAGACTAGTCAGAGCCCAAGGCACTCCAGTCACCCCCCTCCCCTGACACGCCAACACCCACTCTAGGAGCTGCAAGAGGGCCGCACAGAGCCATTCCGTCCACTTCATGCTGGCTGGGAAACCCAGTCTCTCAAGGGTGGGACTGAAGGATATTGGTGCAACGAGCGGAAGCTACCACAGCTACTGACTTCAGTTCTGGGCCAGATTTTCAAAAGTGCTCCACCGCCCACCTGCAGATTGCTCCTTTAGAAACACGGCCACTTATTTTGGTGCCTAAAGGAGCTGTTTTGAAAACCTGGCTCTAAAACACTCCTGAAAGGAGAACCAGGTCTGCTGTGCGCTATGAAATCCATGTCAGGCCTTGCATACTTCCAAGCCTCATTTCCATACATTGGGCGTTTTTAAAAACAGGCCCTCCAACCTCATGTCTCCTTGTCATTCCTTACTGAACCCAATCTTGCCCAAAATCTCAGAATATTTGGGATGTGTGTGCAGGCCCCTGATCTCCATCTTTCCCTCTGGAATGGGAAGACGCAGCCTCCTGTTTTGAAACCCTTAAACTCCTGGGCAACGCTGGGCGGGGTGACTCAGCCCCTCATCCTTGCCCACATCAGGCTCTGTGCCGTTTGCTGCATGTGGCTCTTTCAGAGGAGACCTTACAACCTAAGGTCTTTTCTGCTCTGTGCAGGCAATAAGGAATTGATGATGGTGCTTCTCATAAGAGCAGGAGGCACTCGCACTGTCACGCAGGGTGCTGTGGGACAGGTGGCTACTGCTCTCCACCCCAAAGGTAGCTGCATTTCAGTTGTGCTGTACATGGCTGATGAGGCACTTTGGGAGAAAAGGTGTCATAGAAATGTGAAGTGTTATTGGGCTCCTGTTTCTAATCAAGCCTATGTTCAACTGTCTGCCAAATATGAAACAGGCATATTCTTCTGGGAGGGGTCATTAATGCCTTAACATATAAGGAGATGGTATCTGGCCCAAACGTTAGCTAAGTGGAAGTCTGCGGTGGCAACCAGCCATTAGGCTGACATCTATGCCCCGTTTGCATCAAACGGAGCAGTTCACAGAGCCCAGCATGCAATGCTCCCCATCTTGATTTCAAGTATCAGAGGAGTAGCCGTGTTAGTCTGAATCTGTAAAAAGCAACAGAGGGTCCTGTGGCACCTTTGAGACTAACAGAAGTATTGGGAGCATAAGCGTTCGTGGGTAAGAACCTCACTTCTTCAGATGCAAGAGGAAGAAGAAGTATTGCATTCTTCAGATGCATCTGAAGAAGTGAGGTTCTTACCCATGAAAGCTTATGCTCCCAATACTTCTGTTAGTCTTAAAGGTGCCACAGGACCCTCTGTTCCATCTTGATTTGAAAGGCTTAAGTACAAAGGCTACAAGTCCTAGCATGCAACAGTCCTGTGTATGTTAAGAAATCGAGCCAGGGCTCAGCAGTGGGTCTCCTTGGAATCATAAAATATCAGGGCTGGAAGGGACCTCAGGAGGTATCTAGTCCAACCCCCTGCTCAAAGCAGGACCAATCCCCAGACAGATTTTTGCCCCTGATCCCTAAATGGCCCCCTCAAGGATTGAACTCACAACCCTGGGTTTAGCAGACCAATGCTCAAACCCCTGAGCTATCCCTATACGGCTAGTATAGACTGGGCTGAACCATTTTCAGCACTGTTACTGAACGTGTGATTGAGACTCAACGGCAAAGGAGTAATTTCCTAGTGTAGACATGATTTCAGTGGCCTAGGCCCAGGCCCAAAGTCCTAGTGTGCAATTCTCCTTCTTGAGCCAAGGAGCAGGGGTGAAGTGAGGCTCACAGAGACTTAAGGTTTATATTGATTTGAGTGGATGGCACCTGGATCAAGAGCAAGTATTTTGGGCTGGAACATGGAGCCAACCCAAGGCTACCTAGATGGAGCATTGCATCTTGGCACCTTTAGCCTTGATGGGCTGCACCCAGGGCTGGCCTTCAGGACAGGGTTAGGATGCCAAATCAACATTTAGGGAGGGGGCCACATGGTGCAGCTGACCAGCCGATTGGTGTATTTGATCCGTCACTCTGGCAATTTTTTGTTGCTTAGCTGCTCAAGGCAGCAAACCATGTAGGGTTGGCCCTGACTGCAATTATATAAAGGCTGAAAGGCAGTATGCCTGGACTGCATGAAACTGCAGTCTGCGTGGCTCTTAAGGGTGCCAGCCCTGCACTTCTGCAGGGGCCCTGTCAGGGGTCATGACCCCTTCCCATCTTCCTCCACATTCATTTGAGCCTCAGTCTTGTCCTCATCTAGAGCCCGTTTTTAGGCAGAATAGCCAGGATCCCTTCTTATAGTCCTATGGGAGGAGACAGGCCAAACAGCAGACATGGCTGAGTGAGGGGCAGAGCTGCCCACGTTGGATAACTGCCTCTCAGCTGAGCAGTCTCCCACCCCCATTTGGGTTTTTTTGGTGGGTGGGAATGTGACTAAAGAACAGACGATATACGTTAATTATTTTTAAACCAGGAAAACAATTCATTCCTAGCTCGAGACGAATCCAGACCAGAGCTGCTTCGCCAAGGCCTATGGGGCCTCTGCCCTCATCCTCCATTCAGGGCCACTCTCAGGTGGTTGCAATGATGAGTTTGGGTGGCAGCCCTCAGAAATCCTCGGAAAGCCAGAGTCTCAAGCCAAAAGCCTTAGAGGAACAGGTTGGCCGTAGTGAGGACATCCCCATGGACAACACCTGCCTTGGTGTCTGAACCCCCTACAAGTGCAGGCTGGCTGAGCACGTGGGCACCAGGCCGGTGTCATGCTGACACCCGCCTCCTCCCCACCCTCTCCCTAAGAGTGCTTGAACCAGCAACCCACATGTGCAGAGTCACATGGCGGGGACAGGGAAGGGGAGATGCTCCGCTGAGGAGAACAGGGGTCCTGGGCCATCCCCCTAGAGGCAAGACAGGTCTCAGGTGCGGGTGACCCCCAGGATGATGGGGATGACCCCCTGGGGGGATGAGATGGAACCCCCCAGGCAGGGTTCCCACGTGATCGCCCTAGGGGCGAGGTGTGGGGTGAGGGTGCCCCCCGTGGGGACCTGCACCCCCCAAGGCAGGGTTCCCACAGGATCACCCTAGGGGCAAGGTGTGGGGTGAGGGTGCCCCCCCAGGGGGACCTGCACCCCCCAAGGCAGGGTTCCCATGTGATCGCCCTAGGGGCAAGGTGTGGGGTGAGGGTGCCCCCCAGGGGGACCTGCATCCCCCAAGACAAGGTTCCCACATGATCACCCTAGGGGCGAGGTGTGGGGTGAGGGTGGCCCTCGGGGGACCTGCACCCCCCCCCCAGGCTGGGTTCCCACGTGATCTCCCTAGGGGCAAGGTGTGGGGTGAGGGTGGCCCTCGGGGGACCTGCCCCCCCCAGGCAGGGTTCCCACGTGATATCCCTAGGGGCGAGGTGTGGGGTGCGGGTGGCCCCCAGGGGTGCTGCCCCCCCAAGGCAGGGGTCCCAGCTGATCGCCCAGGGGGCCGGCCTGGAGGGGGCAGCACCCCGGGGACCCGGCGCCTTTCGAGAAGGGGGGGCACCACAGCCCCCAGAGCGCAGCACAGCCGGCTGAGGCAGTAGACAGGAGTAAATGGTCCGCGGCCCCTTTAAGACAGGCGGCGGCCGGAAGTGCTGGCCACCGAGTGCTGTCGCGAGCGCGCCTGCTGCGCATGCTCATTCCTCCCCTCCCCCAGCCCCTGACTCGGCCGTTCGGAGACGGTAAGGGACGGAGGGCGCCGCGCTACGGGAGCCGGGAGGGGCCAGGCCCGGACGCGGAGTGCGGGGGGGGTTCGGCCGCAGGGGGAGGGGGAGCCCCAGAGCGCGCCGCCGCCGTACGTGCCGCCGCCGGGAGAGGGACGTCGCGCCGCCGCGGGGGGGGAAGGGGGGCTGAGTGGCTGCGTCCGCTCGGCGCCCGCCCGCCTGCCTGGAGCGAGGGGCGGGAGGAGGGGAGGCCACACCCCCTCCCCAGGGGAGCCCCGCCCCTGGCCCCTGCGCGGGGGCACAGCTGGGCGGGGGGGGCTGGGCCCCGACCATCCTTTGGGGCGGGGAGGCTTTGGGCCCTGCCCCCCCCCCCGGGGGTCTCATAGGTAAAGGGGGTTGGTGACCTCTGACCCCTCCCATCCCAACCTTTTCAGGGGAAGAGGGCTGGTGACCTCTGACCTTTCGGGGGGGGAGGTGGTGGCCGCTGGCACGTGCCCTCCCCACTCAGTTGTCCAAGGCCACAGGTAGCATCTGGGGGAGTTTGTGCTGCCTGAGCCCTGCCCCGCCAGCCGCGGGGGAGGGGGTTGGTGGGGCAATCGTGAGAAAGTTCCTGCCCCCTTCTCCTCTTGCACTACTCACGGTGAAGAGGAAATCTGGGATGTGTATGTCCGGCCAATACCTTCTGCTCCTCCTTCCCAGCCAGCACGCCATAGACCGACCCCACACACACACGCTGACCAGGGGTCAGTGCAGCTCGGGCCCTTTGGACACCTGACTCTGAAGGTGGCATCCCACTTTCTCCAGTCCCTATGGGATGATGGGGACGCAGGGGTGGAGGGAGGGTCTCATGCTCTCTGAGTTCCTGACGGCCGTGGGTAAGGGGTTGTTAGGGTGGAGACTCGCCCCATCTCATCTTCAGTGTGAAGGTAGTTTTGGGGGACAGCCATGTGCCTGTTGTCTACTGGCCGTGCAGGTGTGAAGGGGGCTGGGCATCCTCAGACCACCTGTGTGTTTAGATTATTGAGGCCTTGGGGGAGGTAGGGGGTTGGGCCTTTTGAATCCCTAGTGGTTACACCAGACTGGAGAGTGAAAGGTATGTGTATAGTGGGTGAATGCAGTGCTCTGTTCACCCCAGACATGGGTGTTACCCTTATGACCTTGACTACAGATGGATGAGCGGTGGCTGGGTGGGTTGAGTCCTGTGTTCTCCTGATGCTGAAAAGGTGACTGGTCTCATGTTCTGGGACCGATAAAAAGTGTGAGTATGTCCTCCATACCCAGGACAGGTGAAGGATCTTGCACCATGTTCTCTTAACAGCCAAAAAATGAAAGGAGTGTGGGGTCTCACCCTCCAAAGCCTGACTACTGAACGGTGACTATTTTAGGGCTTGTGCACCTCCATATGGAGGGGTGAAGGATGAGACATTTCTAATACTGTGGCCTTGGCTGCAGTGGGATGTGTGAACACTTAAAGAGGGAATGTTATGCTGAGTTTCATAAATCCAGCCCTAGACGCCACTAAACATTGGACCCAAGAATATACAGCCTCTGATGTGTAGTAAGTGAACTACAGAGAGTTGTATTGTTCCCATGGGACCAAATGTGCCTGTATTTCAGGCACACAAGATGCGAAAGAACAAATATCAGGTTTAGGACTCTGCCATTCCTAGGGCATTTACAGTGCTGAATGGGGACTGCAGATACAGTTCAATTGTACGTATTCCAGGTCCAGAAGCAACTGAACGTAGCCCTCTCAGGAGACTTCACTGCAGATTTGTCTTGTCTGAGCCCAAGTGACTCATCTTCCTGGTAACATCTGACACTAGGTGCTTTGAGATGCTATGACGCTCCCAGAGTTCCCTCTGACAGAGACTGCAGATCCGATTTCCCCCTAGACACAGACAAGACCAACCTAAGCCAAGGAAATATTGAAAACAAAGGAGAACTGATTTGATAGCTAGATCCTGCCATATTCTCCTTGAGCAATTCTGAGTTGGCCATCCCAGGCAGCCACAACCTTACTGGGCCATTTGTCCATTGGCCACATCATGTTTCTATTCCTTGCTTCGTTCCGGGTCGCTTCTCTGCCATGTTCTGATTGGTCCCAAAGCACACTGCAAATCTGAACCAGGATAACTAGTCTGTCTGTCTGAAGCAGGGATGTGTGCTTTTGTTTAGGTCGGCGCATAAGCAAAGGTTTTCTTGGTAAGCTGTGCCTTACATTTGGACCTTAGACTTGCCTGATCTCATCTGGCAAGGAATGCCACAGCTGGAGGTCTGCCACAGCTGGAGGTCTGCCACTGAGAACACTGCCTCCAGCAACCCAATAATGTAAACCTGGGTCTCTCTGTGAGGAGGGACAATTAATGACGTGTACACATACATGGGGGCTATTCCAGATGGCAGGAGGTGCAGAGGAGAAGGTTCTCGTATCAAGGACGGTGAGACTGGGGAAGAGCAGAGAGGAGGCCAGCTAGACAAGACGAGGTAGAGAAATAGACATGGTGTCTGAGACAGACTGGTGGAAATCTGTGGAGGGTTTTAAAACCAAGGAGAACAATCTTGAACTGGAGCCTGGATTACTTCAAATAAATTACATAATGTGTTATCCTCTCTCCATGCTTTTTAGGCAAGGATAATAATAATAAAAAAAGCAGTTAACTCCTCCGGTAATAAAATTACATGTATATTTTTCCATGTGAGCACTAGAGAATATTCCAGCAAAGCACAACAAATACTCAAGGTGCTTTCAGTAAAACACTCTGAAGATCTTTACTCCCATCCCTCCTCAACTCGTCTTTGATGCTACGATCAGTCTTACATTTATGCTTGCATGCAGTGGGGAAAGATCTGGCCGGTGCATTTGTCTGGTAATAAAAGATTATGGCATCAGAATGCCTGCTAGGAATCTTGCAATTAAGGAAAGGAGGAAATTAGCCCCATCTTAGAAACCCGTCTCCCAGCACACTCATGTCTGCTGCTAAGACCAAGCATGTGGGCTAGTGCTGACGCTGACCTGGCTGGCCCTGATTTTGCAATGTTTGGTTCTGAAACTACACTGTACAGGTAATTGCACTCTGCATTCTGTCTGCTGTTAAAATGTTTGTGAATATGGTACTGTGGGGTTCTGTTTTTTGTCTCTCGCTGATGCCAGATCTAACTGGTCTCAACTGTCTGCTCTGCAAGTTGAGAGGTACGCTCTCTGGCATATACATGCCCATCATCAGACGCCCAATATCCCCTTCTCTTTCATGGCACCTGTTGCACTTCAGTTTGCTTCTGCAGCATGGAGTTTTATCAACAACTAGTGCTCCCCTTCACCTGCTCAGAGATTGAGAATCGTTCTTCTGTAAGCGTCTCAGCTCCCACTAGTCCAATATCATTTTGTTAACTGCAGCAGGACTGCTGGCGACAGTTGCTTTTCCATTTTGACACCATAGAGCATTCTTGTTCTTCCCCTGAGAGTGAGACCAGGGTAAATAGCTGCCTCTGCTTGTCCGCTACAGCCCGCTTGCCACCCAGCCCTTTGACTGCATGTGAGAAATGGCAAATGCCGAAGTGAGCGTCCCTGTGGGGGATGTGGTGGTTGTACCAAGCGAAGGAAATGAAGGGGAGAACCCGGAAGATACCAAAACCCAAGTGATACTACAGCTACAGCCAGTGCAACAGGGGTGAGTGATCCATGTAGCTTTGCCTGTTCTAGACTATTGACACGCATGTGGGTGCACAGGTGTGGGAAGGGGGTATGTTTGCAATGTGGCTAATCTCATGTATGTGATCCAAGGCATGTCCATTTTCAGCATGCTCTTTAAGGGGTACTTCTGAAAGGGTTATACTTTGATTGAGTCTGTTCTGCAAGCCTTAGAGGGAAAGAGAAATTATAACTGATTAAAACGTTAACCTCTAACAATGACCTAAAGTCGTTCACATACATACTAACGTAATGACTTTAAGATTCAATATCTTGGGAATTCCCAAGCTAGAAGCAAGCCCTGGGTGTCTCAGAGGGAAGCTGAGAATCCCTCCCCTTTGCAATGGTTAGGAACATAGGAATTGCCATACCGGATCAGATTTGTGGTCAGATCTAGTCCAGTACCCTGTGTAACAATGGCTAGTACCAAGTATTTCAGTAGAAGGTGCAAGAAATCTCCATAATGAACAATTACCGAACAGCCTGTCCTTAGGGGAAGTCTTTTCCTAACCCCAAGCAGAGATTGGTTTATGCCATGAATCATGATGGTCTATGTCCCTTATTTTGTAATCCTAATCTGTGTAATTGGATTTTCTCATTAGACATATATAGATGTTTGATCCTTTTTTGAATCCTGCTCAGCTCTCCGATTGAATGTTTTGTAGCCATGAGTTCCACAGATTAATTATGTTATGTTTAAAATAAAGTTATAATACTTCTGCTTCTAGTCCTAATGGGTCATGAGATATTAGACCTTAAACTTGTCATTGTTCGAGGACTAAATACTGCTCCGTCTATTTTAGTTTGTTCTATTTGGGGTCACATACTGGGCCCGCCACTATGGTATCTGAGCTTTGGGCCAGTGTAATTATAGGACAGGGGAATTTCATGTTCCCTAGTAGTTTGTTGGTTTTTTTTAATGGCCGCTCAGGGGTATGAATGTTAAAACAACGCCTGGGGAGATAGATTAATGAGCCGCATGCAGTTGAGCCAGGCAAAGGGGCATGATAAGTGCAGTTGATCACATGGAAACCACCACCTATGTGATAATGTAACTATATCGACATACACAAGCGTCTGTTCCTGCTTTGGCATCCCCTACTGTGAAATATAATAAAGCCGGGGTGCTAAATGTTGGCAGCTGCAATAGATGGCAGTGTATTATGGTACCCTGCATTGATAGTCTCTTTCTAAAGGGACAGATGACTTCCACCAGTTACATGCCTTTTAATCAATAAATATATTGTGAAAAACATTTGTACAACATGAACTGGGATGTTACATGCATAAAACTCAGAACATTAAAAGTGCAGATTTATACAACAAGTAACTCTGTCCCTTTGCCTGTCGGCATGACAACTGAATCTTTCAGTCTGTGATCACAAGGATATACAGTGATGCAAAATGCCACATGTGTATATCTGAGGTGGTAGGCAAAGTTGCAGTATAAACGTAAAGCAGAGAATTGACAGTTTTACTGGTGGAGCAGTCTGGGGGTGGGGAGTGTAGCATTGGTAACAGCTATGCATGTTTCAATCCCTGGTCCTATTACTCAGTATTTATATCTGAACCCTCTCCCCTCCCCTTCCCCCCCCCCCAAGTTTGTAAAACAAAAGATTTTGTCCCTAAGGGACAAGTAAGCAAAAAAATGAAATGAGGTTTTTAACCCTGTGCTATGAATCTTAATTTTTCCGTGATTTATATAGTTTGTTTATCGATGGACACTTTTACAACAGGATTTACGAAGAGGGCTCTGAGACCAGTGCCGCTGTGGTGGCTGTAGAAACACATACCATACACAAACTAGAAGAAGGGATTGGTAAGTTTCTTTTTGGTGTGGGCATAAACATGTCTCCTTCAGAATGACTTACAGTTTGATTTGCACCTTTAATACACTGGGGTTCTCTCACCACTGGGATTGGCAGTTGGGGATGTTGTTTCCCCAGGACGTGGAGTGCATTGTCTTGGGGTGTTCCCACCTGGATCACCAGTGCTATAGTTGACACTAGGACTCTAAATACTGGGGGTAAAATCCTGGCTCCAGTGAAATCAATGGCAAAACTTGCATGGGTTTCAGTGGAGCCAGGAATTCACCTTGGAGGCCTTCTTGGTACACAGGTGCTAGTGTCTGTGTACTAGAACGGCAGTTGTACAGTGTTTGTGTGAGCAGGGAATCCCAACAGGAACTGTTTGAGCATCGGCGCCAGTCCCTGTCAAACAGTTGGCTTCTTGCTTTGTATGGATTGATACAGGTTAAGGGTTTGGGTTATATAATGAGCTGAGCATGCTGGCTCTGCAGTGTTCCCTGCCAGTCCAAGGGGCAAGAGCCTGGGGGAAGTTCTCTCAGAATCACACAGTGGATCTTGGCTCTAGCATTCTGCCCCTTCTCTGTGTGTGGATCTCCCATTGACGTTAGTAGAAGATCAGCACCTGCACGGAACAGGCTTTTGGAGCAGAGACCCACTGCTTAGATACCAGAGCAGAACATTGTCCTATGTCTTAAATTTAAACTGAGATTTCCAGCGTGACAGGACGTGGTTCTACTTACTGACCCTTGGTGACCTTTCTGAGTGCTTGCGTTGGATGCATTTTGCTAGCAGTGGTGATCACTTCAGACAGATTCTGCTAATATCTACGTTTTTCTTTGGGTGTCACCATTTAGAAGGAAGTCACCTGCTGCAGGAGAATGGACCCTTTAGCTGCACTGGCTTTCTGGGGCTGGGAAGGATAAGAGGCGTATTGCTGAATTAGGAAGTGTCCTACTCGCGAAACTGGACGTTCACATCTCTGCCTTTGTGATTTGAGCTCCCAATAATGAAAATCTCATGTTATCCATGCTTCTGCCTGCAGACCCCAGCACCATTGAAACCAACGAGGAAATTGAGATTGCCTACCCCATCACCTGTGGGGAGAGCAAAGCCATCCTCCTCTGGAAGAAGTTTGTCTGTCCAGGAATTAATGTCAAGTGCGTCAAGGTAACTTGTTTGCTATAGAGTAGCCCGATTTCATTTGTCAGATCCCCTCTCTGAAGCTGGGACTGTGGCAGGTCTTCTTCTTTCTTCCAGTGTATTTTATTCTCTCTCTCTCTTTCTCAATTTCATCTGTCTCGCTACACTGGAGTTTGTTAAATTTGCTTTGGCAGCATGGAGGGCTACAAACATGGGAGTTGGTTTTTGTCTCTGTAAGAGGCAAGACCATGAGCAGATTTTCAGGGAGAATCTCAGGGTGGAGGGTTCTCAGCCCCATTTTCTTTCTGAGTCGCTATTGATCCCTGTTTAAAGTCCTGCTTTTTCTTTCTTTTCTTCCATCACATTCCCTTGGAGCCATGTTGTGATGGTTTCTAGGGGTACGCAGGACTGTGTGTGTGTGAGAGAGACTTGCTGGTGCTTAACTGGGCATCAGCTCCTTGATACCAGGAGTCTGTTAGCTGTCCAGACAATCTCCTCAGGGCTCTGCCAGCCCTCACTTTGCCTTGCAGGTTAACAATAGGTGTATCTGAGCCCCTCTGAAACCATGTCCTGTAGTATCCAGCCCCTGCCTATGGATACTCACAGAAAATACCAGGTGAGCTGTCCCCAAAGGAACAGGGCTCACACCAATTTGATTCAGCTGAGGGTCAGCTCCAATATAACATCACAGCACTGAGATATATTTATAGAGAAAAAGGTCTGTGTGTTATCAAAGGCTGAGATTTAAGAGAGAGTGAGTAAGGATAACGGAAACAGAAATAATTTTGAAAATTAAGATTGGATGTTTTTCTAAAAGCTCGGCTCTAGGAATTATTTCGGGGAAGTTCTATGGCCTGTGTTAGACAGGAAGTCAAACTAGACGATCACATTGGTCCATTCCGGCCATGGAATCTGTGAATCTATGAGTAAATGGGAGCAACTACCACTGGCTTCAAAGGTAATTGCACCTGCTTATGGCAGGAATATTGTTCATGGACTGTAAAACTACCTTTAAGGCAGCATTGAAAAGTGCTAGGGAAAGTGCTTTGGGCTTGATCTGCTTGGGCCACCTGCTGAAAAGTCATAGAACATCCTTGTAAATGTGCTGGATTTTCTTTTACATTGGTATCAAATCACATGCTTCTGGGTGTAAAATGATCTCTAGGAAGGGGTTCAGGAAGGAACCACTCCCAATAGCTACCCACTATTGCATTGCCGGTTAAATACCTTATTGGGAGGAAGCGGTTTCCTTCAACTGAAGCTACTGCTCGAGACAGGATATTGGGCTAGAAGAACTGACCAATGGTTTCTGGTTGTGGAGTGTCCTAATGTAAAGTAACGTTCCCTCCTGGTTTTGTTGATCTGTCCTTCTGCCTGGCTGAATTCTTTGTTGTTGTTGTGTTTTATAGTTTAATGACCAGTTGATCAGCCCTAAGCACTTTGTTCACTTGGCTGGCAAGTCTACTCTGAAGGACTGGAAGAGAGCCATTCGCCTTGGAGGAATCATGTTGAGGTACGATTGTCCACCATGGTAGCCAGCTTCAGCACTTCCTCAGTGCAGCAATAGAATCCTGTGCAGACATTTCATCTGCCTCTGTGTCATCAATACATGCCAGTTAAATCTCTGATCAAGAAAAAGGGGATGGAACAGCAGATCCCTTTTAATGTGGATGGCCAGCAGCTTGCAGGACCTTTAGGGTGAAATCCTGGCCCCACTGAAGTCAATGGGAGTTTTGTCATTACTTCACTGGCAGCAGGATTTCACCGTACGTCCCAGAGATTATGTGGTGAACATATACAGGTAGGGTTGTATGGTATTTAATGGGGTATAAGGGTACTGTCACACGGCCAGAGCCGTGTATACAAAGTTGGAGAATGGAGACACGAGGGCCACTGTTTTTCAGTTAAGATCTTCTGGGGGACTCGTGGGGGCACATGGGTTTCTTGTTCTTCCTCCTCCCCATGTGGTCATAGCTGTCCCTCTGACCTGTTGGTTTCTTCAGGCTGAGATCCAAGCTGAGTTCACTGCATAGTTCTCTCCCCATTCTGTGCACAGGAAGATGATGGACTCTGGGCAAATTGACTTCTACCAGCACGACAAGGTTTGCACCAACACCTGTCGAAGCACCAAATTTGATCTCCTGATCAGCAGTGCCAGAGCACCAGTGCCGGGGCAACAGACAAGTGTGGTGCAGACGCCCACATCAGCTGATGGTAGGGGACAAAGCCAGCTAGAAATGCCGTGTGTTACCCTGTAGCACTTCCCTCCTGCCTCTTGCTCCCTGAGACTGTCCAGTTGTCTCTGTTTGTTTTCTGTGTGCAATGTCCTAATGCAGTGCGCCACCACCTCTCTCATGTTGCGGTCCCATATCTCAGATTACTTTTTACTTGCCCCCAAGGTGTTTCAAAAGATTCCTGGGAGGGGTGAAGCTTCCTGTTGCATCTGCTGGAAGTGGGGATCAGTGGGATCTAGCAATGAACTGTACACTGTAAGGTTCGGGGTGGGGAGCAGCCAGCAATGCACTGGTGGTGGATGTAGACAGCTTTGGGACCCAACGGAAAACTGCTGGTAACTGACCTCTTGGCAATCTCTGTTCTAAAGTACTTGGGTGTGGAACACAAAACAGCTCATGAAAAAACACTTGAAAGACACCTGCTTGCAGTGGTTTTCCTGACGCATGTCCTATTTGCAGGCCTATTAGAGGGTCATGTGAAAGGGAGTATATTGGATTTCTGGTGGGCTCAGACATATATTGGATGAGTCTTTTTACTCTGAAAAATAAACAAATGGAATATTTAAAACCCCAGCCAGCCAGGATCCGGCTCCCACTTCTACCTCTGGCAGCGTATTTCCACCTGTAGCCTTACCAGTTTGTCCTGTTTTCAACATGCTGTAGCTGGTAACCCTACACCTTGGCTTTTGGTACCATTTACATACATGATGCATGGCTTCTGCATTGGTGCTGCCATTTCAGGCTGGTACTCAGAATAAAAATGAAAAACAAAAGTCCTTCCAAGTTTAATGTTGTTTAGAAAGTCAACGAAGCAGTTACTCTGGGTGGAGACTTTGAATGACCAATAGCATTTTAACTATGAATGCTGATAAGGCTGGTCAAATCTCATACTTCGGGACATAAGTCAATCTTTTGCAGAGGTCAGGAAGGAGATTTCCTCCCCTTGTACATTATCATACAATTGGCTAGGTTACTGTCCTCTAAGTCTGAAGTGACAGCTAGTGTGTGAGGTATGATGCCAGTCGTGATAGACCAGTGCTCTGATCCGATATGGACAGTCCTATGTTCCCAATGTGACAAGGCAGGGAAATGACTGACCAATTTGCTCCTTAAGTTCCCTCCTTTATTGTGATCCCTTCTGCTACTTTTACACCAGGATGGGTCTCTGGTTAACTCTTTGGACGGGGAGCGGCTTTCCATCCACAAACCCTAGTGCATTTCATAGATATGGTTCCACTGACAACAAACAACATCTGCTTTTCGCTAGTATGGTTTATAGGTACAAATAGCCTGGCAGAGAGTGAAAAACACTGGGGGAGTGGAAAGTAAAACTGCTGATTGGAGCGTAAAATTCCTGGTGCCGTCGAGAGAGCTGAAGCCTCCTCTTCTGGATCCTTTTGCAGGGAGCATCACCCAAATCTCATTGTCTGAGGAGAGCATGGAGGAGGGGATTGAATGGAACTCTGCTCTGACGGCTGCTGTCACCATGGCCACCGAGGAGGGCATCAAGAAGGACACAGAGGAGATTTCGGGTAAGTTCATACTGTCTTTTGGCTATTCTCCGCCACCCGTCCACATTTTCCGAGTGAATTTAAGGCTGATGAAAGGTTCCAGATTTACAACCTGGGAGACGAACGTCCTCAGAACAGGTATGACATAGGCAGCAGTAGTGCAAGTTTCCCCTCTCCCCTGCAAACACACACAGTGCCCCCTACTGCAAGAAGGGGGTGAGTTCAGTCTCTAAAGCCCATTCAGTCCTTGGCCTGTCTGCTGAGATGACCAAGCAGGTCAGTTAGTGCCTGTTACGATATGGGGGCTCTTTATGAAATAGACCCCCAGCCTACCAGGAACTGGGCAGAGTCCACCCACTCATTTTTCACAGGCCAGTGAACAACTTCAGACTAGTGCCACATTCAGTCGCTATTGGCCATGGCTGGATTCAAACTACTGACCTAGAGGCAAAGCCCTCCATAGCTTATTACCAGTTCTCTGAGCCATCCACTTTCTCCCTGCACTATTGTTACAGGTGCTTTACTGGCCCTCCTCATACCTGTCCAGAAGCTTAGGCAGAATTCCCCAGGACCATAGACTCTGTATCTTGTGCAGACAGGCAGAGGTAGTGAAGCACTGCTCTTAAAGTCCTAAGCTGTATGAAAGTCCTCACTAGTGATGTTTACTTCCCAGATCCATTTTTTTTTTGTTTCTGTTTTTTGCATGTCATGTCCGCCCTGATGGCCAGATTAGAAGCCGGCTTCCAAAGTTACTGCTGCATGACAGCGCGCTGCTCTTGGAACGGTTTTAATGTAGCCTTGCGGGAAAATGCCAAATGCTTGTACGTGTCGAATTCTTCTCCCTCCTGTCTCTTCCTGTGCCAGAGGACACGCTGATGTTCTGGAAAGGAATAGCTGACGTGGGGTTGATGGAAGAGGTCGTCTGCAACATCCAGAAAGAGATCGAAGAGGTGCTGAAAGGTGTTCAGCAGAGGCTCGGCCAATCTCCCTTCCAGATCACAGGTGGGTGGGAGGCCGGCAGCCTCTGTGTTGATATTAAAGGATTATAGAAAAAGTGGCTATGGTCAGAGACGGGAAGGGAAAATTGGCCCTTTCCTACTCACAAAATCCTTTCCTGGCGTCACATTCTCTTTTTAGTTACACCCATGTTTTGTTTTGGTCTTTTTCATTCACCTTTGGGCAGATAGATGACAGTTTCAGAAAGTCGTATGTAATGGAAAAACTTGTGCAACCTTCACTATTGCTGGAGCGCTAATGACACTGCCAGCATTATGGGCAGGAAAATTGTAGGGGGTGGTCTAACAGCGTATTTGCATATACAGATGATGCTTTAATTTGCAGCTATTGAGAGCTGCTTGAGCAACGGGTCTTTGTTTTATTTATTTTGATATGAACAGAGTTGTTCCATCTTTGGATCTCCCTGGGGTTGGGAATGCCCTCCCCAGCCAGCACTCCTGGAATTGCACACTGGAAAAATTAAGAACTTTTAATAGAAAGCACTAGAGGATTTTAGGCATGCTAAATAAATCTCACCTGCCTGGCTCCTTGACTGGAAGCTCAGGCTGTCTAAGGAATTTTAGGCACTCACACATGTGGGGTTTCCTTGCAGATGCCGCAGTCCTGAATAATGTGGCCCACACTTTTGGCCTGATGGACACAGTCAAGAAAGTTTTGGACAACAGGAAAAGCCAAACAGAGCAGGGAGAAGAGCAGTTTCTTTATACTTTAGCAGGTATGGTCAATGCCTGGGAAATTCTTTGTTAGTGAAACCTGGTGTCCCATCACAGCTCTCATGCGCTTTCCTATTTGACTTTGAACAAATGCAAAACAATACGTTACTCCCTTTATTTAAAACCTAAATTTGCCTTTTTTTTCCATACACCAGCATGCAACTGGTGTGTTATCCTGTGTCACTGCAAATTATTGACATACTACATCATGAAACACGTGCACTTGAATCTCCATCCATTCTAGGGATCAGGTAGGAATCCCCCAAAGTCCCTTGTGTAGCAATGAGCCGTTGGCCAGGGGTGTTAGGGAGTGTGTAGTATTAGGTATGCCCTCTGCTGAGGGAAGGATACTGGCCTTGCTGGACTTCTGGTCTGCTTCACTATGGCTGATGCTTCCTCTTCTTATTTTCAGCGATATCCCCCAAAGATCCTTATCTGAGCTCTGTTTGTGCTAGAGACCCAGCTTTGAGAGTGGCCTTGGGACTCCCAGTCCCTGCGACAGCTCATGAACGCCATCCATCCTGAGATGGCACCCAACCGAGCTCAGGAGATGGCACTCGCTGTCGCGGTCTCTCCTAGCTGGAACAGGCCTGTGCAGCAATGGCACCCATCTTCTCGGCAGTGAGAACAAGGCTGTGAGCAGAGAAGTAGAGGTAGATCACCCACTCCAGAATGAGGAGACAAGGGGAATCCCAAGGACCTTGGTCCTTAATTCTCCATCGCATTGCACCTTGTGCAGCCATTTACACAAATGCAATGTGTGGGTGTAAAAAGCTACCAGCTCAGAAAGGCAGTGTTCTGCTTCCACTCTGCACAGGTGTGAATGGTTGCGGCAGGGCCATAGTCAGTCTGGCCCCGGTCTTGAACAAAGTTTTGTCCGATGTGGATTGAGGAGAAACACCTGATTGGACATCTGAGATGCCTGCTGCAAAATAAATAATACGTGGCACCAGATGTTGCTGATTCTATGGAGTCCCTTTAAGTATCTCCCTCTGTTTTCAGTGACTCAAGCTTTCTCTGAATATGCTGCATTGTCATTCTTCTTGCAGACCTGGAACGCCAGCTGGAGGAGCAGAAGAAGCTCGCCAGGGATCAGAAGATGAAGTCTCAGACGATCCAGAACGTGGTGCTGATGCCAGTCAGTGCTCCGAAACCCCCTAAGAGACCTCGTCTGCAGCGCCCCGCCTCAGCCACAGTCTTGAGTCCCTCCACCCCTGTCCAGCAGCCTCAGTTCACAGTCATCTCACCCATTGCCATCGCACCTATGGGACAGCAATTCTCAGTGGGCAACATTCCGGTGGCAACCATCAGCCAGGGATCCAGCCCAGTGACTCTCCACACCTTGCCATCCTCACAGCTCTTCCGATATGCCACCGTGGTGTCTTCCTCCAAGTCCAGTTCATCTGACACTGTAACCCTTCATCCGTCCTCGAGCTTGGCCCTGCTGAGTTCAGCTGCTATGCAGGACAGCGGTGGGCTGGCTAATGTGGCCACGGTGGTGAACCCTGTGGAACTGGTGGCCATGGAGTCTGGCCTGACCTCTACCATCCAAGCTGTAGAGGGCACCTCAGAAGATGGACAGACCATCATAGAGATAGACCCGGCACCAGATCCTGAAGCAGAGACTGAGGAATCAGAGGGCAAAGCTGTGATTTTGGAAACTGAGCTGAGGACAGAGGAGAAAGTGATGGCAGATGTTGAGGACCATCAGCACCAGGTGCACAATGTAGAGATCGTTGTCTTGGAGGATTAGCAAGGAAGGCAAATCTCATTGGTGGGATGGGTTGTTTTTTGTTTTGGTTTTGGTTAAACTTTTTTATTTTGACAGTCGTCCCGTTCGTTGCCATGGATCTTTTTCATTTTTACAGTCCAAAAACGGGAAAAGCTGGAGAAACATGGAGAGGCCCGAGAAAAGGCTCCATCTCCATGGAGTGATGGACAAAATCAGCCGTTTCTGCAGGGAGGAAGGAGGAGTGATTCTGCAGACCAGAAGGGGAGAGCACCTTTCCTTCCTGAGAGCGCACAGTGATACAGTCCATATTCTCGTTTTTGCCCAGGCTAGGACTATTTTATTTGAGAGAGACTCTCTGGCCAGTAACTGGAGCATTGATCTTACTGCTGGAAGGGGTTGATTATTGCTTTGGGGGAAACAGGTACCTCATTTTTATTTTTTTTCCCAGGGAAGGGAATTCTGTCCAACTCCTCATTATCAACTATGCTGGTATTTTGCTTTTGGCAAGGAAGCAGCAACCCTGACTGTAGCGTTCATTGTCCCCTTTCCCACACCCTGTGGTTTTTTTTGTTTGTTTTGTTTTTTTGCTTTGCTCTCCTTTCCCCTTTCCTGATCTGCTGGCTGCTAAAGTGCTTAAGGGTTCTGTCACCCAAATCCTGCTTCTTCCCTTCCTGGCCTTCTCCCTCCCAGGCCTTGTAAGTTTCTTTGCTACAGGACACTGTTACAAGACACTGCTCGCTTAAGCCTAGTGCGTAAAGGAGAAGAATCAACCCACTGGTAAAAACACAGCCCTCCCTTTAGCATAGCGCTGACCTCCTGGATGTATAAAGCGTGTGTTGTGCTGTTGCTTCCTGGGAGAGCTGGACTCCACGGGGCAGGAGCCCCATCTGTTTATGCCGCACGCTGGAAACTGTACTTGCTAGTTGCTACATGTTGGTGTGTGAGTTTTTTCTTTTTTGCCCTTAATCTATTTGCAGGATTAGAACGGGCATATTATTTTAGCGTTGTGACTGCCTCAGCATCCCCAGTCCCCCCACCACTTCTTTAGTGGGGGGCTCTTTTGTTTCTTTGTGGGGCGAGGAAGGGAAGGAGGGAATCTATTTTTAGTTCAACTGTTGAATTGTGGGGAATTGGGAGGGCTGGGGGAAATCTGCTTGGCTGAAATATATTAAGCAAAACAGTAACAACAGAAATAGACCTGGGGCGGGGGGGGGAGGAGGAGGAGGAGGTGTGTAGTTATTTTATTTTATTTTTTATTTTTTTTTGCATTAAAAGGAAAAATCTAAATGCATCTAGATTATTAATGGGAAGGACTACCGAGAATTTGTTATTTGTATTTTAATAGCACCTCAATCCAGATTGCCCTGTTTTGCCAGGCACTGCACCTGCACATAGGAAATAGTCCATGAATATAGCACTTGCACTGTAAACAAAGGAAGAGAGAAAGGAAATATTATTTATTAGAGACAGACATTAAAGGCCTGATTTTCCACTCGACTGTAGCTTGTCACTGGGTAAAGGGGGTGTATGATGCTACCATTCTGGGTTGGTAGCATTTTATACCCACTCTGCACGGATATAAATAACGTAACGTGCAAGGCAGAGAGAACTGGGCCCTTTGACTTGCCCCTGTTTGCACAGGTGTTCTTAGGCAGAGCTGGTAATTGAACCCAGATCTCCTGAGTCCCAGACCACAGCTTTAACCACCAGATCATCTTGTCACCGTTTCAGGGTTAACCCCGCACCTCCCCCACTCGGGTCTTAAAGGCTTCAGGCTTCCCACCTATTACTTTTCTCAGGCGGAGATCCAGTCTCTCTTCCTCTGTATCTGGGGGTTTAGGCTTGCAGTCTGTCTAAACTTCTCTGTGTTTTCCCCAGCAGTAGTGCTGACCAGGGTCCAGCACCTGTGATTAATCTTTCCCCAGGGGCTACAACAGTGTATACCAGTTAATAGCCAGCCTTCACAAAACAAAATACATTTATTCTGAGGGAGAAAGCATTGCAGAGAAAACACATAAAAAAAACCCAAAGTTCCTAATCACATGCTAAAATCTCACCAGAGATCACCGAAGCCAGCCAAAGTCCTTCTAATCCTTCTGCAAGATCATAGAATCATAGAATATCAGGGTTGGAAGGGCCCTCATGAGGTCATCTAGTCCAACCCGCTGCTCAAAGCAGGACCAATCCCCAACTAAATCATCCCAGCCAGGGCTTTGTCAAGCCTGACCTTAAAAACCTCTAAAGAAGGAGATTCCACCACCTCCCTAGGTAACCCATTCCAGTGCTTCACCACCCTCCTAGTGAAAAAGTTTTTCCTAATATCCAACCTAAACTCTCTCTCTGCAACTTGAGACCATTACTCCTTGTTCTGTCATCTGGTACCACTGAGAACAGTCTAGATCCATTCTCTTTGGAACCCCCTTTCAGGTAGTTGAAAGCAGCTATCAAATCCCCCCTCATTCTTCTCTTCTCCAGACTAAATGATCCCAGTTCCCTCAGCCTCTCCTCATAAGTCATGTGCTCCAGCCCCCTAATCATTTTTGTTGCCTTCCGCTGGACTCTTTCCAATTTTTCCACATCCTTCTTGTAGTGTGGGGCCCAGAACTGGACCCAGTACTCCAGATGAGGAGTTGGTCTGAATTCAACAAAATGGAATTCAATAAAGACAAGTGCAAAGTACTGCACTTAAGAAGGAAAAATCAAACGCACAACTACAAAAATGGGGATTAACTGGCGAGGTGGTAGCACTGCTGAAAAAGACACGGGGAGTTATAGTGGATCACAAATTGAATGCGAGTCAACAACACGATGCAGCTGCAAAAACAGGCTAATATTCTGGGGTGTATTAACAGGAGTATTGTATGTAAGACATGGGAGATAACCGTTCAGCTTTACTTGGCACTGGTGAGGTTTAAATTGGAGAGAGTCCAGAGGAGGGCAACGGAGAGTGATAAAAGGTTTAGAAATCCTGCCCTATGAGGAAATGTTTTAAAAAACCAGAATGTCTAGTCTGGAGAAAAGAAGAATGACGGGGGGACCTGATAGTCTTCAGCTATGTTAAGGACTGCTATAAAGAGGACAGTGCTCAATTGTTTACTGAAGGCGGGACAAGAAGCAATGGGCTTATTCTGCAGCAAGGGAGGTTTAGGTTAGATATTAGAAAAACTTTCTAACTATAATGTAGTTAAGTTCTGGAACAAGCTTCCAGGGGAGGTTGTGGAATCTCCTTCATTGCAGGTTTTTAAGAGCATGTTGGACAAACACCTGTCAGGGATGGTCTAGAGAGAAGGTGGGTGAGGTAATATCTTCTATTGGACCAACTTTTGTTGGTGAGAAAAACAAATTTTTGATCTTACACAGAACTTCTTCTTCAGGGATGGTCTAGGTTTATTTGGTCCTGCCTCAGTGCAAGGGCTGTATTGACTTCTGGAGGTGCCTTCCATCCCTACATTTCTATGATTCTGTAAACCATTCCTAAATTTAATACAATATAGACCCCAAATGTACTGCATGCTGTTGCAATATCTGTCACATTTCCTTTCTCTCACATGCTCATTTCTCATTTCTCCCCCTTCTATAGACCCTTTCATGTCCAGGAGTCTTAACTGGATTTCCCCTTCTCCCCTGGGAATGTGCAGGCAGGCCACCATTGGCTTTGAGAGGTGGACTTAGGTCCTTTTTACCAGAATTCTCTGCCTCCATGGGAGAACAGCTGGATGCAGATCGCTGCTCACACCAGGGACCTTTCTGACTTTCAGATGGTTTAAAAAAAAAAAAAAAAATTTAACACATTTATACATTAGATCTTAAACTTGCAGACACTTCCCTTCCCTCTACCGAGGGCTTGGAGATGGAAAATTGGTGACTAAGGTGACATCCATGCTTTTGGAAAGTGGCCAATGAGGAGAGGTTATGCTGTGCTCCACTTCTGAAGCCCCATCCAGGAAGACCAGCATCTGCTCTGCTAGGTTAAGGAGCAGGGCCCAGGCAAGCTTCTCAACAAAGTTTGAGATCCATTGAAATGGGGGCCACTCTGTGTCTAGCTTCCCGTGCCCAGTCAGCTCTTCGGATGGTGTGGTGCTGGATCAGTGTGACAGGCACACTGCGGGTTTGTTATAAAAGTCTCTGTGTCTGACCTGCCCTATGCACTTGGGATGCTCACTTCAGAGCTATTCTGAGCCTAGGGTCTCTGGATTTGTTTCTCTGCAGGGAATTAACTGCTCGTCACACAAGGGAAAACCACAGAACAATGCTCCCCTGAGACCTTTCTGGCTACTCTACATTTCTCTTCTGTGAACCGGGCCTATCAGTTTACCAGCCTAAAGCCTTGTTTTTAGCAGTTCTAACTGCAATGGAGTATGGGGCTTGCTGCATTACCACTGCAGTTAATGGCAAAAGCTTCCATGGACTTTACTGGGAGCTAGAACAAGTGAGTGGTAAGCAGAGTGAGTTGAGGTATTGTGGGGAGTGAGGGGGGGGGTTAGAATGCCCGCCATTTGAATGGGAAGTAGGAATGGCAGCAGTAGGGTTTAGCAGGGCAGTTGGACCCAAATCTTCTCATTCATATAGAAAAGCGGCCAGGGGACTGGCAGGCAGTGATCACTGGCAAAAGCCTGAAGTAGCAGGGCTGGTACAGGTACTGCCATGAAACACTAAAACTGGACAAGATCAGTCTGCCCACGTGGTGGGTTTAACACTGCACCTGGGTCAGGGTCCTGCTGTGATGGAAATCCAGCCTGTTAATGTCCCTGTATTCACCTTGAATGCTGAAAACTCTGCATGCTGGTGAAGTTAATGCATGGTCTCACATTTGATTATTGCAACTGTGCAGCGCCCCCTCCACCATTCCCTCTCCTAGCGTGTTTAACATAGGGAACTTTTGAAGGTCTGAGTGACGGTTCCAAATGGAATGCTACTGTCATGGAATGGCTGGCAAATCTTCAGCTCCTTCCAGCACCATCACAGGTTACAGTGCACACTGCTGCATATGGGGAAGAGTAGGTGGCAACTGGCAATGCCAAGACCTCGGGCTAGTAAAGTTGGATGGCTTCCCCAACAGGTTTGGCAGCCGCTGCCAGAGTGCATCTCTGCCTCTTTTTCATTCTCTGTGGAGGCACTTCAACTACCACAAGGCCTGTGCTCTCTTGTGGGGAGTAAATGCAAGCAACCACACTGAGCACACATTGCACAGTGCTGCTGGAGTTGGGGTCCCAGCTACAGGGGGGCACCAATACATGCTCCTCTGGGATCTTGCTTGAGTTTTGGTTTGCAGGTAAGTGGCAGGAGAAACTCCTCCGATCAGCAGCAGGCTACAGCGCATCCCTGGGCGGAGAAACCTTAAAGAACCCCAAATTCCAAGGTATAGACGTTTTTGAAGGTTAATGGGAACTTGGCAGATCAATGAACGATGAGCACAGCCTAACAAAGCCTGAGATCCATTGAGAGAATTATAAGATATTTAGGAGTGAAGTTTTGTAACACCTGTCACTAGTTGAATAAATGGAAAACTTCCAACTACACACACATGCTTCCTGGCTTGATCCCCGGCAATCCATACTCCCTCCACCTCCAAACTGCTAGGGCTCTTCCAGGGGGTGAGGAATCTGGCTGACTCATGATGTTTAGGGTTTGAGGTGGGAGGAAAACAATCTGTACCTTTAGGAAGCCCTTATTTACCATCTTCCTCCAACCCACTCCTCCCCACACACACCATATGCTGGCCTTATGTCAGAGCAATTATGTTCTGCAGAAAGGGGGCTCAACTGAAGATCCCTTCAGCTTTATTATGACCTGATTGTAAGAGGTGCCAGATACCTACAACTCCCATCAAAATCAACATTGCAAGGCTGTGATATTGCAAACAGCCATGTTTGCTCCCTTGGGAAATGCTGTAGTCTCTATGGTGGAGGCTTGTTTGTAATACTCAATTTTATTAACAATACCTATGCATTAAACATTAAGGGCCTGATCTTGCAAACACATAAGCCCCCATCCAGCGGACCTCGGGGCGGATATGTGCAGGTGGACCTTCAGGCTTGCAGGATTATTCCCATCCGTGTGGGTCAGACTGCAGGATTGGGGCTTACATTATTTCATTTAAAAGTGACAATAGTTTTGCATTAAACATTATTGTTTATTAAAATGGCAATTCCACTAAAATGTCATGATTTTACTTTTATTGGACCCGCATCTCTGAGTACATTTCCCAGACCTGAAGAAGAGCTCTGTAGGGCTCGAAAGCTCATCTCTCTCACCAACAGAAGTTGGTCCAATAAAGGATATTACCTCACCTACCTTGTCATTCTAATATCCTGGGACTGACATGGCTACACCAACGCTGCATTCAATGATTTTACTTAAAAGTTTCAATTATTTTTCATTTAAAGATAAAACACGTTTAAGTGCTAAAAGTTAATTAACATTATCTTCCCTTTTAATTGGAACCTGGATCTCATTAAAGGGGACCCTGTCCCTTTAAGAGATCCCAGCTACGGACTACTCCCAAGTGAATTCCCCCTTTCACCTGCATTAACTAAGTACTGGCGGCAGGTGGCGCTGTCGACGCCCCTCGGTCCTCCAGCGGCCCGCCATGCGCCGCGCTTCCTCGCTCGCCATTGTGCCTCGGAGTGGAGCGCGCGCTGCCCCTCGTGACGCCCGCACGGTGTCAGCTCGAGGCAGGCGGCCGCGGCCATAGACGCTGGCGGAAGGGGCGAGGCGCTGGCTAGAGCGTCGCTCGAGCAGGCAGCCGCAGCAGCCGCGGGCGGGCGAGTCAGAGTCCGCCAGGAAGCCGAGCCGCGCGGTGCCTGCGCCCCGCTCCCCGGACAAAGCCGCCGCCGCCCGCCCGGAGCCCGGAGCCCGCCCCCGCCGCCCGCCAGGAGCCCGATCGGAGCCATGTCGGCCAGCAGCCTCCTGGAGCAGGTACCGGCCGCCGCGCCCCGGCCTCGCCGCGCCGCGCCGCGCTCGGGGGAGGCAGCTGGGAAAGGCCCCAGGTTCGGGCCTAGCCCCGGCGGGGCGGCGTTGGCTTCCCCCAGCCCTGCGGCGGCTCAGGGCCGCGCCGGCTCTTGGGCGAGGGCGGGGAGGCTGCGGCCAGGCCGCGCCGGGGTCGGGTCCGGCTGGGGCCTCCCCTGCCAGCCAGGCTCCGGGCCTGGCCTCGCCGCCCGGACCCGGGGCCCCCCCGCCCCCCGGGCCAGCCCCCCCTCTCCCCGGGCCAGGCCCCAACCAGCCCGGTTCCCCCCCCCCACCCCGGCGCTTCCTGAGCTCCCGCCCGCTGGGCTCTGCGGCGCCCGGTGCCTCTTCCCCGCACTCACCGCGGTCTCCTCCTCTCTCTCTTCCATGTCTCGCCGCGCCGCCTCCTGCCGCCGCTCCAGAGACCCAAGGGCCAAGGCAACAAAGGTGAGAGGCAGCCGGGCCCCCTGGGGACGCGGGTGGGAGGAGATGTTGTTTTTGTGGGGTGTGGGGATCCCTGGGTGGGGGTGGTAGTAAATCGGGGGGGACTGGAGGCAGCGTGTGGGGCTCCCGTGGTGGCCTAGCTACAGGGGGGCAGGATTTTGCGGGGCGGAGGCGTGAGGAATGTGGGGGGTTCCTTGGAGCATGGGAAATGGGGATTTTAAAGGATCAGATGGGAAATAAGAGTGGAGTGGGAAACGAAGTTCTTTGGGGAGCTCAGCATCGGGATAAAAGAATGTCTCTAGCAATCTCACCTCTTGTGTGTTGCCTCTAGGTGAGTCTATATATTGGAGCTGCCTGCAGGTCATGTCTGGAAGCTATACAGCAGAAGTAATTGTCAGTGAATCAGGGAACTTAGATTAGCTTCCATTGTGGGTCAGAGGAAATTTTCTTTAGAGGACCAGGCTGGTGCGTGTGAGACCTTACCCTTATTAATGTGGCTCAGCCGGCAACATTCAGAACCAGTGAGACATTAGTGACATCACTACCGATGTTATAATACAAAAAATACTTTTAGGTTAATACATGTACTTGTTTGAATTGTGGAGTTCTTTCTAAGGGTATGAATTTTGTCCTTAGTGCAAAATGGATCTGTGCATCAGAAGGATGGGTTAAATGATGATGACTTTGAACCCTACTTGAGTCCTCAGGCCAGGCCGGTGAGTACCACAAAACTTATCTCTTTAGTTAAGGGGTAGGGTGTGCCAAGCAATTACTTAATTTTCTGCCAGTGACTGACTAAAATGAATTTTTCTTTGGCTTTTCTTTGAAGTTTTTAAGTCCTCTCCTCTACCCCATAGATTGACATTTGTTAGCTTTTTATGGCTGTTAAAATAATACTCCTATTTGTCAGTAAATAGGCAGTACTGTGAGTAGAAAACACTCTGGTAATTAGTTCTCGTTAATTGATTAAATTTTATTATTTAGGTGTAGGGCTGCTACAATGAATATTGTTTTTTTTAACAGCAATAATTTAAAAAAATACCTTGGGGTTGGGGAACAAACATAAGGGTAAAAGACGCTCCTTAACACTTCTGCGACTTATATGGGTTGCACAGATGTAGCCATGGGCAGAATTTGAACCCCAAAATGTTTATCCTGAACATAAAATGTTGTGCTTCTGATGATGCTAGAAGTAGTAAAAGGAATTCATAAATCTTGTGATCATTTCTGAACTTTCAGTTTTACTCTTAAGACATGTCACCTCCTTACTCATTTCTGGTTGATTATACAATATGAGGAGTGACTGTATTATATGGCAATGTGAAATATCTCAGTAAAATGTGGTAATGTTCTAGAGGCTTGTCTTTCGGAGAGGATACTATCAGTGTTCTTATCTCTTTACCAAGCAAACTGGAAAATGCATGAAGTTAGTTTTGCTTTATTTTTTACAAAAACCAGACTAGGTGGTTTGATAAATGAAAAGGCAGTGGCAAACGAAACCTTAGCTTTAATTAGAAACTGAGCTGTAAAGGTTGCAGTCAAATCTGAAATTGTCACTACCAGAGACCTCACCACTCTTTTTTTGTATTTTTGTTACTAGCTTCTTATTAAAGATAACTTATACTGTTAATCCTGTTAAACGAGTATTGTGTGACATATATAAAAGATGAAGGAATACGACAGACTTGAGGCAGTATAGACTCAGTTATGGTAGGTATACATATTAAGCTGTATTAGTGACTTTTCAGTTCATCCCAGTTAGCTCATCTGTTCTCAAACAGTCCAGGTGTTAGTCTAAAATAGTCAATAAGTTGTTGCATTTCTCAATTCATTTAGTTTTGTCAACCACGTTTTTATAGTTGGAGTTTTTTCAAACAATGATACCTATTTGATCGGCTCCTGTCATGAGAATTCTAAATAGGCTTCTATCTTTGTTTAATTTGCAACAAGTATGACTTTCTAATATCTCCCTTTTTTTTTTTTTAATTTAATCAATGCCCATCCTCCCTTGTCTCTAGTGAACTTAATTGCCATCATTAGCAGCCTACCTGGTTGGTAAGGTCACTTAGGAGTCTAGCTCTCAGAAAGAGTGTAAAAACCTAGTTTTGAATCTGTGTAGACAGTGTTTATGTTTAGGTTATTTCGGAGACTCCTAGATACAGATACAGTCCCTGCCTACTTCATTAGATAGTACTTTTGTTGTCATAGAAGTTGCTACGACTAATTCTGAAGGGTTTTTGAACATTTAAAGAGACTTTAAATTTACAAGTTGCACTTCTGTGTGAAATTATTACCTACTAACTAAACAGCTAAATTTACTATATCTGATAGTTTAGAGGAAAAGCGATATTTTTTGTTTTGTTTGTTTGGAACATTTAATAAGCACTTAATGAATAGTCACTCACTTTTCCCCTCTGTGTGATGGTATTTTGCAGGACACAGGGAAAACTCTTTTTTTTAAATAGGAAAATGATTGGTTGTAGAACTACAAAAATTGGTAGGGGAATTCACTGGCTGGCATAATACTGGAAGACTCTTTGAAACCGACTAAATTTCAAACTGATGGTGTCCCTTGAAATATCCAGCAAGAAAAATAAAAGATGAGACAAAACTGGTTAGCTCCAAATAAAATTAAGTCCCATTAGAATGATTTCCTTTCATTTCTCACTATGTTGTATAGTTTGTCACCTGCTCTCGTATTTTGTCAGCTCATATAAGATGAGAGAAACAATCACACAGTCAGAGTTGACTGTGGTGCCCCTGAACAAATGGAACAGGCTGGTAGGAAAACAGTGTCAAGGTTCGTTATCGGAAGATGGGACAGAAAATGTATACAAGGCCCTCAGAAATTAAATTGTTTGCTAACATAGTCAACTGCGTACGAGTAGGACTCCTAGAGGCTATGGTAATACAAATAATGAGGGGTGGCTGCATTTTGAAACTGCATTCCAGCTAATATGTTTAAAACATTAGGTAACTAGATGACACAGGTGCATACTTTTTAATTCAGGAGCAAGTGGGAGCTGCCATTTTAGGAGCCACTATTAACTAATTTGGCAACCTACTGAATCTCCTTAAATTTGACTAAGGTGCTTTGTATTCCGAAGTTCAAATGTACAGTTAGTGAGTCTTAAACATTTTAAAAAGTCTTTAGAACTCTAATCCCTGGGGAGAGGAATGCAGAGGAAGAGTGAGTCTGGGGGGGGAGGGTACTTTTCAAAAAGCATTAGTCATCCAGGGGAATTGAATACTGGTGGAGTTCTGTTTGCATATTAATCAGTGACACTCCATCACTCAAGTTTGAGAGAGATAGAAGCACTGGACTTCGTTTAATAACTGTATGCACATTGCTAGGATTTCATCACTGAGCAGTCAGACCTCTCTTCTCTGAATTTACTGTTTTAACCCTTATTTTAATTTGTATGTTCATAGGTTTATTGTACAAATATAACTCTTCTGTATGACATAGATTTAGACAATATCAGTCTATTCTGTAATCCAGCCCTCCCCTGAAAATTATTTGAGACAAAACATAAGAGAATGGGTGAAAAGAGAATATGTTGACTTGATTAGGGACCAAATTTGATCTGACTGTGTCACTTTTTGTGTGCACTGTATGGGAGAAATCTGTCAAGCCAAAGATCTCATCCCTAGGATAGAATGGGTTCCAGCTTTAAATGTAGTCTTCATTATATATTTTTAAGGCCAACTTGCTTGGAGTATTTTAAATTACCTGTGAAACTGGGGAGAGTGTCTCTATCCTTTAAAGGAACATTGTATGATTTTTAGCTAACATCTTAAAAAATCCTTATTTATATTACACACTACAGGGTAGGGCCCAATCCTGCAACATTTCATTCATGTAAATAGTCCCATAAACTTTTAAAGTAAAGACTATTCACTGAGTTAGGTTTAGCAAGATCGAGCTCTTAAATGATTAGAACTGTTCTTCCGAACACACTAACTGATAGACTCAAGGAACTCAAGCTATTTAACTTAACAAAGAGAAGAAGGATTAGGGGTGACTTGGTTAGTCTGCAAGTACCTACATAGGGAACAAATATTTAATAAGTGGCTCTTCAGTTTAGCCGAGAGGAGTATAATGACAAATTATTGCAAGTGACAAATTCAGACTTGAAATAAGCCGTACATTTTTAACAGTGAGGGTAATTAACCGTTGGAGCAACTTACCAAGGGTCATGGTGGATTCTCCATCACTGACCATTTTGAAATCATGATTGGATGTTTTTCTAAAAGATCTGCTCTAGAATTTATTTTGGGGAAGTTCTATGGCCTGTGTTATCCAGGAGGCCAGACTAGATGATCATGATGGTCCCTTCTGGTCTTGGAATCTATGAATTCACTTTTATTGTGCCACTTATCTTTTTCTTCTCAGCTGGGAAAATGAAAATAGACTAGTCAGATTTATTTTCAATTTTCAAGCAGTAGCCCAGTGATATGATGTTTGTTTGGGTGACAAGAACTTCAGGAGAATTTTTTAAAACAAAACCTGTCTCCATTGGTATCTTTACAATTAATTTTCTACTAATTTTAGATAAATTTCAGGCCAAATATAACCTGTTCTTTTAATTTTGAGTCTAGGCAGGTTACTTTCACTTAATTCAAAAAGAGATAGGGAGACAGAACTGCTGTTTCTTTAGTGTACAGAGCTATCTTGATCCTATATAGGTTTTGATGCATATATGGCATGAAGTCCTTCAGGAACTGCTCTTGGCACCCACAGGCATGATTCAATGAAAAATGGAGTGGTGCCTGATGTAAGCCAAGCTTTTAAACAGGAACGGAACCTGGCTTTCATCTTATCTGCATTGGATTGTCATGTAAACTGTCATGTAGCACTAAGACCTGTGTGCTGCAGGTTCGAATTACTGGATGATAAAACCCATTAGTGTTACTGCAAGAACTCCCTGGTGGTATGGTTTAAATATGAAATGACAGATCTTCATGTAAGCAAGTCTTAGTGATGTCTGTTAAGTTTCCGAATTGCAAAATGAAACATCCATGGTAGTAATGTAGGGGCTGTTTGGATGTAAACATCTAGAGAAGAAAACTCAGGAAGTTTTTCTTCCAAACCTGAAGTCCGTCTCTGTAGCTGTGCTGGAAGGGCCTCTCTGGAAAAGCTTTAGGTGATCCCATGTTTTAGTATGTTACTAATAACGTGTGGCCGAAGCTCCAGAATAGTTTGAGTTTTGGGGATGATACTGTAAATTCCATGTTGGTTCTAAAGTTCTTGGGATATTTGTGAGCACTTAATATTAACCTTTGGAGACATTTTTATGGATAATCAATTTGAGATAATTTCAATAGAAACAAATGTGACCTTTAATAAAACCGTTTAAGGAGTTATTCATAATTTTAATAGTGCTTTTGATTGGTCCCCTTCCCCACGCTGTATATCCCTTTCTTTCAAAACCCCACCAACCATGCAGATTATAAAATGCTCTCCATCCCCCCCAAAAAAAAAAACAACAACCCACCTTAAAACCCACTGCGTCAGGCAGGTATTAAATGAAGGTATTCTTTGTACTCTAGATAAAATGTTGAACAGCTCCAGATCATTTTGCTCATGCTATAAAATCGGTCTCCAGTTCCACATGGTGCATCCGTAAACTTCATGCTTCTACATCTTGGGATGAATAGTGTCCTAAATCTTTATATTTAATCTTTCTGGCAATGAAACTGTTTTAATACACGTTTGACAGAGGATACATTTGAAAGCCACGAAGCCTATTTACTGAAGGCTTTGACTATGTTTGAACAGCTGAGGTAGAGGGGTGGGGCACGAGACGAGAATAAAAGGGTTTTTATTCCAGGCCCCTTGATGGTTTGTTCTGCTTATTCTAACTATTCAGTGCTTATTTTTGTTTTGCAGAATAATGCATACACTGCAATGTCTGACTCCTACTTGCCAAGCTACTACAGTCCATCCATTGGATTCTCCTACTCGTTAGGCGAAGCTGCTTGGTCTACAGGAGGTGACCCACCCATGCCCTACTTAACATCCTATGGACAGCTAAGCAATGGGGAGCCTCACTTTCTCCCAGATGCAATGTTTGGGCAGCCAGGGGCCCTTGGCAGCACTCCATTTCTTGGGCAGCATGGCTTTAACTTCTTTCCAAGTGGAATTGACTTTTCAGCTTGGGGGAATAACAGTTCTCAGGGACAGTCCACTCAAAGCTCTGGATATAGTAGCAATTATGCTTATGCACCAAGCTCACTGGGTGGAGCCATGATTGACGGACAGTCTGCTTTTGCCAATGAGACTCTAAATAAGGCTCCTGGCATGAATACCATAGACCAAGGGATGGCAGCACTGAAGTTGGGCAGCACGGATGTTGCAAGCAATGTCCCAAAAGTTGTTGGTTCCGCTGTTGGTAGCGGGTCCATTACCAGTAATATCGTGGCATCTAACAGTTTGCCTCCTGCTACCATTGCTCCTCCAAAACCGACATCGTGGGCTGATATTGCTAGCAAACCTGCGAAACAACAGCCCAAGCTGAAGACCAAGAATGGCATTGCAGGTTCAAGTCTTCCGCCGCCTCCAATAAAACATAACATGGATATTGGAACTTGGGATAACAAAGGGCCAGTAGCAAAAGCACCTTCCCAGGCTTTGGTTCAGAATATTGGTCAGCAGCCAACCCAGGTGTCCCCTCAACCGGTGGGCCAACAGATCAGTAACAGCCCACCAGTGGTACAGGCTTCTCCAGGGCAACAGCCGCAGCCACTGCCCCCACCACCACCACAGCCAGGCCAGCTACCGGTGCAGCAACAGGCAGCTCAGCCAACCCGCTGGGTTGCACCTCGTAACCGTGGCAATGGGTTTGGTCAAAATGGAGTGGATGGTAATGGAGTGGGACAGTCTCAAGCCAGTTCTGGTTCCGCTCCTTCGGAGCCGCACCCGGTGTTGGAGAAATTGAGGTCCATCAACAACTACAACCCCAAGGATTTTGACTGGAACCCAAAACACGGCCGGGTTTTCATCATTAAGAGTTACTCTGAGGACGATATCCACCGTTCCATTAAATATAACATCTGGTGCAGTACAGAGCACGGCAACAAGAGACTGGATGCTGCTTATCGCTCCATGAACGGGAAAGGCCCCGTTTACTTACTGTTCAGCGTCAACGGCAGTGGTCACTTCTGCGGAGTGGCAGAAATGAAATCTGCCGTGGACTACAACACATGTGCAGGTGTGTGGTCCCAGGACAAATGGAAGGGACGTTTTGATGTCAGGTGGATTTTTGTGAAGGACGTTCCCAACAGCCAGCTGCGGCACATCCGCCTAGAGAATAACGAGAATAAACCAGTGACCAACTCCAGGGACACTCAGGAAGTGCCTCTGGAAAAGGCTAAGCAGGTGTTGAAAATCATTGCCACCTACAAGCACACCACCTCCATCTTTGATGACTTCTCACACTATGAGAAACGCCAGGAGGAGGAGGAAAATGTTAAAAAGGTAACCTGCCTGCCTGTCTTCAGGAATTTTGTGGGATGGGGAAGCATAGAGAAGCTAGGTGGTTCAATGGACTAATGAAGTAGCCTGGAGACTTGCGCTCATAAGTGAGTTTGGGGTCTCACTTTAGTCCTAGCTAATCACTTCCCCACATCATGAACCCACTATCTAGTATGGCAGCTCCTGATCTGGATGGGACCAAGAGTAGGAGGGAGTTCTGCAGAACAGCACGGATGTTCTGGTGGAGCTGTGTGGGGAAGCTTATGTGGCACCTGCCTGCGCTAACCTAGACGCTAGTCAGTGCTGCAAGTCCAACTTTTTTTTTCTGAGTATCAAATTTACCTGATTAAAAAAAATAAAATTGATCAGTGTTGTCAAGACTCCTCTGTGCCAAGTATATGTTCTACAATAAGAGAGGCAATCGGGTAATCTATGATAATGTAACAAAGCAATGCGGAATCTTAGTTGTCAAAACATTCTTCCCAGTGGAGTTAAAGTACCATCCATACTGAGTTAGATACAAATCAGGGTGTTGAATTTGCCTGTGGATGACTCCCTCCCCCCCCTTAGGGATATAACTCTTATTTGATCCAAAACACTAATTAAAAATTAGCACCAGCTCCTGGTTTGTTGCCAAGTTATGTAAGGCCCTCTTTAGTTCCAGCAACCGGAAATCCCCCACCTGGTATTTGAAGAGCTAAAACATAAGCTGCAAACAATTCAGTGTGACAATCATTGAACAACAAATGTAACAGGGCACACCTTTTCAAGTACAATATTTTAATGTTTGTTACTAGTATACAGAGATGGGATACCAAACATGACTAGCATTTAGCAGAAAACCTGTAAGTTCGGGTGGGAACGCATTGGAATAGTTATATTGACATTGTGTGAACTTGGCCGGACTTGATGGCAGCTTGGAGGTTCTGGGTGGTTTCATGTCCTAAAAGCTGCCATGTCATTTGAGGCCCAGAATGCAGCAACCAGACAAGAGCAGACTAAGTTTTAACTTGCAGCAGAGGGAGAAGTTAAGAAATCTGATCACTGAAGTGTGGGCTGGAGATCTTCAGGAAGTGGGATTCCTAGTACATTTCACACTTGAGGTGTGCAGAGCAACAGAATTTGCAGTGCAAGGAAAGGTCACATCTTGGGGAAGGGAGGCAGCTGAAGAGGGGGAAAGGGTGTGATGAACCCAGCAGAGAACTGAGAACAAATGCAAAGGTGCAGAAAGTTCCCAGCAAACAGATTTGAAAATTTGTTAGATTTTTAAAGTTTAGACTATTTTTTAAATATTAAAAAGGTTAAATTGTAACTTACTAATGGTCCATACAAGAAGCATCTTAAGAAATTAAATTGGTTTAAACCTCAACTTCAGTTTTTTTAAAATGTATTTGCAGTTTCTGTCCCCTGCTTCCTTCAAAAAGAGTTACCAGTGACAGAGAATGCTAAGAGCAGGAATGGCAGCTGAAAAAGATGTTTAGAACATTGGAGAGTCCTTTTGGCATTACATTTGAGTTAGCTTAGTGTACCACTCAAGTAGAGAAGTGGTTAAGGAAACTATTTCCTCTCTCCCTGTGAGGGAATTTAAACATGCCTATGAATTTCAGAAATACAAGGAATGAACTCCTGTATGTTTAGAAGTAGTACGTTTGCTTTTTACCACTGACTCATTTTCTTTGTTATGGTATATGCTCTGGGTCCCTGCCCTATAATGTCTGGTATGGAGGAAGTGACCTAGCCTGTCATTTTCAGTACAGTACCTCGGGCAGCTTGACCTTTCGGATCACTTTCTGATGCAGCCTTGAAAATCTTTAGGTTTTCCTTCGGCTACTGTTTCATCACTTCAGTGAGAACCAGCAGACTTTGGTTCCTGGCTTCCAGTTTTGTTGGGCATTAATAAAATGGATACTTGTGTTTCTGCCTTGTGACTATTGTTGGCAAAAGCAAATCTTGTGTGGGCAGCATTCTGTGAGCACCTCAGCTGGCCACCTGAAAAGGATTCACATACCAATTTAAAACACTGCCCCAGCAGCAGTTAATGACGCAGACTGCCTGTCCATGGTCTGTTAGACTTCTTTTGTACTGAAGAAACCCCATTGCTAAGGGCTCTTTGTCTCTGCAGTCACAGTCAGTGGAAGATGGTGCTATGTACATGTTCTGCATTCTTGTTCCTTGAAGCTTAAACATCTCCAAGTTTGGCTGATGCCTAACTTTTAACAAGCTTACAACTGTTTCATTTGGTTTCAAACTTGGCCAAAGCTGTTCTATTACAGTTGTTTCTGCAGAGCAGCTTACACAGAGTGACTAATGAATGTACTCTCTCCTAACCCTCTCAAAATTTTGGGGACTCCCTGTGTTTTCTCTCCTGTTTCTCAGGTTATCCCTTTAAGAATACCTGCATCCAAGATATATGGGAGTGACCGATTTCTTTAGAGCACTGTGTAGCATATCTAAACAGGCATGTAAGTGGTACTTTACTTTGGTGGTTGTGCTATGTCCTTTCACTTTATAAAGGGAAGTTAAAAGGCTGAGTTTGTCTAAATCTATTACGAACAGACCACTGGGCCGCTCTCTGCTGTACGTACGTTCTTATGCTGGTCTCCACTTCTTCCCTGTCCTTAGTTAGATTTTGTTCTGTTTTCCAATCCAGAATTAGATTTTCCTTCAAACCATTCGATGTTCTCCTAACCAAGACTGCTGAAGCTGATAGCCAACATAGTCCTTCTCAAGCTGGCTTCAGGCTTCTCAAGACCCTTGACAATTGCTCCCACAGTACACTCCACTGACTGCTGCAGCATGTGGACTGCTTTATTTTATATTTTAAAACTAGCAGTAACCCTTTGTTTCTAGAAGGTATTGCATTGACTTCAGTGAAGTGGTCATGCATATTTAACAGGGAAGTCTCATGAGATTCTGCTTACATTGGAATGGCAACATCTTGTGTATTCCAGACTCAGAAGCAATGGAGGTAAAATGAATGCTCTCCACAGAATTGCACTGGATCTCGGCTTTATAGCTCTGTTCTGTTGTCTTGGCATTATGAATTGCATGTAAACAGTGCACACGTTCTGTGGACTTTAGAAAGGAGTTTGCATAAAGGTTTACATTCTCCAGTTCCAGTGACAATGCGTGTTGTAGTGTGCTTCCTTCTCTATTGATAAAGGTACTTTTCAGAAGGTAAGAATCAAGCTTGTATTGATTTGGGTGTCGGAGTGTATCAGTCTCAAAACAGAGACGTAGGATTTGCCAAATGGACCATTATTTCCCGAAGTGTATTCTCTTTTCTCATTGGTTGACACGTGATGCTTCGAAGGAATATTAAACCACCTTTAAAATACTGAGTGGTAAATGTCACTGCCAATTTTGAGGGGTGCAACTTGTGGAAAAACAACTAAATGGTAAATCTGCATTTACTAACCTGGATTTTTTTATGGTCACTTTTAAAGCACTGTTTCTTTTTTGTTTAAAACAGTTTGTATTTTTTTTGGTTTTGTAGTTGGCTGGAGAAGCAGGAGGGAAAGTATTTTCCAAAGATTGGTGGAGATCCTCATGATTCTTCTGTTACTGTTCTCTTGCCTAATGCCTGTTGTGTTATCCTGTAGAACATGATAAAACCATTCTGAGTAAACAGAGTTAGAACTTCCTTCTCTGTTTTCTTGGGTATTGCAGTTCATGGTGTAAAGTAATTTTTGCTTGCACTGACATGGCTCCTTTCATCCAGGGGTCATAAGATTACCTACCATACTAGTACTAAAAACCCCTGAAAAACCTGGCCAGTATGAGGTCAATTGATAGGTGTGCGAGTGCTGAATATCCTTGCTATGACCCTGTAAAGTTCTGAAATGCACATCCCGGTTCCAGCCTTCTGTAAATTGTGTGCTAGTTAATACATTTGCAATGATACAGTAATAGAGGAAATGGATAAACTGCTCTACTTGTCTCAGTACCTACCTGCTGATGTGTATTTTGCATTTATTATGCCTTTTATCCAACCTCAAGGCACTTAATTGAAACTGATAAATGAGCCTTACATATTCTGTGGGGGTTTTTAAGAGGGAAATCTTATGGTTCTTTCTTGAATGCTCTAATCCAGAAACATGCTTCCTCCTTTAGAAGAAGGGTGTCTTTCCTCTGCTGTAAAATAAGAATAACCAGAAGCCATCTTAGTACAAACAAAATGGAAGTTATATTGTGAAAAGTAATCCAGTTCTAGTTACTGCAATGACACAGAGGCCTGGTCTACACCTAAAACTTAGGTTGACCTAGCTACATTGCTCAGGGCTGTGGAAAAAATTTGCATCCTGCGTGACATAGTTAGGTTGACCTAACCCCCATTGTAGACACAGCTGGGTCGATGGAAAACTACTTCCATAGATCCAACTACTGCCTCTCAGGGAGATGGATATACTGCAGTGAAGGAAAAACATCTTCTGTCTTTGTAGCAAACTTCCGTGCCACAATGGGGTAGTTGCAGTGCTGCAGCTGGGCCCCTGTAATGCTTGTAGCATAGATGTACTCTGAGTTTTAGCGAGTTAATAAATCTCATTAAGCTACAAGATTTAATGGCTGTTAAAGTCAACTGGTGGCTTGTGAAGCTGATCCCTAGAAGTTGTCAAGATGAGAAGTTTAAAATTGTTTCTTTAGGATTGGTAATCGGATTAAGAGCCTTTCACCTCTAGGCCACCCGGTCAAATGCAGTACACGTTGTGAGTAACCAAAAGGTATTACCCTCTAGCAGGGAATGGCCTACATGAAATGAGTTAATCTCAGGCCATTTTCCAATGAGCTAATTGCTTAATCACAACTGGTACCCTCACTGGCACCCTCATGAAGAGACCAAGGAAATTGAATGTTGTTCTGCTGGAGGTGATCTCTCCAGAACAGTGCAGGGGCACATTGGCAAGGGACAGTTTGCAGAAGACTTTTTCTTTTCTCCCTCAGTGTTGTCTTTGTCCTTATTGATCAAAGTAAACTTGATCTGTCGATATGTCTCAATTCCCTTAAATGATCTTATTTGGCATTTGTGTTTTTAACAAACATTAAGCTGCATGCATCAGCTGTTAATACCACAGTGAACTAAAATGAAAGCCTTTTTAATGTGGTGGGTGTCCGATTTTCTCCCCCTCTCCAATAATTCAAGTTAAAGGTGCTGCTGTTTAGGGTTTGTGTTGCTGTTCTTTGAATGTTTTTGGAGTGCTTTAGGAAGAGGATTCCCCAGAAACTTCATGAGATTTTGATACATGGAGGGAAAATGTTGTGGGTGGTTTGGTTTTGTTTGTTTGTTTTTTTAGGGAAATGTTGGTAACTTACTAACACTGGTTGATAGCCCATTGGTGGAGGGCAGTGTTACAGAACTCTAGGTAACTTAGCTGTAATAATCTGAGAAGCAGCAATTTCTCAAGGAAAGTTTCTTTTCTCTGAAGCTAAATGTCAGTTGGCTGTTTTGTTTTCTGAAAGCTCAATGCAGCTGAGCATATGTAGTGTTCTCCTGCCTGCTTTTTCTGCCCAGTGAAGAAGTATAATTGATCAGGTGACACTACTTAAGCTGATTAGCGTCTAGGAAGAACTAGGAAAGTATTAGTGTGTGAACACATGAACCTCCTGTATTCAGAGTTTTAGTAGGTTTAGCTTTACATGAGCTAGATGACTGACCTCTTTAGAAAGAACAGGAGAACTCGTGGCACCTTAGAGACTAACATTTATTTGAGCATAAGCTTTCGTGGGCTACAGCCCATTTCATCGGATGCATAGAATGGAACATATAGTGAGGATACAGACTAACACGGCTGCTACTTTGTGACCTCTTTAGGTCCCTTCCAGCCCTACGTTTCTATTTGTTCTTAGAATGTATTCCTGCGATCTTTTTCTGTCTGACAGGTCACTTTTTTTGCTTTGTCCCTTATGTAAGGTGTCCGGTGACGAGTATTAATTTAAGGGAATTCTTTTTGTACTCTTTAGTTTGTCATTGTATGAGCATATTAGCTACGGTTATTAGAACCCTACCTTAATTTCTAAAATGTACTCCGTTGTACTTCGTAGTAATAGTAAGTCTTACAGCCTTACAAGTTAATAAGCCAGTTCCTCAGTGGCACAAAACTGGACCATTTGTCCTGTAAAATAGTGCAACTGCACTTTTACTGCAGTAAAGTTGTCCAAGGAAGTCTCGGTTAACAAGAATTGTGGTTATGCAAGCTGATGACTAGACGAGGGAGTTGATTGTTGCTCTTTCCAATGCGTAGCTGCCCGGCGTGCTGCTTTTTAATTGAAGGATAAGTCATGTAATAATGCATTTGATCAGGTTAATAACAGCATTTGGGGGTTTTGTGAGCCATTCTATAGAGCACTCAAAATGCAGACAGCAATTCTAGTTTCATACTGTTAGAATTTCTTTATTAAAAGGGCAGTGCTGAGCGGTTTTTTGTGTTAGCTGCTTTTCTATTGTTTGTAATAGAATAGTAAGGTAGGAACTTGGGGGGAAAAATAATAAAAAGAAAAGAAACTATAATTTCCTTCTCATCTGTCCTCTGTCGAATTGAGCTTGAAATTAAAAGGCATTTGTTACCAATGCGCACACAGAAAAGGAGTTATTGGTTGCTGTGCTCCCTGGCCTGTCTGTCATAAGAATGACAAAAGTATAGGTCCTATATAAAGTGGCTACCTTTAAGAATTTCTTGGCATCATAGTAGATCTTTAAGAGATTAAAGCCCTGAGGATCATGCTGTCTGGAGTCTTATGTAGCAGGTCATATTTTGGCCACAAACAGGTTGATCCTTGGGTTCAGACATGTTTATAAGACAACACTATGCAACTGTAAAAAACTAAGTAGGAATTCATATGTCCATAGGGCATAAGATTCCCTTTTAAATACCTAGGAAAAAGAGAGATTTGTATAAAAGTCCTAGGGAGTGTTGCCCTCCTTACTGGAGCTCATTAACTGAATTTTGGTATCAACTGGTTAATGGAAGTGGGAGACAGCATGGCCTGTTGTCTGTGACTTTATCTTAAAATGAATATTAAGCTTCTCTGGCTTACAGAATGAAGTACTTGTTGTCCAGGCTCCATGGGGGTGGATGTAGAGTTGTCCAGACTTCAGTATTATTCAAACCTGGCTGTCGCATTTGTATTGTATGACGATGAGTACAACAAATGCTTTATTAGCTTCGCATCAATTGAGATTCTGAATCCGGGAAGTGGGTGAACTTCCCTCTCCAGAACATCTTGTGGTTCAAATTGTGTGGTGCTAACACTTACATTCTCTACTATGTAGTCAGCCAAAGTCATAGGACCCATTTCATGTGACCCAGAGTGAGATTTGATCCCAAGCCTGCACCAAGGGTACATTACCTCCCTGTAATCATTGCAGATTAAATCTCAAGGATGTACTATAATGTTGTATTAATTAGGTGGAATAAATGGTGTAACTGGTTTATGTTAACATTAAACCGTGTTAAACAAGGTCAGGGGTTTTATATACAAAGACTTTGCCTTGATACTAAGCAAGCTAAATACACTATTTCTAAAAATCATTCTAACCTTTTATTAAAGTTAAAGAAGGAAAAACAGTCAAAGCATTTGAAATGTAAAGTCTTAAGATTTACATTTTAACATCCAGTATCCCTTTCCCTTTAGCTGGAGAAAATTTATAGAAGGAAAAACCTCCTTGTTCAATAGTCTCTTAGATAATATGAAAGATGGCAATAACTGGCCGCCTGGGGAGAAGAGAAGTTGTTAGCTGAGGTGGCTGGAGCTTTTGCTGTTGAAGTCTAATGCTGTTTCACCCCAGGTGGTGGTTGGGATTCAGCTAGAGAACGTAAAGGTGGTGAGCTCATCTGGGTCCCTCTGTCTGGCCTGGTCCGGCCAGGACGTGTCTCGGAATCAGGGAGACAAAGGTCCTGGGTCCCTGGAGATGGTGGAGGTACCAGCCATCATGGTGAAGCTTCCTTCAGTAGCCAGGTTTTCTCCCCAAAATATTTAAGAACCCCAGAAGGGAGCGATGGGTGGAGTAGCCCATCCCCTCATGATTTTGTTTACCAATTAAACCTAGTTTCTCACCCACCAATTTTGGTTCATTCATTTTTTAGTTCTATGATTTTCTTGTTTACCAGGCATGATCTTAACACAGTCCTTGAGTTATACCAGGTCTTTTTGTTTGGACTTGCTATCTTCCATTTGCACCTTTTTCACATTAACCCTTGTTTTAAGTTATGGTGAATTCTACTCTTTACTGTTAAGTCCAATCATTACAATAACATTCAAAGGAAGGTTCTTGGTAAATGCCATTGACTTTATTAAAGCTGGGATAGGAGACTTTAACTCTTTAACATGTAAGTCATGTAGAAAGTGTCTGATCCATACTCCTTGAAAGACCCAAGCAGGGAAACAGGCAAACTGCCCAGTAACACAGTGCTGTCAAATGCACAGCGCCAGCAAATTGAAAAAATAGTCCATTATTGCCTCATGTATGTCATGACATACATGCCAATGTATACACAAGAATATCTGATGAAGTAAGACTGGGGCAAGGGAAGAAGACTGGACTTGCCAGTAGAAGAAAAATTCTAGGCCTCACCAATAGCCACAGTTTGAAACTTACAAGAGTATAGTCAGTTTCACTGCTGTTGCCCATAGCCTTCTGAACAGTAATAAAGCTAATGAGATTCTTGTAAGTTTTTATATTTGGCTGTTCAGGAAAGCTGTAGCACCTAGTTACCAAATGGTGGGGGGAGGAGGAGAGTGTTGGGAATGTTCTTATTAACAGCTGGGTGTGGGAATAGGGAATCCTGTTTCCTTCCGGGATCTTGGAATGGAAGCTACAAATGTATTTTGCCTATACACTAAAGCCAGGAGGGGATTCGGGTCCAAATACCATGCCCAGGTAGGAAGCCCAGTGGTGCTTAATAGATGTCTCTGGAATCCCACTCAGAAGGCTCCCATAACTTGTATTAACTTCCGATGGCTAAGGGGTGCTGGTAAATTTTTCAAAGCTTAACTACCTGTGGTTTTTGTAGGGGATCTAAATGCTCATATTCACTGAAAAGGACCAACTAGCTCATTGTGACGTGGCTTTGGGTAGTTGGTGTCCAGTAGCATGTTGTTGTTTGCTTTAGGACCACATACCATTCTGTTTCCTGTGCAAGTTGCACGCTTCAGGGCAGCTGCATCCTGCAGGAAAGTTCCTCTAAGTGTTTGTAGAAATTGGACTCCTTGTTGCTTCAGAATGCCGTTTTGATCTGGAGTGTGAAGACTGGCAGAGTTCATCCTTTGCACTAGATTGCATCCGTTTTGGTGGTGCCTTGAAAGCGGGGGGGGGGGGGGGATTTGAGCATGTCTGCCAGCCAGTTGACAACCAGGAACAGCTGACAGCATGTAACTGCCACTGCAGAAATAGAGGCAGTCTTTCTAAGACTTCCATGAAGTCCCTCCCGACACCCTAGCTCCCAAGCTGGATGGTTGACATAAAAATGCAAGCTGTGGTTTAAAATGCACAGATCATGTGGTGGTTGGGGTTCTGTAAGTGCTTACGATAGGTTAGTCTTGTTTTGGTTACAACCACTCTTGAAAGAGGACATCTTGCTGTTCCCTATTTCCTCTGTAGGCCTTGATAGCCGTTTGTTGATTAGATACTAGAGTGATCAGCATCTTAGACAAACATTAGGTGTTGTGCTCAGTTTTTTGAAGCAAGACCTTTCTAACTGTCAGGATGTGCAAACTCAGCCTGATGCTGTGATTTGGCTTTTCAGTCTGATGTGGACCTTTTTGAGAGAGTCCCTCTTCTCCAATATCCTGCGGACGGATGCAGTTGAGATTTGCTGGAACACTTGGGTTGTCTGTGCCTGTAATTCAGATTTCCAGGACTGATTACATATCCTCCTTTGGCATATGATCCCACAGATGGGTCTCATTTTGCTTGCCCTCTGGTCAAGTTGTTAGGCTTTCTTGTTTAATCAAGATTCTGATTAAATTTTAATTTGCTATCAGAGCAGGAGGAGTTCTAGCATGGAGTTATCAACATGTCTAGTATATTTACTTTTTTGAATTTTAAGGAGCTCCTTTACAAGAGTGCAGAGTGATAAATTTCAGCCATTGTCACAAACCAAGAAAAATCTGCAGACTGAATGGAGCTAGCGTGTCTGTTGCTGTGTAGGTCAGGGTAGGATGCAGCTCTTTCCTCTGCAGTTGTATTGGCTTTCCAGTGCCAACAGTAGTAAAATATTGTGTTTTGTATATAAACTGAGCATTTTAAGACTCAGAAGCTGCATGGGGAGCGGATAAGCATAGTAAGAAGGTGCTATTTCAGGGAGTTATTTGTGCTAACCATAACCACATTTTAAGCTGATCTTGTTGGAAAGGCTGGCAGAGCAAAACCATCATTGGTAGAAACATCACTCTTATTTCTAGTTCAAGTCAGAAGTCATTGTGGTGTTGCATAACTTTTGGAAGCCCTGAAACTGGGTTAGTTTGGTTAGGACTGCATATGATCTGACGTGGGAGGCCTCAAAGGGTTTATTTCCAAATGAACAAAATGATTCTAGATTTAAAGAATCCCAGTAGTTCCAGCAAACGTTATTGAAGATGGTGGGGCTGAATTCTGCTGTTGGGCAGGGCGCACATCTCCCATTGATCTCTGCTGCAGTTACATGCATGTATCTAGAGGACAGAACTTAGTCATCAGTGCATATGACCTTAGCGGAAGGAGCGTGGTCTATTGTAAGGGTTTTCCAATTTCCATAATGCAGCCCACAGCCTAAAAGTTTCAGGTCTCACCACTTCTCCCACTCAGGCATACAAAACACCCCTGTGCTCATTACAGCAGCTGCTTATGTGGAAAAACATTGGGAAAGTAACGTGTGTTGAAATCGGACAACACCGTGACCAGCCCACCACCAAGTGTGCTGACACGCTTGGCAATCACTGGTGTGGTGGTGAGGGCCTGAAACTAGCAGTTGAGTTCTGGGTTCTGTGGCAGGTTCTGTCCTTATTTGTAACCTTGGATAAATCTTTCTCCAGCCGTAAAGTGGGAATAATACTTGCCTACCTCACAGCAAGTGCTGCTTGTAAATCAATGTAAGAGCCTCTGCAAGGTGCTATACAAGTACATAGTATTGGCATCTGTGTATCAGTCATTTCTAATGTGCCATTCGTCATAGTATGTAGGTGCTAACTATAAACTTTCAGGTAAGTCTTTTACTCTCCTGTCAGGATTGGCTCCCAAGCTGTGTGACTGGAAACTGCATCCTCTCATCCGATTGCTGCACTAGACCCATTCATTCAGTAATGTCACAAGCCGGCTTGTGACATCATGGCTTCCTCCCTATAACTGGTGACATGGCTGAAATTAATTATGCAGGATAATCACGTTCTGGCCTTGTCTGGAATGGAGAATTTTGATTCAGCTCTCTAGGATATCTGTAAACACAGCATGTCCACGGCCGTGCTTGCAAAAGTGTATAGGTGTCTATTCCACCTGCTCTGAGCAAGGATATGTTTCTTGTTATCCATTGTGTTGCTCGGTACTGTGTACAATTAGTCCTCCCATTGTATTCCCACAGTGCTCTTCCCCGTCCTTCACTGACAGGTCACAGCTCTCGCTTTGCCTGGTCTGTCCCCTCTCTCTTCTTCTACTTTTCATTATACTTGAGCCAATCTTTGTTGATCAAGGGCAACTTTAATAAAACGCAATGTGGATATTTTTTGTCATCCAGGGATTCGCATGTCAAAGGGCAGAATCTCATGGTTCATACCTGCAGGTACACATGCCCCAAGCCCTTTTCCTGGGATTTTGCGTGGGGGTTAGCTTAGCAGGATTCCCCACACTCCTGAGATGTGAGGAAAAACAAGAATAGAGATGTTGTGGGTACACAGCACTTAACCCCCACCTCTGACCCCGGAAAATCTGCCTACCTACCTCTCTCTCTCGTAGTCCAGCACTCACTTGTTACCTTCTATAACCCCTGGAGAGCAAGACATCTCTCCCGGTGCGTGGTGGGATGTCCCACTGCATTGGCTGAGGGCGTGGACTATGTTGGATTGTATAGAGGGGACGTCGTCTCTAGGCTAAGGCCTCTTTCCTAGAAGGAAATGCAAGAGAAACTGCTCGTTCAGCTACAAACAAAAGCACAGGAAAAAAAACTACTGCCATGAATGAAGAGAATGAAATCACGCCCCGTATCTCCTTCAGCACTGAGAGCAGTGCTCACATTAGTACACACTGGCCTTTCAGACCCCAAGTGGTTGCACCGGAGTAGAAGGAAACTGCTCGCTTTCCCTCCATGCATATGCATGGATGAGAGCATAAACCCAGATCCTTGTGCCATGCAAGGAAAAGTCGCTTGCAGCAGGTAACAGAATGAGCCAAAAATCTGAAGGGGGCAAATAGACACCCTACACCATTTCTTTATAAGAAACTCCCCCTAAATATTCTGTAAAGCTGCAATAGTGGGGGAAGTAATGGGATTATTCTGCGCCAGAATGCGGCACTAGTTCTTCAAGCCTCTTCAGGTTGTTATACTGAATATTCAGTTGAGAGAAACTTTCAGTACGATCCCCCATCCTGAAATTAAACAGTTCGTATCTAGTCTTCTTCCTTCCGTCTCTGGCCTTTTTCCAGATTCCATGAAGGATCCATTTCTGGGACTCTTCTTGGGTTGTGTTGTCCTTTGTTCCTGCATCCTGTGACTTTTTTTGCTCCATCTCCCCTGTGCCATTCAAAAAAGAACTAAAGTTCATGGAGGATAGGTCCATCAATGGCTGTTAGCTAGGATGGGCAGGGATGATGTCCCTAGCCTCTGTTTGCCAGAAGCTGGGAATGGGTGACAGGGGCTGGATCACTTGATGATTCTCTGTTCTGTTCATTTCCTCTGGGGCACCTGGCATTGGCCACTGTCGGCAGACAGGATACTGGACTAGATGGACCTTTGGTCTGACCCAGTAGGGCCATTCTTATGTTCTTATTCCTCTTAGACCCCTTGTCTTCCTTTCCTTGTGCCATGCTTTGGCTTTTGGAGTAGCTTTACTTTCCCGGAAGGGGAAGGACAAAGCAACTCATTAAACGCGTGTTTTGGGATCTGTCTGGTCAGCTAATCAGTTGAAGTGGTCAGCAGGGACTGCAGCCACCATCTGCAGGACAAGATGACTCTCTCTCTCACTTGACGCTACAATGTGGGGGTGGCAGTTCTAAGGCTGTGTATTCCTGCAGCTAGCTTAAAACCCATCTGTGCCTGAGAAGGTAGAGTTCAGTTCATGCAGTTAACCTCTTCCTGAGTGGGTGTGGCATCTGTCCTTGGTTAGTGAACTGTGCTGGATTCAGAACCAGGAGGCAGAGGAGGAGAAAGACCTGGCAACTTCATTTCGATTTGCAGCTTCCCCCAGGCATATGGCTTTATTATTTATTTGTACCGTGGTACCCAGGGATCAAAACTGCTTTGGTTATCTGTTGTGGTTCTTGATTTCTCCTGTTTTCAGGTCCGCTCCATTTGTATGGCAGATATTCATGAACAGAATTTGCTCCACCTTAGCCTAATTTTCATCTAAAAGGCAACGTGTAAGTAGACAGGGCTTTGTCTCAAATGTCCTGTGGAGAAAGGAAAGTAGGGGTTGACTAGGACTATTGTGGGGAAGAAGCTTTAAAACTGAAGCGGTGTTCCACTCACTGTATCCTTGGTTGATGGGGGTAGGAAATGTATTGTTGCAAATTGGCGCTTAGTCCTCGCCTGCAAGAAACTTTTACTGGTTATCCAGTGGGTGCAGACACTCTTATTCCAGTGTAAGGGTGGTTTGGTTAGATTTAGATTAAACCTTTTTCCAAGCGACATAAACTAAATCAGAAAAGGCCCCCTTGTACCAAAACATGGCTGTGTCTACCCTGTGGAGGCTATGCCAGCAGAGTCTCCTAGTGTCGAGACAGACTGTGACAGAAGGAGTTTTCTGGGAGTGCAGAACACCATCTCCTCAGATGATATGAGCTACATGGATGGAAGGACTCTTCTGTCAACATAGTTGTGTTTTGGTGGCATAACTCTGTGGGTCGGGGGGTGGTTTTTCACATGCCTAACCAATGTAGCTATGCCAATATAACTTGTTTCAATGTAGACCAAGCTGAAGTGTCTCGACCCAGGGAGTTGTACTGGGGTACAAAGGCCTGAGGCTAACCAGACACCTGTAGTTGTCATTTTCCGTTGTTGATGGTGAATGGTAATGGTTAACTTTTCTCAGTGCTGAGGGTAGAAACTGGATCCAAGAATGGTTTCAGTGGGGGCCAACTTTTTCAATGAACTTGAAGCAAGAGATCACGGGGAATGACTAGGTGGAGAAAAGGGGGCAATCAGTAACTGGATGTGAGCATCATTGTTCATGGAGAGCTCATCTGCTGGCAAATTTTTGGTAGTCTTATTGACGTTGCATGTTAAATTGTCAGGGATGTTTAAAAAAATGCTTTGAGTCGATTGAAATTAACCTCTCTCTCTCTCTCTCCAATGTGATTTTTTTTTAACCCTTTGTGATAAGCTGGACTCAAGTTCTGTGGCAAAGCCCCTTGATTATGAAGTAGCACAGAGGGAAGTTTTGCAGCAGCTGCATTTAACATTTAAAAAGTTAATGAATCCAACATGAAAACAAATGATATCAATGCAGTAGCCACTGAGGTTTCTTTGATATGAATTTCAATGTAATTTACTCTTTTCCATTTTCGTTTTTCGATATGCCATCGATTTTTATCCTGACAATGCATAATTGTGGTGTATCAGTTGTCAAGGGGAAGTTGTGGGGGTTTGGCAGCTGGGTAGGGAACAGATGAGGATTTGGCACCTGGAGAACCATAGGAGGTACTTTGGGGATTTTGGAATAACTACCTGCTTCTGTTAAAATGATCAGCAGTAAAATAGTTGACATTTCTACTGTCCCAGATTGAGGTCAATAGAAGGAGTTTTTGGAACAAATTGATAAATTAAACAGTAATAAGTCCCCAAGACCAGATGGTATTCACCCAAGGGACTGGGTGGGGCTCAAGTATGAAATTGCAGAACTACTAACGGTGATGTGTAACCATCGCTTTAAATCAGTCTCTCTACCAGAAGATGGGAGGGTAGCTAATGTGACACCAATTTTAAAAAAAAGACTCCAGAGGTGATCCTGGCAATTACAGGCCAGTAAGCCTAACTTCAGTACCAGATGAATGGTGTGAAACTAGAGTAAAGAGCAAAGCTATCAAACCCATAGATGAACACAGTATGTTGGGGAAGAGTCAACGCTGCATTTAAAAAGGGAAATCATGCCTTATCTATATAGTAGAATTTTTTGAGAGGGTCAGCAAACGTGGACAAGGGTGATCCAGTCCATATGGTGTACTTGAACTTTCAGAAAGCCTTTGACAGGGTCCCTCACCAAAGGCTCTTAAGCAAAGTGGGCAGTCCTGGGATAAGAGGGAAGGTTCTGTCATGGCTCAGTAACTGGTTAAAATAGGAAACAAAGGGTAGGAATAAATGGCAGTGTTCGCAACAGAGAGAGAAATAATGGGGTCTCCCGAGGATCTGTACCGAGACCTGTGTTGCTCAACGTATCCACAAATCTGGGAAAAGGGGCAAACAGTGAGGTAGCAAAACTTGTAGACGCTACAAAAATTGCCATATATACTCGATCATAAGCCGGTTCGTTTATAAGCAGACACCCCCCCCCCCCCCCCACCCCCGGATGGATAAGTTAAAAATGGAAAAATTTTATAACCAGTTTATAAGCCGACCCTATAATTCAGGGGTTGGCAAACTTTTTGGCTCCTGGGCCATCAGGATAAGCCGCTGGTGGGCCGAGATGGTTTGTTTACCTCGAGCGTCCGCAGGCACGGAGGTAAACCTAAGTAAACAAAGTGTCCTGGTGCGCCAGCTGCTTACCCTGACGGGCCGGGACAGCAACTGGTGGGGAAATTTTTGGGAGGGGAGAAGCTGGGAGTTAGGGGAGTAACCCCTGTGACCACCCTCCACATGACCCTACCCCTAGCCCAGGACCCCCACACTCTCCCCATCCCTTCCCACCTTATCTGGGGAGGGCCAGGGGAGGATGTCTGCTCCGGCGGGCCAGACCGGGCGGGGAGACTCTGGCCCCACCTCTTCCCTTCTGGCTCTGCTGGCTGTGCTGCCTCTCCTTGCCCCCTCTGGGGGCGGGGGGGGGGGGCTGTGTCCCACCTCTCCCTCTCTATCCCCGTTCGTAAGCCGACCCCCTTCTCTGGTGCTTCCCTTTTTTACTAAAAAAAAAAAAATTCGGCTTATGAAGGAGTATACACGGTACTCAAGATAGTTAAGTCCAAAGCTGACTCTAATGCGTTACAGAGGAATCTCGCTAAACTGGGAGACTGGACAATAAAACTGCAGATGAAATTCATTGTTGATAATTGCAAAACAATGCACATGGGGGGAAAAATAATCCCAACTATACATACAAAATGAGGGGGTCTAAATTAGCGTAAGAAAGATTTGGGAGTCGTGGGTAATTCTCGGGAAACATCTGCTCAGTGTGCAGTGGCAGTCAAAAAAGCGAACGATTTAGGGACCATTAGGAAAGGGATAGATCATAATGCTATTATATTAAATCCATGGTATGTCCCCACCTTCAATACTGTCTGCAGTTCTGGTCACCTCGTCTCAAAAAAGATCTCTTAGAATTGGAAAAGGGGCAGAGAAGGGCAACAAATGAGTAGGGATATGGAACAACTTCCATGTGAGGAGAGATTTAAAAGGACTGGGACTGGTCAGATTAGAAAAGAGACGACTAAGCTGGGATATGATAGGTCTATAAAATCATAAGTTCATGGAGGATAGGTCCATCAGTGGCTAGTAGCCAAGATCAGGGGTTCTCAAACGGGGGGGGGGGGGGGTCAGGACCCCTCGGGGTTGTGAGGTTATTCATGGGGGGGTCGCGAGCTGTCAACCTCCACCAAAAACCCCGCTTGCCTCCAGCATTTATAATGGTGTTAAATTAAACACACTTTTAAACATATTTATTGGGGGAGGTCGCACTCATAGGCTTGCTGTGTGAAAGAGGTCGCCCGTAAAAAGGGTTTGAGACCCACTGGCCAGGATGGTCAGGGACACCGCCCCATGCCCTGTGTGTAAACCCCCAACTGCCGGAAGCTGGGACTGGATGACAGGGAATGGATCACTCAGATTGCCTTGTTGTGTTCATTGCCTCTGAAGCACCTGGCCCTGGCTGCTGTCAGAGAAAGGGTACTGAGCTAGATGGACCATTGGTCTGACCCAGCATGGCTGTTCTCATGTATTGCCATCTTTAGGTTTCAGTGCTTACCACTCCATTCAATGCCATTTGCACTTCTTTTGTACCGTCTGCCTTGAAAAAGTGAAGTGTGAACCAATCCCACGTCAGCCTGAATCTGCGGTTCGTGTTGGCTGGAAGCGTTGTTGTTTAAAATGAAGGATTGTACCCTGGATCATCAGTCTTCACGAGGCATGAATTCTGTGGTTGGAGAACTGTCAGGGGCTCGGTTTTATAGCCCTGAGCAAGCAACTTGCCAGTGCCGAGTTCACTGAGGGACTGAACACAAACGGTTTTCAGTTCCTGTTCTCACTAGCCATAAATGAGTATCTGATCTCCTTCAACAAATGGACCCCTGCTGCCAATTCACTCTTGAAAGCCCCCAAATCCCTCCTTTCCCAGGGCAGGTCACTCCTCCTCCCCACTGTTACCTACTCGCTCTCTAGACTGGTTTCTAGCCTGATAGAATTGAGAACTGGAGGCAGGTCTCTTGGGAACTGCTTTCTGAAGATCCCTTTACAGGAATGGGGAAGAGAGTCCTGTTTCGCCCCACCAGTGAGGCTCTGGAAACCCTCACTGATAACTAGCACAGTGGCTGCCTCTACCTGGCCCCACAGACTGTGTCCAACCAGTTAATTGACAGAACATTAGCAGTGAGTAGTTCGTTTATTTCACTAGCTCTTCACTGGCTGCCCTTTCCCCCCCTTTCCTTGTTTGTGTCCCACTTCCCTTCATTATACTTGGCAGGCTGTACAAAACAGGAGGAATCTAAGCAGGTTGCATCTGAGAGAGCTGTTTTTTAATGAATTAGACTGGTAGGACCTCTGCTCTTGCTGTCTGCAAAAGATGTTGCTGGGGGTAGGGAGAGGAAAGGAGCAGGGTGCAAGGGGAAGGGTTGTGGTGGCAACTGCTATTCTAAAGGGGAAATGGCAAATGCTGGGAGGCATCACACGATACGATGTATGTACATAGTCATACTAGCCATGTGCAGCTGCCCTCTTAAAATGAGTTCCTGCTCCTTGAACAGAAACGGACTGTTTCTCAGATTCACCTTAGTTATAATGGACCTCTCCGGTCAGAAACCAGATAGACCTCTAAATATTAATGTAGACACACTCCCCTCAGGGAAGGTTTTAGGAATTCATAGATTCTAGAACTGGAAGGGACCTTGAAAGGTCATCGAGTCCAGCCCCCCCCTGCCTTCATTAGCAGGACCAAGTACTGATTTTGCCCCAGATCCCTAAGTGGCCCCCTCAAGGATTGAACTCCACAACCCTGGGTTTAGCAGGCCAATGCTCAAACCACTGAGCTATCCCTTCCCTAATTCTGCTTCAGTGTGGGGAGGTGGACTGGGTGATCTTTTGACATCCGTTCCAGCCCTATGTTTTCATGGTCTGTGTATGAGATAGTAGTGAACAAAATCCTGTTCCCTCTTGACCCATGCAAGTTTTGCAAGAGTTGCTCTAAACTAACCACCTTCTCTTTTCTCCTGCAGGAACGCCAAGGCCGTGTCAAGTAAAAGGCTACGCTTCCCACAGAGACTGCAGCAGAGGTTGCATCCGGGATATCTTTCAAAGAGAGAGAGAGAGGAGAAAAAGAACACCCCAGAGAGAATTAGGACTTTTTTTCTTAATTTCATTGACTTTAAAACAAAAACTTACAAACTTGCAGTTTAAAAAAAAAAAAAAGTATTGGAATGTCACGAGACATAGGACTAAAAAAACAAAAACAAAAAAAAAATCCCTTCTAGGTAGAGTATAGGTAAAAACTGTCCCCTTTCTTTTGGCTTTGGTTGTGATTTCAGAGCATATGCTTTGTTTTTTGTCTTTTTACTATGTTTTCCGGATTTGAAAGTCCGTAAGTGGCATATGCCTTTTTTCTCTAATTTTTAAACCCCGCTGCATCCCTTTCTTCCACTTCCCTCGTGCCTCCTTTCCCCCTGGTTTTGACATTTGCACTTGGAACACCGAGTTGTGACTTTTTTTGGACATCCGCCGCAGAAAGTGGAAGAACTGTTTTTTCCTTGGACTGGAAGAGGAGGAATTTTATGAATTATTTGGGTTTATTTGCCTGGAAGAATTGAATGGAAATTATTGCCAAGGTTGTGTCTAAGGGTGGTTTGTTTTCCTCTGACCCTTTGTTACTCAAAAGTCAAGTACTAGGAGTCCTAAGAAATGTTCTGTTCTTGTGCATTATATGGATTACAGATTAAGTCTGGATTAATTTGATTTAAAGGCTGAGAACAGTGGTAAAAACTTGTTTTGTTTACAGGAACATGAATTTTGAACGAAAAATATTGTAAAATGTGTAGTGAATATGTTTCTTCAGTTTCTTGTTAAGCCAATGAGGAATGGGCGTTGCCTTTCTTTTCACCATTAATCACTTCTCAATAATAAACGTGAGATCCTGTTGAGCATCACTTGTGTGCCAGTTAGTTTTCAGTGTGGTAGGTGGTGCCCAGGCTGTGGCTATGAGGAAGCCGTACATGGGAGAATAAAATTGCAAATGGGGTAGCAGGCTAATACTTCAGTTCCTAACTTCTGGTTCATTGGCTATTGTGTGATCCCTGCAGGGTTTTGAGCCAGTGCTCTAGGCTTCCCCGGTTTGTTTTAAACATCTTTGTTGGGACCCAGCACTTTTGTTTTATTTGTATGCACTCTGATCATCTACGGGAGCTTGGTCTCATCCAAACCCTCCTCTCGCTGGTTTGAGACTGGCTTTGAAGCAGGTCAGTTTGGCCCATGTATAACAAAACTGAGACCCACTCTGAGCCTATGGTGATAGTTTTTATGTATGTGAACAAGATCAAACTGAACTAATGTATTGCTGACTCACATTACAGCACCTATTAAAATAGAATTGGGGTACGGTCTATGGTAAACAGGTCCAGGAACATATGAGTTCTGCTAGAGTGGACTGGCCCTAAATATGAAACCTGGGGACTAACTGGTACAGCTGAGATTTGCCTGATAAATGAGGATAGCTGCTTTGGTTAACATGCCAGTTTTTTGCATTTGAAGGCCTGCCTTCCAAGGTGCCAAGCAAAGCAAGTTTGATCTCTGAACATTTTCCTACATTACAAATGATATTTATCCCCGAAATACCGGACTTGTCAAGATGTCCCTGTTTAGGAAGGTCAGAATGGGAAGAACAAGGATGCTCCAGATCGGGATTGGGGTGCATTGATGCAGCTGTGTAGGGAGCCCAGGCCTGGAATAGCAGGAGATGCCACAGGTCAGGACTGAGGTACGGTGTTTGATCTGTGAAGGCCGTAGCTCTCCAGTAGTTGCATGCACTATGCCTGGCTCTAGCCTATGCTACAACATTGCCTCTTTCCCAAGTACAAAAAGTGTCAGTGTCAAATAATGGGGTGCATTAGCTATTAAGTTCTATACAGTGAGTAGGTTAGAAGACCCTACCAAAGCCCTTCAAACACATACGGGTGGACTTGGGTCCATGATCTCTTTTTCTTGTGAAATAGTTTGAGATCAAAAATCCAAGTCTCCTGCTTGCCTTTATTTTTTTTTCTTTCTGCTGAGCAGGCTGCAAACAAAATGAGCATCTGAGTTCTGGAACGGTACTTTATTCTTGTTAGTGAAATGGGATACTGTTGAGAGGGAAACTGTCATTAAAAATATCTTGTGGTTATTAAATGGGTGTTGATTATCAAATGGCTTTCACTATTGCTAGCTGTCTACTCTGCATTTCCTTCACCTGGGGCAAAGAAACTGGGCTCATCTGTTTCACTTCCTGATTCTCCTGCATTAGCACTAGCTGTTGTAGTGGAGGTTATCTCACAGAAGGGGAGATGTTTAACTCCACAAATCCTAAACCTGTTAATTGAAAAGCTTCATGGGGAAAAAAAGCTTCTTTTCAGACTGGAGAATGAAACCCTTCCCCACTTTTTTTCCATGTCTAAACTAACTTAAGTGTTTTGTCTCAAGGTCACAGGTATAAAGATGTTCTATTAACTGCCTGATCGCCTACTTACTGAACAGTTCAGTTGCACAGGCTATCTACCACCCCCGGGCTCTGAGGTTAGGATTTTCAAAGGAGTTGAGGGGAGCTTGATGCTCACCTCTCATTGGATTTAATAGGATTTGGGCACCTCTGTCCCTTACTTTCTTTTGAGATTCCCAGCCTGGATTTAATCCCTTGATTTCTTCATCCATCCTGCTGACTGCCCCCTCTCTTTGCCCCTGCTCTGCAGTGTAAATGCAAATTGATCTGAGGTACCCTTCTACAAACTGGTGTTCCACCGGGAAAAACTTGATCATGGAAAGTCTGCATAGCTTTTAAAGCTTCATGACCAGGGCAAAATGGCTGGAAGGAGCATATACATTGTACGTTATTGAAGAGGCCCTGTCAATTTAAGCGTTCTTTTTCTCTGAAGTTGTCTTCTGCTGCTGTTGTGAGTAACACCTGAGTCCAACAAGTCCAAAAAAAGAGAGATTTTTCTGTATGGTCAGTCCATGCAATTCATAATACTTTGCATAGTCAGTTTCATTGTTCCCTTCTGTATAGTCAGATCCCATTTTAGGGTGGATCTTCACACAGCAACCGGGGAAAGACATGTTAAAGGAACAGAAAAATGTAATTTGAAAATCCCATAAAATTTGACCAGGATTCAGACTCAGATGTAACACATGAAACTCTACTTTTCCCCCTTTTTTAAAAATTATCTTTAAGTGAACTGTCACTTTAAACAGTCTGGGGCTGCACCCAGCTGATGTGCCGCATTTGTTCTCTTGTGCTAGCTGCTTTGCTGAACCAAAGCTGACGTAGTTGCCTAGGCTTGGTACTTGAACATGTCTTGCTTGTCACAGGGGTCAGCCCAGCTGTAGCTCAGTGGGATTAGGACCCAGGTCTGGAAACCAGCTCTGAGGTTTACCTACAAGGAGAAGAAATGAAGCAGTCGTATTTCAGGAAGGTAGAGATGGTTTTGAGCTTAAGGCACAGGGTTGGGGATCAAGCGCTGCAGGTTTTCCCCCTGGATCTCACAAATTTCTCCAATATTGGGCAAGTCACTTAACCCCTCTGCAATAAAACTGGCTTCATAAGCACAGGCCAGGTATATTTAGTCTGATTGCTGCCCGTGCGGCACTTTGGGATTCTCAGATGGAAGGTCTTATTGGGTGCAAAACGCCGCCGTTGGAGCAAATATAATTTTTAAACCACTGACATATATTTTACAGGACATATCAAAGGAAGGACAAACAGATGGTGCTGAGAGTAAAAAGATAGGCGGAGGGTGTGTGTGTGTGTGTGTGTGAGAGAGAGAGAGAGAGAAATGGGGATTTCTGATAGGGCTAAACTAGCTTTAACCTCTTCCTAGATGCTGATGTGATTTGCAGCCTTTTGGGTGGAGCGATTGCAAAATGTGTGGTCTACTTTTGAGGGATATTTCCAGTTTATAGCACACACGTGCGACCCAAATCTGCTCTTCAGGGATGCGTTCCCCGTGGAAGTCCGCACAGACCCGATGGTGCTGACTTCCACATGGTGTATTAAGGCTTTTCGGTATAAAGACCTAGTGCAAGGCAAGCAGAGAGGTAAATCTGAAGTTCACCAAGTTGCTGTGTGGGCCTTGCTGCTGTGCAGACTAAAAGTTCTGTAGTCTGCTTTGACCTGCTGCTGTTGGGGGAAGCAAAGGGACAAATGGAAAAATCTCTGGTTCAGCAGAGTTAAGGACAATAAAAAGGACTTTAAGTGTATTGAGAACCAAAAGAATCCTAACAATGGTATTGGTCCATTACTAGATGGAAACAGTAGATTTATCAGTAATTCAGAAAAGGCGTAAGTGTTCTGTTGTGTATTTGGGGGGAAAATATGATGTAATCAGGCAAAAGATGAGGCTGTTCTTTCCATTCCAGTAGTAACTCCATGCTATGTTAAACAGCTGCTACTAAAGTTAGACATCTTTAAATCAGCAGGTCCACATAACTTGCATCCAAGAGTTTTAAAGGAGCTGGCTGAGGCCCTTGCTGGACCATTAATGTTGATTTTCAATAAGTTAACACTGGTGAGTTCCAGAAGACTGGCAGAAAGTTAGTTGTTAAAAATGGTAAATGGGATGAACCCGGTAATTATAGGCCTGTCAATCTGTTGTCAATCCTAGGCAAGATAATGGAGTGGATGATCTGGGTCTCTATTAATAAAAAATTAAAGGAGGGTATTGTAGTTAATGCCAATCAACATGGGTTTATAGTGTGACAGGATCTATTTTCTAATTTGATGTCTTCTTTTGATGAGCTGAGTTTGGTAGATAAAGGTATCAGTGTTGATGTAATATATTTAGAGTTCTGTGAGGTAACTGACTACCTCGTGACATTTTGATTTTAAAAAGGAGAATGGTACAAAATGACTATGGCACACATTAAATGGATTAAAAATTGGCCAACCGACGGGTCTCAGAATGTAACTGTACATGGGGAATCATCGTCATCAAGTGGGTGTGTTTCTGGCATTGGATATAAAGGATTCCTATACTGTGATATTCAGGTTGTATGGTAGGTCAGATCTAGGGATCTTATTACAGATCTAAGGAAGCTTTACTTCCTAATGAACTCTGGCAGTGCGTTGTGTTGTGAACTGCAGGACTGGTTGCAGGATATGGACAAAAGAAGCTTTCCTACATTTGGGTAATCTTGGGTTTTTGTCCTCAGGCCATGGTGGCCTGACACATCATGATCTCCATGCAGGTAATGTAAAGGTAAGTGTGAAAATGTTGATTTGCTGGAATATTTTTACTTTACAAGGACCGTAGTTGTAGAATTCAGTAACTTCTCGATGGATTTCCATAGAACGGGGGTAGGCAACCTATGGCACGTGCGCCGAAGGCGGCACGGGAGCTGATTTTTAGTGGCACGCACACTGCCCGGGTCCTGGCCACCAGTCCGGGGGGCTCTGCATTTTAATTTAATTTTAAATGAAGCTTCTTAAACATGTTTAAAAAACCTTATTTACTTTACATACAACAATAGTTTAGTTTATATATTATAGACTTACTTTCTAAAAACGTTAAAATGTATGACTGGCACGTGAAACCTTAAATCAGAGTGAATAAATGAAGACTCGGCACACCACTTCTGAAAGGTTGCCGACCCCTGCCATAGAATATTCATTCTCCCTGAGCTAAGTGGGTGACCCACGCAGTTTGATCATTACCTAGTTCTGAGATTCCATTGTCTGTTGACCACCAGACACCTCTTTGGTAGCATATGCTGCAAACTGTTCACTGAACAAATGGCTCTGCTGAGCTGGAGAACAGGCAACTCTTGATGTAAAACAGGTTTTCTCTGCCAGGCTCACTTGAGTTCAGCTTAGTAAAATCAACTCCTAAGAAGTCACAAGCAGCCCATTTTAAATAGGCCTCTCTGGTTTCTTCTTTCTCTTCTTTCAGCCACCAGAGGGAGTGTGTCGCACACGGTTTCTCCCTGCTGAAGCAAATGAAGGTGCCGTTTCAGAGCAGATAGGGGGCTCTCATGACCCTTGGTTGCCTGGATTGTTCTAGTCTGAGATTGATTAGCAATGAGGCCAAAACAGGTGACAAAAAGTGACTTCGCTCATTGATTTTTCCAGGGGACTTGGGGTCCTAAGCCCCAAGTGCATTTGAAAATGAAACTGCACATCTAGACCAGTCAGGCTGCGGATCTGACTTCTCCTTATGTTTGAATTCCATTTCAAGCTCCTCCCGACAGTGCCGGGTGCCAATTTCAGCACTTCTTGGCTGGCAAAAGTCATTGGCCTTTGTTGTTGTGCCTGCTAAGGCAACCAAAGGCAGGGTTCTCGTTTCCCCTGCTGTCTTTCTCTTGCGCCACCCTCCCTGTGAAATGAAACTTCTCTTATTTTAGAATATATTGCTTGAGAATTCTCAGGGAGCAAAATGTGTTCTGCAAATGCATGTGCTTATAGTCTCAAGGGATCTCCTGTATATCACAGGGCACTCAGCACCCGCACACTACACCTAACAATCAAAATTATTCCCAAGTATTACCGCCCACAAGAGACTAGAGTACTCTGTGCATTAGACAGAGAACAGGAGGGACTGAGATGCACCGGTGCCCGAGGCCAGAAGTTACGTGCCTAAAGTTAAGCATATCCTTAAATGATTGCAGGATCAGGACCTTGAATTGATCTGTAATAATATTCCATTCCTAAATCTTCTTACCTGCCTCTTTGCAGCATCAGCCGCATCTTGCTTGGGTGGACTGAACGATTCTGGCTTCAGTTTTTTTTTGGGGGGGGGGAAGGTGTTCGCTTTTTGTCTGAGCGTCCCAAAAACACACCCACGTGGTCCAAGAAAGACACTCCTCGAGAGCTAGAGCACAGCAAGTGATCACCTTGATATCCGTTGGGCTTGCTCTTGGGTTTTTTTTAAGCTTTCCGGTGATGTGAATTAGATGCATCCCAATGGGTCTGTGTGCATTGGAAGATCTCTCCACCTGTGAGCATCTTGAAATCCGGATTGGCCTCTTGGTAGAGCGAGAGGGTGAAAAGAGGGGGCGGGGTTGGTGTCAAGAATGCTTGAAATGTCAACTGTGTTGTGTGTTGTCTAAATACAAATGTGCACTGCTTTAACTAGACTGGTATATCTAATGGTGTACAGCCTCCCCTAGTGTGGATGTAATTATTCTGATACAAATGGTATGGCTTATTCCCATATGGGAAGGGGAATAGCTATGCTGGTGTAAGGCACCTTTTTGCCAGTATAATTGTGTCCGTAGTACTGTAAAACACAAAACCACTCTCAGCTGAAAGAATTATACTGGGTGTAGACCAGGCCTAATTTTTGCATGGACGGGGCTATGACTGTAACAGTATCTTTCACTGGAGGCCTCAAAGCTGTATACGAACCATTGTTGTATACAACAGGAAGTTAAGCGTTATCCAGATGTATGAGAAGATCTGACCGAATAGAAGAGGCGGGTAGCTTGCGGCCCAGAGCACAGGTTCTGTTGCAGCGTTGCCAACTCCGTTCTACTCAGTCTTGTGGTGTTCGGTGGTTTCTCTTAAAGCCCCAGCCCCTGGGGTATTGTGATTATGTGAGAATCTGTGACCGATATGACAGTATCCTGCAAGTCTCCTGGACAAACCTTACAGAGTTAATAATTTTGGGGGCCATTGTATTAAAAATGCAATTGTTTGTGTTGTGGAATTGTACGTCACTTCACTCGGAGGCTGAGGAATGCAATCTCTAGGAGCATTTAGGGACTTGAAAGGACATTTGGGGACAATATGTGCGAAGTGAATTTCCCAGGCAATACTTGGGGTGAAGGGAATGCAAATGACCCACCTCTGAGTCCATCCTTCTGTAGCTGAGCCTGCAGCAAAGAGCCATTGTCTGCCTGATTAACAATTCACAGTCGCTCCAATGGGATGAACGAGTGTCTCCCAGACTCGCGGATTCTTGTTCTAAGCAAAGGGTTTTATGAACTTCAAACCCCCGCAGAGGGGTTTTCATGTGGTTTCAAGGACTGCTGGAGCCAGGGTGATCTCTGGTAAGCTCATTAGCATGCACGTAGGTTCTTTTATTGTTTTTAATATGTTTTCTCTGTAATGCTTTTACCTTAGGAATAAAATATGCTTGCTTTGCTGTGTGGTAACTTGTACCTGTGGCATTTACACTGTATACTGTCTCCGAAAGAGGCCAAAGAAGCCTGCTTAGGCAGCCTGCTTCTTGCTGGGGATTTCACGGTGTAGTCAGGAAATACCCCAGTCAGAAGGGAGACGCGTGTCTCCACCCAAGGCATCCCACAACTGAGGGGCCAGAAGCCTAGCGTTGGGTGCCCTTGTTGCACCATCAACAGGGCCGGCTTTAGGAAGTGCGGAGCCCGATTTGAATACTCAGTGGCGGTCCGGGTCTTTGGTGGCATTTCAGTGGCAGGTCCTTCACTCGTACTGGGTCTTCCGTGGCACTGAAGGACCCGCTGCCGAAATGCCGCCGAAGACCCGGACTGCCGCCGGGTAAGTAAAAAAATTAAAAAGGCGTCTAAGTTAGGTGGTCTTCCTTAGGGCGTGGGGCCCTCGTAGGCGCAGGTGTGGGGCCGGAATCGGCCTAAAGCCGGCCCTGACCATCAAGGGGGAATACAGGTGCAGTTGCCCTGAACTAACACTTGTCTTTTTCTTTAATAATAATAATATAATAAAAAAAAGTTTCTAGCCTTGAGAAGCTGGAAAACATGAATCCTAAGGCTCAAAACCCAGAAGGTAAATAAAAACAATCCGACATTTGTCATATTTTAAAAAACAGTCTCATGATTTCTGAAGGCTTGGGGTTAGGCCGTGTGCAGCAGTGAACGCTTTCCTCTTTACGGGTTCTATTGGTTTTTAACTCCATAAGATTTCAATGTTTGGTTCCACTTAAAAAATTTCCCTGGGGTGTTCGCAAAACAAACGCTGCTGCCTTGTCCTAGCTCCAGGGCTAGAAAGTGAAACCGATTAATCTGTCCTGATCCAAGTTGAATGTGGTGGGTTTTTTTAGAGACTATATAAACCAGCATGGCTAGTGCTTGGGGCTGAGGCAGCCGGCCAAGTCCCCTCCAGTTGGGCCGTGTCCCTGGGTGACCGAGCCTGTTAAAAACGAACTCATTTCAGTTCCTACTGGACATCAATAGGGTGAAAAGTGCATTAAGCTCAACATTTTTAGTGTGGGGGAGGGCTGAACATCAGACACCTAGATCCATGTTTAGGTACCTAAATAAAATGGCCTGAATCACAGATGTACCAAGTCACCAGTTTTACGTAGAGTGGAGTTTAGACACCCACCTTTGAAACTGCTGCCCTCTGTGGGATTGCATAGCTACCACCTTACACGGTAAGGAATGCTTCCAGCACAAGGTTAACCAGACAATGCCACCTTTGTAGTAGGCACCAGTGGACAATTTTGCCCACCTCTAGCACCTACTGTGTGAATAGTTGTTTTGCTCCCGTGAATGAATCAGGCTTCCCAAAATGCCCTGTACAGTAGGTACAAGCTATCCTGGTTTTTCACAAGTGAACTAGAATCCCAAAGCCAACGCCGAAGATCAAAGATCATAGAAATGGTGGGTGGGAAGGGACCTCGAGAGGTCACCTAATCCAGCACCCTGCACTCATGGTAGGGCCAAGTAAACCTACCCTCACCCTGACAGGTGTTGGTCCAACCTGTTCCAGAACTGAACTACCCTTAGAGTTAAAAAGTTTTTTCTAATATCTAACCTAAATCTCCCTGGCTGCAGATTAAGTCCATTACTCCTTGTCCTGTCTTCAGTGGCCATGGAGAACAGTTGGTCACTGTTGTCTTTATAACAGCCCTTAACATGAGAATATAGACCCCAGACCCCCGGATCTCTCCCATCTTCAGCCACAAAACTATCTTCCATTTCCCCCTCCTTGAAAGACCCTTGTCCAATGCTAGTTACACAGAGAAACAGAGTGGAAGATAAAAGGCGTGGGCCAGGAATGTTGATGCCCACCTGAGATTTGAAAGGAGTTGGGCAATGGGGTAGACTCATAGGGTGACTAGGCCAGAGGCTTCCTCTTGGGCTGTGGCCTGTAGAATGAAAAAGCTGGAGGACATCTCTGAAGTGCCTGGTCTCCTGGCTTTTATCTGGCATTGCTTGTACCTTATTGTGACGTTTAAATGGATTTTCCTATTTTTAGCTCTGGTAGCTTTAGGAGGTGACAGCGTGCGCAGAGTTGGCCCGTGGGCAAATCTGGTTGATCAGTGATGAACTGAAGGTCTTCCACTTTCTTACATCTCACTCATTCCCACCTTCCCTTCTAGATCGGCTCACTCCTGGCATCGCGGTTAATTTGCAGCTTTTAACACTTTTCAGCCAACTGGGGAAAACAAAAAACTAAAGCCCAATCTCCTCAAAAGAGAATGTGAAAGTGGGAACGCAAGCGGGAGCCGTTCCACTCTAGGAAAGGTGAAGTCACCAACCTGTTACCAAAATATAGGCCTGCTGTGATTCTGGTGCTAACCACAAGAGGGAGTCCTTGCCCCGTTTAGCCTTGCTGCACAGGCCCTGTGGGGAAACTGCCCTTCACAGCGGATACCAGCTGGGCTTGCAGAGGGGTTTAGAAAGCGGGAAAGGCTCAGTCGAGCACCCTCAAGTGCCTGTGGAGTCCACGGGAATTAAGGGTGCTCAACCCCTGGCTGCAGGATCAGAGTCTGAACTGGGCTGGGGGGAATGTGGGCGTTCCCGCAGTGCCCAGCTCTGCAGAGGGGAGCCCTGCCCTTGGTGTCCATTTTAGATCTGGAAGTTCTCTGGGGCAGGGGGTCTGATGGGAAGCGCCCGTCCCAGCAGAGGTGACTCCCATGCCTGCAGTCCCAGAGTGAACAATGCTGTTTGTCCCTCTCTTCGGTGCCTCACTCCTCCTTTATGCCCGTCTGACTCACAGTTCAGAGCTGGCCGCTTGCAGTCTGCAGGGGAGCTGCTCGTGTAGTGTCCTGGCCAGAGCAAGAGAGAGGCTGGGGCCAGCTGGTTCTTCTCCTGACCTTGAATATGCATCACCTTTCTGCATGCCTCTGCCTCGGTTTCCCTATTGGGTAACTCACGTCTTGCAAAGCACTCGGTGAACCTCTGGTCACGAGCATGCTGGACAGCACCTCGGTGTTTGAACACACGCCTCATGAGCTTCTGTCCCTCCGCAAGGGAGAGCCAGGGGCCGGTTCTTGGCCTATATCAGCCCTGTGAGCAGCTCCCGGGGGCTATGGAGGGCTTGACAATAACTCATGGTCCTTTTAATAACTCGCTCTGGAGGGGAACCTCGTCCGATCTGCCCTTGCTGGAATGAGGGTGGCTGTGAGGGCAGGGCTTGGCGGGAAGGGGCTGGCTTTGGAGAGAAGCAGACCCTACAGCATCACATCTAAAGAGGGACAGGGATATTGCTCAGGGTGCCAGGTTTGCTCCCCTCCAGGCACAGGGGCTGTCTGGAAGCTGCTAGGTGAACGTGGCCCAGTAAGTCGTGCACCAGCGCGTCTCCAACCTGCCCTGCGCGTGTGACCCACAGCTCCCGTTCAAATGAACCAACAGCGGGGAGTTCAAAGGCTTCCACTGCCACTTGCAAACCAGCCACGGGCAGAGACCCCCCTCCTGCGGTCTTTCGGTGACTCACGGGAGGGAAATCCCCATCGCTCCTGGGAGAGGCACCACCAAGCTGCTGGCTCAGCTATTCGCTGTATCCACCCATGTCCCCGGCAGGGACTCGAATGCGCCGCCCTATGCTGCAGCTGGAACCCCTGGGGCTTGGCTGGGGGAGCAGGTCCTGGCCCATTTCCCCAGAGGAGATGTTCTGCTCAGGGCCCCTCTTGCTGTGACTGGTCACCTCCTGCAGCAGGGGTAATAGAGGAGTGGAGAGGGTGGGTCATGCCCTCCACATCACACTGCAGGGAGGGGAACAGAACCCACAACTCTGGGCTCCCCAGTCTCCTCCTGTAACCATTAGTCAACCCCCCCTCCCTGGCCGTGCTGAGCATAGGAAGGCAGCAAAGGCTTCATAGGCCAGTTGGCTTCATACTTTGGGTGAAGATCTAGGGGGAGAGCAGCGAGTGATGCGGCGTGGGCAGTGCATCACCCATAGCTGGAAGCTGCATGCGGCTCTCTCTGGGGCTCACGGCTCCCTGCCTTCCAGCGCAGCTGTATGATCCCATCCCTCTTGTTCGCCCCTTAGGGGAGACCAGCCTCCCAACGGCCCATGGAAGGGGGGGCTCCGGAGAGGCTCCAGCACTGAAGGTGTTAAGGAGCTAATGGTATTCATGGAACGGGTTGGGGGGCGGAAAGAGCCGCTGCTCCCTTGAGACACCTCTCAGAGCCCGGGGCTGCTTGGCGCTATACATTTATGTATGAGATCCATTTATTTATAGGCTGCTGGCCTCCCCGCTGTAATGACCAGCCCCCAGCCCGGCTTGTCCTCCCCCTGTTGCCAAGGCCTCTGGACTCTGAGATCCCACCTCTGCCTGGAACACGTTCTGATGCCAGTCACGGCCCCTGGGCTCAGTGTTCTGGTGTCCATGAGATCACAACGTTGGCAGCTGGTCTCGTTGTTGAATTCCCAGGCCATAGAGATGGCACCAGAAGCCGCACGAGTCCTTCGTGTGACCCGCTTGGCCATGGCTAGTGCTCGGGGCTGAGGCAGCTGGCCAAGTCCCCTCTAGTGGGGCCGTGTCCCTGGGTGACCCAGCCTGTAGAAAACAAACTCATTTCAGTTCCTACTGGGCATCAACCCACCACTGCAATCAGTGCCCCACTCAGCAGCGACGGCGTGAGCTCCAAAGCGGTCAAAGCGACTGGTTTCGATCCCATCTCAGGCAAGGGCCCCTGGGAAAGCTCGCTCATGCCTTGCTGCACTGGAGCAGGGATCCGTCCAACTCATTGGACCTCTGACAGTAACCAGAGTCGGCTGCCTCAGAGGCCGGGGAAAGAGCCCACAGCAATCAGACAAGAACATGTCTGTCTGGGTGATCGGACATAGGGGAAGCTTTCGTTCTAACCCCAGGCAGTCAGAGGTTGGCACGTAACCAGCAATGAAATTCACAGCATTTGGATTATCAGGCCTAGATTTTAAGCCGAAAAACCCTGCTTGTAGCAGCGTTTTTATAACCCCCCTCCATGCTGCTCTGCTGCCGCCGACATCCGAGCCTGGCCGAAGGTCCCGCTAATAAAGGAGGTGACTGCGGTTCTGGAAGCAGATGGCTCATTTATCAGCAGGGCTTGAACCAAGGGGGTATTTGGGGATGATGCAGGGTCGTCCCCCCTCCCTTTGTGGGAATAATTAGAGTAGAAAGAAAGAGCAGCTGTTTGGCTCAGCCCAGCTGTGTGATGAGTCTGAAAGTTAGGAAGCGAAAGGTGACCTGCTGGGGGAGGGGATGGACTTGTGACCTCCTTGTGTTGCTGCTCTATGGTGCATGAGGCCGGCCTTAATGGATATGTTTTCCTGGAGGTATCAGGAGGTACAAGTCTTCGCTTTGCCTTAGAAAGCTGGAGCTCTTTATGTAATGTACATTATGGAGGTCCAGCTGAGATCATGGCCCTGCTGTGCTAGGAGCTGTACAGACTGACTAGACAGGGTGCTAGTGTTTGTGTACAGTGTGAGGAGCTGAGGGCCAGAGAGATGAATTGGGTTGAACTCAACCCAGCTCTCCTGAGCCCCAGGCCAGGGCCTTCATCACAGAACCCTCAATAGGAGTGAGACTGGTCTCGTTAAGAGAGATTTTTCTCCTAACCGTTCCTCGGGCATTTGAGTTAAAATGGTGTTGACAACAATAAAGGGCCGGATTCCCCACTTCATATAAATCAGCCCTGTTCCTTTACAGTGATGCTACATCACTTATAGTATCTGGGGATCCAGTCCTGTGTGTTTTATACAATCTGAATAAAAGTCTCTCCTCAATCCAGTATCATTTCCTAGGTGTGGTTGTGATAAAGTCCCATTAGGTCTCCAGCCGTCTGTAATGTCCTCCAGGAAAAATCAGGGTAGAAAAGACCTGAATTATCTAATGTATAAAAAAACAGCAGAACAGGCGTGCTTGGGAAGGAAATCTTTCTGATGTTCCTTTAATCAGTGTACAAGAATAATTGTTTCTTCTTTCTGTAGAGCTTTATGGAGGAGGGACTTGAAAATAGTTGCCAATGAGACATATTTCGGAGCCTTCTGCTTATGAACAGGGATGATATCCTTTGAGAAAGAAGAGCTCGTTAAATCTTCCGGTGAGAGTTGAGAGGGGATGGTGGGCATAGCAGTTAGTCTTAAATCAGTTTAACCAGCTCAAATCAACACGCAGTAAAATCAAGACAAGGCAATTTATAGTATTCACCTGATGTAGGAGGGCTTGTCTGCATGGGGAAATTGACCAGCATAGGTTATAGTAGAAGCCATTGACTATGCTAGTCAATTTCCCTGTGCAGACAAGCTCAACCACTCGGCCACCCCACTGTCTTTACTTGGCCCATTAACTCCTAGAACTGCAGCCTTGCTTTTTGCCCCATTAGGATCAAACCTTCCTTTCCACATCCCAAATATTTCCCTCCCCATGGCAGCATTGCTCAGTGAGTGGGGCAGCAAGTGGCAAAGGCTTTCATAGGTTACCCATCAGCCCAGGGGGCCTTTCTGTTAATGCTCACGGCCAAGAGCTAAACCCAGAGCTAAGTGCACCAATCCCACTTTAAAAGAGTTTCTTGTACGAGGCGCAGCTGAGACACTGTGGCCTGCAGGTGCCCGCTGGCATCGTCTTAACACAGCTGGAGCCGGCTCGGCCCTTCATCTCCTCTGTAGAACAGCTGCTGCCCCAGTGGGTCCTCTCGGCCACGTGTGCGGTGACCCCGGTTACCAGCTTTGGTAATCTGCTCTAGTGTCTGGTCGTGGAGCAGATGCAGAAGTCACTAGGAGTGGGGGAAGGGCGACCCACAGGTGTCCCTGGCTAGTGGCTCCTACCAAACTTCAGACATTGGCTCAGACTAGCCCCACTGCAGTGGACACGTGTGACGGGTTCACTTCACCCTGGCCTCCCACCTGCCTGCTTACCGGGCAAATCCATCTGTCTGGACAAGGGATGGAGCCAGGACACCTTGTTTGTCTTATTGATTCCTCACTCCCCTCTTAGCTCCCCCATCCTTCTGGGAACGGAGATTATCAGGGGAGCCTTTCATGCAGCCCAACGCAGAGACCGGCAACCATACGTCTGACGATGGTGCTGCCCACCCCGCTTCTGAGGAAACAGCTGTTCTGATTCTCTGCTGTGTCTGGCTGCTTGTCCATCTGTCAGTCCATCCTGACCAACTCCAAAGTGGCTTAGGGTCTTCAGGACACTTGCAGATGCCGTTCTCTTCCCTTCCCCGTGCCCTGGTTTCCCTGTTGCCAGCGTTAACATCTATGCGCAGGGTCTTTCTTCCCCAAAAGCCGTGCGAGCTACACGCGAGGGGAACCGCTCCGCCTGCCATGGTAACCCAGCCGTCTCCGGGTGGGTCGCGGCAGCTGCTATAAAGAGTCTCATTTTGCCCTTTCCTCCTCCCCTTATTTCACATGTTCTGACTTTTCTTGTTGATTTAGATTTTCAAAGGCAGCTGAGGGATGTGAAGGCCGTAGGCTCCTTTGGAAAACCAGCCTTGATTTAACCCCTTCCCTCTCCCTTTATTTTTTATCTGGTAAAAGATCCTGGGTTTGACTGGGGAGGCCGAGGAAGGATGGCTCAGCAGTTAGGGTACGAACTTGGGACTAATCTCTCTCTGCCTCAGTTCCTCATCTGTACAATGGGGACACTAGCAGCAACCTACCTTGCAGGGCTGTTATGCCGATAAATACATTACAGTCCTCAGGGACTACACTAAAGGGGGCTCTATAAGTACCTGAGATAGGTACTCAAGTCCTCGACTTACAGAGGTTCCCCACCAGCCGTCAGGTGGTGGCGGGGCTGCTGGGCTGGCACTTGGGAGGCCGGCTTTCTATTCCTTCGCTGTGTCTCTGTTTTCCCACCCAGCCTCTGTCTGGTCTATAAGGCTCTTCTGGGCAGAGGCTGTCTCTTGCTGGTTATATGTACAGCACCTGGCACAATGAGGCCATGATCTTGGTTGGGGTCTCTAATGCAAACCCACCCACAGGCAGCTGGTGCAGCCACTAGGGGATTCAGCTTGTATGTGTATTGAACTGGGTTACAGCACTTTACAGAGCCTTAAGGATTTTACACTCTGGATAAAAAATGGAGCCAGGTCACGAGGAGTCTGGTTCTAATGGATTCACCCTCAGAAGGCTCTAAACCCTTTTCCAAAACCCTGTTCCTTGGCCCTTGTCTAGGCCAACTTGCACTGATTGAAATAAACTGGGTGCGACCCCCTGGATGGATGTTCTTCTTTCAGTCTGAGTGGCTTAGTTTCCATTAACCTGCTCCTAATGGAGCTAAGCCTGGTTCGAACTGAATTAAGAGTGTCCATACAGCCCTTTGCACCAGTTTAACTAAACCAATTTTACATCACACTTTAAATAAAAGCTTTTGCATGTGGCTAGTCCCTTACAGACGCTGACGTGGAGCACAAGTTTCTCGGGTGTGCCAAAGCTGTTTGCTTTAATGGAGCAGCTGGCTGGTTGTTTCCAATCTGGCCTTGTTTACAAGGCAGGGGAGCATTCAGTTACAGAACTGGAGTGGCAGTGCAGCATTGGGCCGGGCTCCCAGGAACCGGACTCCGGCTGAGACGGCTACATAGGGCTCGCTCTGGACCATGCGATACATGCTTGTGGCCCTGCAGGGGGTGCAGCTGGGACCCGCTGGTCGGCATGTGTTGTCTGCTTGTGCCTGATCCACCAAGGCTGAGAGTTGGTCCCAGTCCCAGTGTAACCCCTGACTCCTGTACAGAGTGCCTTACCCTGCGCAAGGGTGACCAGATATAGGGTGAGTGATATTTAACCCTTTGTCCCGCATCCCGATCAATGTACGCTCGGGACACCATTTGTCCTGATATTCAGGTAAGGAGGTGAGTGGGAGGGAGGCGCCGACTCCATGGGTGCTCCGGGGCTGGAGCACCCACGGGTTAAAATTGCAGCCAAGCTCCCCCCTCCTCACCTCCTTCTCCTCCCTCCCCACAGTGCACCGCATCCCTGCTCCTCCCCCTTCCCAGCACTTCCCGCCACCTAACAGCTGTTTGGCGGCGCTTACCACTTTCCAGGAGGGAGGAGTGGAGAGGCGGCACACTCAGGGGAGGAGGTGGAGAAGGGGCCGGGCAGGGGCGGGGACTTGGGGGAAGTCACCAAGCCCTGCCTCTCTTTAGCAGCAATGATTGGCATGGTGCGGGCTGCCTAGCCACCCTTTCGTGTTACCTGTTTGTAACACGCCCTCCTGCTGATTGGTCCAAATTCTGGCACCAGGCTCATGTCTCAGGCAAACTTCCTGATTCCTGGCATGACCGTCCCCCTCCAGCGCTTTATGGGGTTCCCAAACACGGTGCACGTGCTGGTGGGCTGTGGAGGGGCGGCTGACTCTGCCTCATTTCCGGCTGCTATCTTGCTTTAGAAGCAGCTAAATACCTCCTGACCGCTTCTTTCCCATGAAAACAGTTGCCTCAGGGCTGGGATGTGATGGCCAGTGAGAGGGGAGCTGGGTGGGTGCATGGTCATGACTGGCAGGTGTCCGCAGGACAATCTCCCTCGGAAGATGTGGGCCACCCGAGGAGAAAGGTGGGATCCCCTGCTCCTAAATTTCTGGGCAGGCTCTTGAATGTATTAGGATGTGACGGTAATGTGCCAAGTGGCCCTGGAGACACTTTGCCATAAGGGAGCGGTTCCCAGCTGTGTGCTAAAGGCCGCCGGGATGCACAGCGGGGTCTGGAGTCCTGACTGTCTGGCACGGCGGGGGTCTGGTACCGCTACCACTTGCTGTCCCAGCCGCCAGCAGGGGTCTAGGATCGCCGCCCGGCCCCACTGCCTGGTGGAGGTCCGGGGTCAGGGCTGCCTGGCCCTGTGCAGGCAGGTCCAGGGTCAGGGCTGACGCCTGGCCCCACCCGGCCCCCTGCCCAGGGCTCCGCTGTCAGCCCCACTCTGTGGAGGGGTCTCTGAGCCAGAGGCGCTGTGCATAGGGGTCTTTGGAGGGATTTTGGGGTGTGTGTGCTGTGGTTTTCAACCTGCGGCCCAGGTAACATAGTGTAGCCTGCCTATGCGACCCACAATGATAAATAGGCTGAGAACCACTGCCTTAAGGGAAGAGAATTCCTTTCCATTTCAGAATGGACCCAGAGCTGTCACAGGGTGGGACTCCGGTCGCAGCTAGGGCTGGGTGTTGTGATTTGACACCCCCCTGGCATACCCCCAATCTCCTGTAATGCACCTACAGTACAGCACTGGCGGGGGGGGGGAGGCCAGTAGTGGCAGGGGGCTTAGTGGGAATTCCATGCCAGTAAGCACTGCATGATGATCCTGGCCAGTATCACTGCGGAGGGGAGGGGGAGGGGAGAGATGTCTTCCTCCCCCCAGCTGGTGATCAGTTTGTGCATCAAAGCGTGAGGATTGATGGCCCTGCTCGCTTTATCCGAGTGGGTGTAATTGCAGCTGTTTCTTATTCATGGCGGCGTTCTCATTCCCTCTCCCAGAATTCCCAGCAGCCCCCTGACTGTGAGTTCCCCGTCAGTCCTCTTGGTCGGTCCCTTCCCTTTCTGTCCTGTGCCTGCTGCATCGTGCTGGCTGGCCCAGCGACTGCGGGCAAGAGGCGCAGTGGGGTTGGGGCTTCTGTCTGCTTCCACGTGAAAAGCAACAGAGCAGGTGTGCGTGGGCAAAGCCCGGCGACGCATGCCGTCTGCCCAGGCGGGGAAGCTGGCTTCATTTTGCAAATGTAAGTAACTCCACCAGGCTTTTGTCCCGGCCAAATGGAAAAATCACCCAGCAGGAACAAGGACCGTGAGGCCCTAGCAAACTTCCTGATTTCCAAGGTTCTGTCATCCTGGAGAAGGGTAAAGGTGTAAGAGGAAATGGACAGATCTGTGTCTCACGCTAAAGGAATATGTAAATTCCGGGTGTTTCAAAGGGAGGGCCCAGCTGATAGCCCTCAATGCTGCCGGAGGGGTTTCTGTCCATCCATCTCACAGCTCTTCGCTGTGGTGCATCAGTGTTATCTCCCTTCTACAGATGGGGAAACTGAGGCACGGAGTGGGGACAACATGTCCAAGTCGGTGACCAAACTGGGAGTAGAACTCAGGGATCCTCCCACTGGCGTCCCAAGTATTTAGCACGCCACGGGGGCTGCGGCATGGGGGGGGCCGAGCGAGCAGCAGTGCATCACACAGCCTAGAGCCAAAGGCACGTGCCCTGTGCCTTTTGTTTCAGCAGCACGCGCACACCGTCCTGCAAATCCTTCTGGTGCCAGCAAACGGGCCTTGCTTGGGAGCACAGTTCAGGAGCAACTGTGGACCTGATCTTTGATGTTTCCACTTTGGAAAACCTAGTCTGGGCTAGTGCCCTCCCCTCCCCACAGCCCAAGGCAGTGCCTGAGCTCTGTTAGCCCTTCAGTTTAATTGCATTAGCTGGAGAGATAGCATGATAGAACTGACTGGACCCAGGACCACAACCCGGCCCTGCTCTGTGCTTGGCTTTCCCACTGACCCACAGTGTGACCCTTGGCTATGTCTTGAGTATCAATGAGCACCTCCTAGGAGCTGCGGGTGCTCCGCCCTTCGAGCCCTGACAGCCCCAGAGAAGTCAACGGGAGTTTTGCTATTGCTTCCAGTGGGTGGGGACTTGGGTCCTTAGCTTGCCTCGTGCTTTGCAAATGTAAAATGTGAAGTGTTGGTTCCTGATATGTCCTGAGTGCTCAGGTCACAGGCCATGGGCCAAGAGCTCAGCCTGGAGGAAACGTACCCCAGGTTTGCCCCATTTCCCAGGTTGAGCAGCTTGCCTGTGCCTCCTCCAGACCTGCAGGCTCATGCCGAGAGGGACAGATGCTCCCAGGGTGTCCCCCAAGATCGAATGCAAAGGTGGGGAGATGACGCCTTGCTTGGTAAGTACTGTCCTGTGTTTATAACCCATGCTAGGAGAATGAGTCTCTGTTGCCCTCTAGTGACTGATTCACATTCAAAAAAAATAGAGAGCTACTGACACTTCTAGGAGTCTTAAGGGCGAATTTTCAAATGTATTGGAGGTGGGCACCTAATGGTGTTTTCTAAAGCAGGGTTTCTCAGCCTTTTGGATGCCAGAGACCGGCTTGCTGTCTCCCTAAACTGTGTCAGGGAGAGCTCATGGACCGGTGCCGGTTCTCGGACTGGTCATTGAGAGACGCTGATTTGCATCTTTAGACACCTAAATACCTTTCAAATCTGGCCCTTCGGCCTTTTAGCTCAAGCGGTATTGGCTGAGGCGTTGAGCACTGAAGGTTCAGGGTTTCGGGTCCCCTCATTAATCCATGTTAGCTAGTTGGTTTAGCCAATGTAGAGGGGGCGTCAGGGGAGTATGGGAAAGGTAAAAAAAATTTCATCTGCCTGAACAAAAGGCCAACTCTTGAACTTCTCGGAGTGGCTGTAACTTTGGGCGCATGGTTTTGGTTTGTCCCCAGAATCCCCCATGAAATCTCATGGTACAGAGTGGGATAGAAACAGCCAGGCCAGGAGAAACCTGACACGTGAAACTCAATTTCTGCACCTCTGACACGGTACAGCCCCATCCTCCTGCCAGCCGGGTTCAGGGGAGTTGTGCCACTGAATTCTAGGGGGATGTTTGCGCAGCCCGTGGTAGTGACCCTCTGAGCCAGGCTTGACAGACTCACCTGTCTTGCGCGACTCCCCTAAAAACAGCCGTGTAAATGTTGCGCCTCGGGTTGGACTTTGGGCTCTGAAATGTGGGGTGAGTGTAGGGGTGGCTTTCAGCACTTAGTGAGGTAGCACAAGCCCACGGCTGCGGATCAGGACTCAGAGACTTGTTGCCACAGGCTACCACTGGCCACAGACATACCCAATGGAAGCAGCAGGATCGGGACCATTAATTCAGTAATTAAGGGCCTACAGTCAGCAGGAGTCCTTCCGAGGACTGCTATGGGCTTTGGGTCAACCCAGGAGTTGGGTTTGGTTTGTATCTAACGTAATATAAAGAACAAAGCTCAAAGCCTATGATGGATGTTGGCCTCGTTGTATGGGACCGTCTGCAAGGGGTCAAACAGGCTCTCTCCGGCACTTGGGGCCTGCTCCCTTGATCAGCGGGTGTTTTGCCACAGACTGCAAGGGGGGCAGCGAGCGACACTGAACAAGGATCTTGGAGGCACGTGGCTTTTTCTCCTTTCCTTGATTTCATAGGCTTAGCCTCTGCTCCGCAGCCTCCCTGCTATTGCAGTGCATTGAATTTGCCTGCTACCAACCGGCCTTGGTCGGCCATTTTCATTGTACTTGGGGCCTGAATGAGGTGTGGGCGGAGAGCTTTGTGAATTAACCCTCCTTGTCAATTTCCCATTTCCATCCTCCAGCTTTGGGGGGGAGGGAGGGGACTTCAGTTTTTTCTTCCTTCATCAATTAAGAATTTGTAGGAAAACTCCGTGCCAGAGCCTGGTAGAAGAGAGGAAAGGAGCAGAACACCCTAAGGAAAGACGAGAAAGCTGAGTGCAAGAGGAATGGAGCAGGAATGGAAAAGCCTCCCTTTGACCTGAGTGGGTTTTGGAGAAGGCCCCTTAAGGCATTGTATGGTTTGTGTGTCTGCCTGTTTCTCAGCCCACTGTCAAGGCCTTTCTAACCAGAAAAATCTCTTCTTTGGAAAGATTTGAACTGGTCGCTGTTCGTTAGATGACACTGACAAGTTACCCGCCTTCCCCATCCTCTCAGCCCACGGCTGAACAGCGCTGTCCTGTTTCTGTTAAGAGCTGATAACCAATGTCCAATTGATTTTTGTGCATGGGTGGAAAAACGCAGGGTATTCTCACTAGCAGAACTGCAGTCTGATTTGGGATAGGGGAAGGAAAGGTGGAGTTCCAATTTAAAAAAAAAAAAAAAAAAAAAAAAAGCCCCATTTCTATGTAGAAAAAAACAACCCCTCTTATTAAATGCTTTGCCTAATGCGTGCTTCCTCTCAAATGTCCTCCATCTATAGTCATTCTTTCCACTTCATTAACTCCCTGCCTGCCTGTGTGTTTCGGCCAGATGTAGACATTCCTTGCACACACACACACGCGCGCACACACACACACACACATATACACACACACACAGCCCCTTAGCCACTGGTCAAATAGAAAAACCAGGTATGGATTTTTATTTTATGTTTTCAATCCACCTCAGCTCAGAAAAATCCTGAAAAGCCAAAATCCATCTTTGTATTTCGGGGGCAGGCGAGCAATGGAGACGTTCGGCGGTTCCTCTTTTCTATCAGAACAACAGTATTTGCCTGATCGCTACGGCTGTAGAAGGGGGCGCAGGGCAGGCATTTTGCTCTACAGTCAGGGCTTATGTCTGAAGTTTACATTCCCTTTCCCAGTCATTTCTTACTATAGGGTAACTCCACCTCCCCTTTTGCCCTGTTGCCTCTGATCTCTTAGCAAGACCCAGTATTTCCTTCAGCCGCTTTGAATGAAGCAGCTGAATCCATAAAGTGGACCCTGCCCCAAAAGGCTTGCACGGGGCTAGGATGAAAATGCTGCAAGGTGCCCCGTGAGTTATGGAAACCTAAAGCCGCCAGGGTTCTAGTGTTTGGGGCCTGCTCCAATGTCAACTGCCATCAAATGAAGACTCCCACTGACTTCAATGGGTGATGGATCAGCCTAAAGTCTCCTGAAGATGCTCTCCCTTGCACAGCCTCAGCCTAGCGCTGCATAGCTCACAGCGAATATTTCCCTGGGGTTGCTTTGTGCCATCAGTCTAGCTATGAAAAAAATGGAAGGGATGATCAATTCCATTGATCACATTATGATCCTTCTACAATGTGAGCAGGACGGGCCACCCTCTCCTGGAGGTCAAGAATGAGGGACCTCACCCAGGGGTGCTTTCCTAATGGCCTGCCATCAAATTAGCCCTATATCAGAAAAACGCCTGTTAAGGCTTATAATGAGCTGCCACTCCATCTCTAGCTGCAGCTAGCCTGACGCATGCCTGGCTGCTTTATTCTAATGAATTTCCTTAGCAGTGGGATAAAAATATTCCTGGGGGGTCTCTTAGCCATTTAAATTGGCTGGGGCCTACACACACACACAAGTGAGGGCCACTGGATTTTAACTCGACATCACAGGTGGTACAGGAGCTTGTGTGGCTGGAAATGCTGAATGACAGGAAAGAAGCGTAGTTATCAAGAAACCAGCAGCAGGATGAAAGATGAGGTGTCCGGGAAATGCAGGGCGAAAGGGAGATCCTAGGCAAGGCAGAGCAGAGCGCTGAGGGTGGGCAGCTGCTAAACTGGGGGGTGGAAGGGAGGCATTTATTTTTTTCAGGGGAAAATCAAAATCGCAACCGTAAAACCCTGCACTTTGCATTCCAAAGGGGCACCAGCGAAGACTTGGCTCATTCCGTCAAGGTCTGAGCCAAACCTCAGCCCTGGGAACCTTTGCAGGGGCTTTTGGGTCAGGCCTCCCTACGCCAGAAACACCAATACGTAAATAAAGCCCCCCTGGGGCGGTGAGTCACCCTTGGCCTGCACCTGGCCCAGTCGCTGACACTGGCGCAATGGAGGTACCCAATGCCAGCAAATCAGCCTGGGGCTTAGTGGTTTTGCACTCACCGCTGCACCAGTGTTTGCTGAATCAGAACCTCTCTGAGCTCCATCATCTGGGCAGCAGGTTGTACCCTGCCATGAACTATATCTAATGGCAGCGTGCGCTCGCTCGTTTCACCCACTGCCGGGTCAAATCCTGCCTCCATTGAAGACAAGGGCAATTTTGCTTCTAGGGGGGATTTCACCCATTATGTTCAAGTCCAGTGCTGCTTTTCTGTCTCTTTTTCCCCCCTTTTAGCTGCTTCTTTCCCTTTCTTGGAAGCGAGTCCTATAAATAAAAGTCACAAGGTAAGAGACACAGATGCAAACAGACAGAAGAACAGGGGTTTTTTTGTTAAAAGCTTGCCACTGAAACATCCTCAAACCCCTTGTTAGTTAAGGGGGGGGAGGGGGAATCACCGGTTGTTTTTGTGTCTGGCTGGTCAAGGTGACAGGTAGTGAGTGGCTGTGTTTGCAGGTGTGAGTGTGTACAGATGAGTGGCTGGGAATCTGTGTGTGGCTTTGCATGAGTGTGAATTTGCATGTGCATTTCAGAGGGCGGGCAGCTGTGAATATGTATGTGTGGCTGCAGCGTTGAGTGTATTTATGGATGGCTTGTCTACATGGGGGCCATCTAATCCGAATTCACTAAAGGTGTGAAGTTGAAGGGGATGGGTGAAACCATCTTAATCCCTGCGAGGATGCTGTTATGCCGAATTAAAGTGGCCTTAATCGGGTTTAGTTTAATCCACTGCACATTGGCCTTAATTCCCGGATCGCCCCGTGTAGACGAGCCCCGAGACAGAGAGAGTGATGGGCTACGTTTCTTTGCCTCTGGGTGCCCCTGGATGCATGGGAGAGGTGTGGGGGTTAGTGGATGGGGCTGGGGTGGGGGTGGGGGGCACTGCTGGGATGCAGCCATTTCGTTTAAATCCGGTCTATGGCAGAACCCAGCCCGGTGCAGCTGGGTGACTCTGGTCTTGACTCACCCCCCACCCACCTCCGATCCTTCTGTCCTTGAGAAGGCGAAAGGTCAGGGAGGCGGCGGGGAGAACCATGGAGCCAGGGCACCCCTGGGTGACAGGCTCCGTTCCCAGAGCTCCCTCCTGCGCTGCACGACCGTCACCCAGCGGCTTCCGGCGCCTCTCGCCGTGCAGCCAGGCCTCCCGTTACCGTAAACCCCGGAGAGCACGGGCAGCTCTGGGCCGGTCTCTTTCCCCCGCCCTCCCCATGGAGAAGTGCGTCTGGCTGCTCGTGGTAAGGAAGGGGGGAACCCCAGCCCCGAGGAAGCTGCAGTTAACCCAGACCCATCACAATTTGCCTCCCCGGCTTTAAAATTACCTGCCCAGGCTGCTGGAAAGCCCCGAGGGCGCATCGGCCAAGGCGGCCGGCGTTTCCCTTAAGGGAGGGACAAAGATCTTGTTGGTCTTAAATCCCAGGAATTAAATAGCATCCATCCCCCTCCCCCCTCCCTCTGACTGCAATTGACAAGACCCGCACACGGCTGCGTTAGGACACAGGTCGGTTCTTGTCGGTTTCACCCCCAAGAGACTTCTCCATCTTCTGGCGCTTTAAATCCAGGGGAATATTTTTTTTTTTAAATCCCTCGTAACAAAATACCCAGCAGCGCCTCTCTCCCCTTGTCCCGTCCCCCCAGCCGGTGAAAGAGGGACCCCGGGACCCCCAGCAGAGCCGTCAGCCGGCAGACAGCAGCAAGACTCACACTGCAGCCCCGCCACGTACAAAGCAACATTTCCCTCCTTGTTGTGTGCACAGGACAATGCCCCAGGCGGGGGATCGACCGCCTGGAAGGGAGCAGTCCCTTTTCCAGGGTGTTCACACGGACACAAACACCTCCTCTGCGCCTCGCTCCGAATGTCCCTCCGGGTTCGCGAGTCCCTGGCCGGCGAGTAGGTCGCTCCCGGCGCGGTATCCCTGCCCTTCGCCGGAGCCCAGCACACAGCCAAGCGCCATAGGTGCCCAGGGCAGAACGGCCAAATCGAGCCAAAAGAAACAGGCTGGGAATTGTAACCACACACAGACAGTATTTATTGCGCAAACCCGGCTCCTGAGCTAGGAGATCTTCGCCCTTTGCCTTACCCTCCTGTCTTCGGAGCGGCCCGGGTCTCGGATCCATCTCCTCCCAGCGGAGCGGTGCCAGGGGAGAGGCGTACGAGTCCGGCTTCTCTCTTGGCATTCACCGCGTGCCTTAATTGTATGAAATTAAATCAAGGTCCGCTGTGAACACGAAAAGCGGAAGCCGAGCGGCGAAGGAACCGGAGTCACCCCGGATTAGCGAGCAACGCTCCTTTGGATGGTTCGCCATCCAAAGACGGGGAACGGGGCTGCTGCCGGCTGCGGATAACTCCTGGTTCTGCCTCCACGCTTCACTTTAGGGTCTTCTGCTCCCAGGTCCCTGCGTCTCCCGTGTGATCGCGGTCGGCTGCTCGGCTGGTTCGTTTGTTTTTTTCCTCCCCTTCAGGGCTGGGGTCGAGATTCTCCTCCCCCTCCTCCCCGGACCCTGAGATCCCTCTTCTCCGCAGCCGCTGCGGGTCGGCTTTTATTTTTGGAGGGGACACAAACAAGGATCATGCAAAAAAAAAAAAAAAAAACCGCGCAAGGCCGGCACCGGGGGGGCTTTGGGGGGGGGGGGGGAGGGGGAGAAACCAGGGCTTAGCGGGTCCCCCTCCGAGCACTACAATGGGAAAGTCTTGTCCTGCCCAGCGCCCACCTCCACCCCACTCGCGCCCGGGTCACGGAGTTCCTGCTTTGCTCGGCCCTAGCCCAGAACTGGCTTCACACCGGCCCCTTCCTTCCAAGCGTCTCCTCCACGCACCTGGGGCGGCAGCCGCCGCATCCCCGCGTCTCGGCGCAGCGGCGAGGTGATCTCCGAAGGGTCCAGCAAGCCCCCCTCCGCTCCCGGCCGGCTCCCTTTCCAGGGGCAATCGGACTGAAACCAGAAATCCGGCTCGGCTCGCTCGGGAGCAGCCTGGCTAATCCCGATCCACCCCAAAGCGCAGACCCGCATTGGGCGAGCGATGCCTTGTGCTATACGATTTACTCGCTGCCTCTCTCCTCCCATCCCGCCCCCTCCTCCCCCCCCCCCGACGGTTCGGAGAGCAGGATTAGGGACAGCGCCTCAGCTGTTTCAGATTACAGGGGCTCGGGGGACCCGGCAGGCCGGGCAGGGGGAGAACAGGGTGGGGGAAGGGGGAGGGCTTTGGGTGGGGGGGTTGTAATATTTCATTGAGGGGAGAAGGGGGGCAACAGAGTGGTTTATTTAGCGGAGTGAGAGCCATGGAAAGGGCAGATGATCTGGGGCACAGGCGAGAGGCAGACAATAGGGTTATATGGCAGATGACCCCCCCCAGCTAGAGGGGGGAGGGGGGAAAACCCTGCCTCTGTTTCCTCTTCCTAGAGGCCCTCGCTCCAGACGGCCTGCAGCGGGCAGCTGCTCGGAGGAGGGACGGGTTCATGGGGGCTGGTTGGTTTGAACCCTGAAGGCTCAAAAGGCAAATAACGCCCCTGGGCTGGTTTGCTGGTTCCCTTTGGAGCAGGCCCGTCCATTAGCCGCTGCCGCTATTTTTGAATGAAATGAGGCCGATGATGATCCTCCCCATCAAATCCCCCCGCAAGCTTGTCCTTGCATCCCCGAGCGTCCCTGGCCACCCATGACATCCAGCGGGGAAGCCAGCGCCACCCACAGAGCCATGGAAACCGGCGAAGAGGAAGGGGGAGTGGGGGAAAGCCGCAGTGGGGGGAGGCTTGGCTGCATAACGGCTTAAACTCCGCGCGTGTTGCGGCCGCGGTTCGATCCGCAGCATTGGGGGCCCTTTCTGGCAGCCTCGCTGGTTGCAAAATTGTTGGTGAATCCAACACACATGCCCCGGAGCCAAGACACAAATACAACCGGGGACCATTTCAGACCGCACAGCTATCCCTGCGCCCCATTTTAAACCGTGGGTGGTAACGGGGGTCAACCCCCCGGCGCCCCGAAGGAAGGAGGTGACGCCTCAAACTGCGCGCGGCTCCTCGCTGACATGTAACTTTTCAAAGGGACGGAGAAGGCGGTAGGAGATGTGTCGCCGGGGCTTATTTTTGGCAAAGGAATTTTGCTAAACAACGAATCCCGGGGAAAGCAATTAGCCTGCTAGACAAACCCCACACCGAGATCGGAGGGAAAACGGGACATTGGGGGGAAAGATGGTGCCGCCTTTGGGAGAAAAAAAAATAGTTCCCACCCTATTTGTCAATTGAATTAAAACCCAGAAATGTCCTTAGGACCTACGGGGAACCTCTCGGATCGCTTTCTGTTTTGTCTCCGTCTCTCTAGCACTTGAAGGCTTGTGGTTGGTTTGTTTGGCCTTAGGTGGAAACGATCCTCATTTTTAATGCGATTTTTAAATGAAGACAAAACAAAAACAAAAAAAAACCCCCAACGTTTCGATTTGCGGAACAAAGCAAAACAACCCAACGCAGATTTCTGGAGTTTTCAAGTTGCTAGCTGACGGCTCTCTTCGTTCTAGATGTGATCCCGGAGGCTGAAATTGACAACATTTTCTCCACCTATCTTGTCTATTTCACGAAGGCTATTTCTAATTGTGCTTCCTATCCTTCACCCTCCTCGCCACCCATCGGTGTCCCCCCGGCACCCTGTTATGCACCTGGGAGATGAGAACAAGCCTTGAGATCTGGTAACTTGCTAGAAATACGGCCAGGCATCCAGGCAGCGGATGGCAGCCTCGCCATGTCAATTTCTTTTTTTTACAGGGGTGTGTGTGAGGGTGAGGGGGAAAAAATCTGTATATTTCACAGCGGCAAGGGAAGCAAATCATATCACTCATTTAATCTCCTTCCTGTTGACTAACACTTGCATGGATGATTTAAAAAAAAACAAGCCACCCGAAAAGTGTATTCCCGTTTACTAAAAATCCTCAACGATTCTATCCTCAAAAACTGGACAACATATAAACAAACTCACGTGGACACCAAACCAAACCCTCTGCCTTGTGTGACCCCACTCAGGGATGTATAGTTGCACACCCAGAGCGTACTGTGGCTTTAGCCTATATGCATAAATATTAATGCGGGCCTGCTGGGTCACCCTATAGAAGGATTTAACCCTTCCCCGAAAGACTCTGCTATGAATTCACCCGGGTTTCCCTTCATGCCCTCAATTCTTCTGTCTTGCTGCCGCTTTTGCGGCTTCTGGTTTGCTGTGTATCGGCGACATTTTCCTGGGCTTTTAACGAGGCGCCCAACGCATCGTAAAGGACCACGGAAATGCAAAGGACAACAAGCCAGACCAATAACTAACAACAGTCACAAATAGCAACAATAGTTAATTCCCCTAATTAGAACTGCGACAGTGTCCGAATCTCTAAGCCGCCGGTGTCTGCCCAAAAGGTGGTGTCGATCAGTCGCTGGCCCCGGGAACTTTCGAGGGATCGTTTTTAGAACGGAGATTTAGTTAGTTCTGTATTTTCTGGGTGGCTTCATTGCGTTTGTCGCCCTGTTTTTATATTAAAAAAACCCAACCACCGATGATGACTTTATTTGAATCAGACCCTGTAAAGGTTTAATTATTAAGAACTGGGATTGTTTAGTCTCCAGAAGAGAAGAATGAGGGGGGATTTGATAGCAGCCTTCAACTACCTGAAGGGGGGTTCCAAAGAGGATGGAGCTCGGCTGTTCTCAGTGGTGGCAGATGACAGAACAAGGAGCAATGGTCTCAAGTTGCAGTGGGGGAGGTCCAGGTTGGATATCAGGAAAAACTATTTCACTAGGAGGGTGGTGAAACACTGGAATGCGTTACCTAGGGAGGTGGTGGAGTCTCCTTCCTTGGAGGTTTTTAAGGCCCGGCTTGACAAAGCCCTGGCTGGGATGATTTAGCTGGGAATTGGTCCTGCTTTGAGCAGGGGGTTGGACTAGATGACCTCTTGAGGTCCCTTCCAACTCTGATATTCTATGATTCTATGATTCTATGATTATGATTACAAAGAGATGTAAAAGTTCAGAATCTTCCCCTACTTGCCAAGGTTAGGTGGGATTAAAAATATATAGAAAATCTACGGATTTCCTGAAAGGCAACCCGCGTTGTCTCTGATTTGATTTCGTAGTGGTTGCGTTTGTTGCAGATTTTTAGTTCTGAGCAGGGACTCCAGCTCCATTGAAAGCGAGAAGCGCTTAAGGGAAAAGAAATTCTCCTCTTAAAATTCGTTTCTGGGTCGGGATCAGCCTTTGGAAATGATGTTATTTTGTTCATTACTCATTTAAATAGAGAAAATCCCCTGCACGGCCCAGAGAAATATTCACATTCGTAGGGGGATAATTTAGTCAGGGGGAAAATGACGTTTATTTCATGTCTCCTGCTCCCCATTTTCAGAGGTTACATGTCTTTAGCGTTCCAGCAAAGGAGACTCGTGGCTCCATTGCGCGGTTCCATATTTTGTTTTGCTCAACAAATCCCGTTCTAGAATCGGTCGCAGGTTGTTTAGTGGGTGGAGGGGGGGCTTCTTTTTTTTTTTTTAAAGTCCTCAGCAAATATAATTCGATCTCCCACGGAAATCAGAAACCCGGAAGCACCAAAAAGACAGGTTCTTTCACGGGAAAGTATTTTTTTTTAAATAACCTGCTCCCCTACAATTGCACAAAATCCGATTCCCGTTTCTAAACTCCCATGATCCGAATTCCCATAGCTGCTTCTTGCAGCCGGATTCATCATGATGCCCCCAGTTTTCAGCTGATGCCCCGCCTCTGAACCCATTTTGGTTTTTTCCCCCTAAATTTTGAAGATTAGCTCATGAAAGACGTTAATTTCGTGTCCAAGGGAAGCCCAAAAAGTCCCGTGAGCACTAAACGGACAAAGAGAAGCAAAGAAACGCAAGGCAGGTCCAGGCTGGAGCTAAAAACAGCCGCCCTCAATGACCCTCAGGTGGAGATCCGCTCAGCCTAGGATTTAAACTGTCCCAGGCAGTGGGCGCGTGTGGAATTTGCCTCCCCGCCTTTATATCGATTGCAGTTGGGTTTGGTCAAGCTCCCTACACCTTCATCGGGTTTACTTTAACAAACCAAACCAAACTCCCCTCTCCATGATGAGTGTAAGCCCAGCGGCAGAGTTCACCAGATACCAGAGCAACCTCCTGATCAGGACAAACAAAATGAAACAAACCCCAAACTAGATCCAGGAGGCAGGTTGCAAGCCCTGCGCTTTGTTCTCACAAGGACCTGTTTGGGAGTCAGCGGCACACCAGAGAGAGATTGACAGTAGAGGGTGAGTTTATGGGCAAGATTTGCTGTTAGGGTATTGGACTTGTGTACAAATAAAATGGATCTGAGCTCATCAGAATCAGGAGGGTACATGTGGTGGGGAGCATGGGGCCTGACCCAAAGCCCACTGAAGTAAATAGAAACACGCTGGTTGACTCCATTTGGGTGCGGATCAGGCCCTGGGTTAGACAGAAAATAGAGATGAAGCCACTGACAATGTAAAGCCCCATCTCACTGCAATATTTATTCACTCAGATCTAACCATCCAGTGCCTTTGTCTATTCTGCGGGCAGGGTAATGGTGGCCCCAGTCCCTCTTGGGTATTAGAAACAGCTTCTGTTGCAGGGATGGGCTGCAGGCCCCTCTGCAGAGCTCCTGGGCGTGGGGTTAGAGGGTAAATCTCTGGCAAATGAAGAAGTGGCCTTGTGTTTCTTCCTCAAAAGGCAAAACAATCAAGCCAACCACAGCCGCTCTTCAGGTTGGTTTAATGCAGCTTGAACGTGGTGGGAAATAGGGAAGGTGCGGGGAACATGCTGGTTTCTGAGCCGTTGCCTTGTCGTTGTAAAGGGTAAGGGGGTTGCTGCACCTGTTGGTTTAAGGGTTTTGTTCTCAGAGCTAACGGGGATGTCAGGAGAGCGTGAGGTTGGTGCTCAGAACTCCTGGGTGATGTCAGTGGCTGTGCCACTGAGTTGCTGGTTGAATTTGGGCAAGCCCCATCACTGCTCTGTGCTTTAGGTGGGGGTGATGACAAGGCCTTTGGCAAATGGAAACTGCTATATTATTATCGGATGCAAATAACTGAATGTGGTTTGCTATCCAACCCAAAACTTGCCCCGGGTGTCCAGAGGCTACAGGCACGAGCATCTCCTAGAGTCTTGTCCTAGTAATTGCATAGTACTCTGCTATTTAAAATGGATTGTTTCAGTGTTGCTAATGCCAAGGCTTCAAAAGTCATGAATCAGCCCCACTCCTCCTCCAAAATCATGAGATTTACAAAAATATTTTTTAGTTTATTTTTATTTGCCTTTGAGCCTTCAGGATTCATGGGGTTTTGTTTGTTTGTTTTCCCCCCACACTCATGAGGGCTAGCAATTTTTTTTAAAATGAAAGCTGAGATTCTCATATAATCACCTGATTCCAGGAGCTGGGGCTTTAAGCAAACCACCCAATATCATGAAAGTGGGGATGAAATGGTGAGAATTGGCCACACAATAGTTAGGACCAATATTTTGGTTCTGAGCAGGATTTTGAGCAGCACTTGGCTTCAGCAGAAGCAGAGTTGCTTAGTGCTTTAGAAAATGCCACTTTTTGTTAAAAAGAAATGATTCTATTAATAGTAATATGTTCATAATTTGCTTTAAATGGGAACAATAGCTTGTTTGTATACCTATGCCCTGAATTCTCAGTGCAGGACCAGAGCTTAAATAATTCCCCTGCAATCTTTGCAAACCCCTGAATGCCGCAGTTCCGCCTGAGAACCAAGAAGTGAAATTGACCCAACATCAATGCTATTTTCATTGTCTTATCTAGGTGGAATTAAAAATAACTAAGATAAAAGCCGGCGAAATAAAAGGGGAAAAGAATTTTGAAAATCTAATTTCCCTTCTGCCCTAGCCATCTAGGGATGGTCTTGGTAACATATGAATTTTAAAATATATATATTTTCAATATAGTATTTCTTTCCTGACTCTGTCCCTGTAACCCAATAGTAGATTTCTAACCTATAAAAAAACTGCACCCTGGTTTGGGTAGTAACACTAAACAGATCTCTGATTTGTTTAATCAATAAAATTCTTTCACTTTCATATGGATAAATAATTACAGGTATTTTTAAAAGGAGATATACCCTTACACTCAGTTAGTACTAGCAGGCTGCTGTCTAGATGAACAAGACTTGTGCTTGTAACGAGTGGTATGTGCATCCTCTGAAGCCCGCTAGCCCTAAACTCTATGTAAATCGCCCTGATTTCTGCAGTGCGCTATGGCAAATCTTTTGAACTCTGCTGTGTTGTTAACTGATGGCAAAGCCCATTGCAGGGCACGTGGTTTGAATGAAATAAATCTTTAACACGCTGCATATGATCAACCACATTAATGCTTTAAATCACTTTCCTGAATGACCATAACTAACCCTGCAACATTTGCTTCAGCAAAGGAATCCCTCCCCAGCCTGTACAGATCGTATGGTAGCATTGGGGGCATAGCTGGTTAGGTGCATAGGTGTGTTTGCTGACTCCCCGGATAGCAGGAGACAGTGGTGACCTTTTGCTGAGCTAAGGTAGGGGAGAGAAATGGGTGCAGGAGAAGGTGACATGTGACTGTACCTGATGGGACAATGTATTATTAGCTGGCTGCAAAAGCGTGCTAGATGCTTGACACGCACTAAAGACATGGGATGACATCTGAAGTCAATGGGACCAGCATTTCACCTACAGTCCCTGCCTCAGAGCTTACAGTATAAATAAGCCTTATTTCTTCTCACCACAGCCCTAATCTAGTGGGTGAGGCGTGACATGGGGACTCTGACTGACCCTGGGCCTACTGTAATACACATAATAACTATAACCCCTTGCAAACAGAGACGGAAACACAAATCACAAGAGGCAGCTACAGAGGAGAGAGGAGCTCCTTAAAAAGCAGGAGACGAGGAGAGAGTTTTCTTATCAGCTACACAACAGAACAAGCTGAAAACAACACGTTCTTCCCAGCCTGGAGCTTTGTGACTGCACCGCTCTCCTGTGGGAAGGCACGCAGGGCCAGACCCTCAGCTACTGTAAACAGGTATCAGCTACCTTGACGTCAATAGGGTGATTGAAGCCCATTTACTCCAGCCGAGGATCTGGTCCATGATGTTCTTTAGCAAATGGCTTAAACAAAGAAGCAACACAATCCACCCAAATTACAGACTCTGCAAACTGGAATGCTCCCGGAAGAGAAACGCTAGGGAGTAGCCGATGAACATCTGTTATGCTAGAAACTAGAGGCCCCAACTGAGATCAGAGACTTGCAGTGCTAGGGGCTGCACGGACTTGTAGTGAGACTGAGACCGTTTCTGCACTAAAGAGCTGAGGACAGAAGGAGACAAGGCAGCTACAGGATGGGAGAGAAAAGAGCAGCACCGAGAGGGGAGTGAGTAGAGGATTCCAGCTTGGTAACATTTTATACCCCGTTTACACTGGGGTAGTTGACCAGATGAGGCACCAAGCAGGGGCAAATGAGGCCTGGGGCCAGATCCTCTGTTGTCATCCTTTATCCCAGTGCAAACTGGGCCTGCTCCGGTTCTGAATCAGTGGCATTCCACGCCCACTTGGCACTGGTGAAAGGGACTGGCCCAGGGTGCAAGGCAATGGGGAATCGGGGCCCCGCGTCTTAATTGGATTGGTGTGAATCCCTTTGAACGTGTACCCCTGGGCTAATGGGGGGAGGCAGTCAGGCGGCTTGCTGGGAAGAGGAGAGACAGCGTGTGAGATGACAGCTGTAACTGTCACGCCCGCCCAGGGGAAAAGGATTTCTGTGGCAGCCGGCGCAGGGGGGCGTCTGTGGCAGCTGGGATCAGCCAGACGTTCCGTGGCCGCTTCTGTGTCTGCGGCCGAGCACGGCCTGGCACTGTAGTGCCGTGCTCGGGAGGGGGTGGGGGGGTACTGCCCTTCAGAGGAGACCTTAAAGCCAAGGGCCCTTCCCCTTGCTCCTGCCACAAGACCCTTATATGAGCTCACAAAGCATCAAGGCTATTGCCTGGCATGGGAGCCAACCGTGTCATTGTCCTAGCCAAGGCTCAACGTCCCCTCGCTCAGCACAAGCCATTCTAATGACCCAAGCTGCAGGGCAGCGATCGCTGGGCCCCTATTGGCCGCTGCCCTGGCTTTCCCGGGAACTCCCTCCCAGCATCTAGCCCCTCCTGGCCTTCATAGGAGGGAGGTCAGGATCACTCAAGCGCTTCCAGAGCCCAGGATCTTCCTCGGTCAATGGGGCGGGGAGTCCGAGCCCGATGCATTGAGAGCGGTTTGCTGCCAGTGTCAGGGAGCCTCATTAAAATGGAAGGGGCTATAAATAAGAGATTAGTCATATTCGTTAGAGTGCATCATTTAAAGGGACAGCACCTGTTCTGACTCCACCTTCCTGGCACCTTCGAATCCGCAGGCCTGATCCTTGCCAGTGTCAATCAGGAATAACCCCTTTCCAGATTGGAAACGGGGCCCTGAATCTCTCCCCCCTGTTCATTTTCTCTCTCTTGCTCCCCCCCCCCGCACCCCCATCAATGATTATCATTGTGTCATTCTGCCCTGAAGCGAGATATTTCCAATCCCAGGAGGGGGCGGGGAGGGGGCTGGGAGAGGAAAGGGCTGCGGCTGTTTGTGTTGTGCAGATATTGTCTAATGGGTATTTTTAGCTGGAAGTGATGGGAGCCTGCAGGAGGTCGGCGAAGGCTACAGAATCCCCCCCACACCTCCGTGGCTGTGCCTAGCCGAGCCCTTCCAGTCAATTAGCATGTCCGCGGGCCCGGGCTCTGCAGTGCAGCACACAAGTCTATCGACGGGGAATCGCAGCGCCCTGACCTTGATTGATTGGGATCCAAATCCGCTTGACAGCAATTAATTTTTTGAATTAACTGTCACCTCCTCCTGGTTCCCTCTCCTCCCCATGCCCGCCAGCCTCTCCCCCACCCAGGCCTGGCCCAGGCAGATGAGAATCTAATCAATATGTGTAATTCATTTCTTTTGGATGAGCCTTCTGAGAGCGGGCTGCATCAATCATGCTGTCACCAGCGCAGGACCCTGCCCTCCTCAAGCCTTAGGTCTGCTGCATGCAAGCTGAGGGGCTGGACCAGGGTGAATCCAGGTGTGTTTTTAGCGCTGGACTCGGAACCAGAAACCAGCCAGCTGCGAAGAGCCCCAGGACATAACAGCGGGGATGGAGGATTCGATAGGCCGGAGGTAGGAGTGGGGGGTCTGTGTGAAATTCTATGGCCTGTCACTGTTAAACAGCAGATCCGACAAGATGATCCAAGTCCCATCTGTCCATAAAGCCTACGAATCTCTATATTCTACTGCACTGCAGCCTCTTGGGTTTGATACAGAGGGAAACTTCCTGGCCTATGTTATACAGGAGGTCAGACTAGAGTCAGTGGTCACAATGGTCCCTTCTGGCCCTAAAATCCATGGATCTAGGTTGTGCTCCGCTTCAGGCAACGTTAGGCTCTGGAGCTGACAAATTAGCTCTGCAGGCCTGCCATGACCCAGAAAGCCTGCAAGCGGGCGCAGTCCGGTCAGCGGATTTCTCCACACAAGTCAATAGAGGGCATCCAGGCTTCTGCAGGGATGAGGCCGAGTGGATGGTTGACCTCCTCTTTGTAGCTCGGGTAAATACATTTGGCGTTCCCCGCTGGGTGTTTTACTCCTAGAAGCTGAATCCTGGCTACTTCCACTTAAATATATTTAAAGGGAAGGCAGTGCGTTTAAGTCACGGTTAATGCAAGAGAGGCGGGGAGTCAGGACGCCTGGGTTCTCTTTCCAGGCCTGGAAGGGAAAGGGAATGAGCAATGTTTAGCAGGGGGCAGGGAGTCTGGATTTTTATTCCCAGATTTGGGGGGGAGGGGTATGGTCCTGGGACTGGGAATCAGGTCTCTTCGTTTTATCCCTGTTTGTGGGTAGGAAGAATATTGAGTGGCTGGAGAACTACTCTTGAAGCCTTCCTTTAGCTCTGCCACTGCCTTATTGGATGACCTTGTGCAAGTCACTTCCCCTCTCTGTCTGTCTGAGTTTCCCCAGCTGTAAAAGGGGCACGAGTCAGCGATATTATCTCTACCAGGCCAGTTGGGAGGCTTAATGGGTGCTTTTTAAGCTCTTTGCAGTCCTCGGAGAAAAGGGTGCCAGAGACAAGCGAAGTGCTGGGATTAAAACAATCATTTAACGATCATTTAAATGAAATTGATCATAATACCAGCAAGGAGAAAATGAAACGCGAGAGGACCAAACATGGATATTAGCATCCTCCGCTAATGCCGCTCCACGCTGCGAGGGCCACTCATCGCTGGTTATCTCTAATCATTCGACGCAACCCATATCTCGCTTGGACCCTGATGTGCAAAGAAATCTGTCAGGGGGTTGACTCTGCTATGGAGCTCTGCGTGCTTGGGAACATCGTTCTGCTGGGCTCTGACACAGCCCACCAGCCAGCACATCTGCAGCAAACCTGGCCTAGTTTGGGAGAGCCGGGACGGTGAGATGGGGAGGGAGCAGGAGTCACTTCATGCCACGCCCACTGAGTTCAGTCGAGTGACTGAGAGGCAGAGCTGGCGGGGTGATTTGAGAGCTGCTCCAAAACCCACTGACGTCAATGGGTCAGGGCCCTTAGCAAACCCTGGAAGGGTAGTTTGCTGAGCCACCATTGAGATAACAGCAGTGACCATCAGTGCCACGGTCTTGGATAGGATTTTTCTGCCTTCCTTAGTGTTCCTCCCTGATGCTGTGGGATGAGTACGGGGCTAGGAGGGCACTCCCTTTTTTATTTTCATAGTTTTGGGGGTCATCCCGTGACCCACAGGGAGGCTGGAGACCCAGCTACCAACGGGATATGCTTAGTCATGCCTAATGAATAGAAATGAAAGTGTGGGATTGGGCAGCCTGCTGTCACGTGGCCCATTTGCACCTGACACCCCTGATCGGTCTGATTTTGGTAGGGTCTGTGTATGAGGGGGGAGGGATAGCTCAGTGGTTTGCGCATTGGCCTGCTAAACCCAGGCTGGCGAGTTCAATCCTTGAGGGGGTCATTTAGGGATCTGGGGTAAAAATCTGTCTGGGGATTGGTCCTGCTTTGAGCAGGGGGTTGGACTAGATGACCTCCTGAGGTCCCTTCTAACCCTGAGATTCTAGGAGTCTTACATGGCCCTATTAGCTAGGTCCATTTCCCTGGAGTGGAATACAGAGTCCATGCTGGACCAGGCCAGGGTGCTCTGCACCCGGCAGGATTGAGCACATCAATTACTTCCCTTGAAGACATGTGAATCCACACAGATGGTTTCATATAGCCCTGCATGCGGGGGGCCAGATTCTGATCTCTGTTATGCCATTGTAAATTCTGACCGGCTCCAGCTCCACTGACTTCAAGGGGGTTGCTATGGCTTGACGTCTGCGTAACGGAGAGTAGATTTGTAGACGCATACGCCCCATGGGCTTGATGCTGCAGCCATTAAACCAGCTAGCAATCCCGTAGACTCCGGTGCGTCTGCATTGTCAGTATTGGAAGACTGGGTCTCTAGCCAGAGCCAGGAATGAGATGGGAGAATTTCACAGAGAAATTATTCCCTCCTGTGAATCTCAGTCTTTTTATAGCAAGCGGGGGGTGTCACCACGCATGCACAGAAATCTCCAAACCAGCAGATTCCCCCTGTGAACTTGCCATCAACATATTCACATTCTAGTTGCAATAAAACCTCAGGAGATTTTTTTTTTTTCATCAGTCATACGCGAAACCCCTCCAAAATATTTGGCCTGGCTGCGTTCCAAGCAATCACATGATGCTTTCATTAATATCGCTAAGCCAGACTGGTTTCCATTCTATTCTGGTTTATCAGGTGTTACTGATGCTCTCTATTTTATCCCATCAGATCTACATTACGTGGGGCCCAGATCTCATGATGATAAGCGCTTTCAGAATACCTAGATAATTATTTTGATTTTAGTTCCGATAAAGGGACCTTCAGTGTAAACCATTTTGGGCATCAACACGTGCCTAGCAAAAATGGGCCCTGTTTTGATTAGCAGCTTAAAGCTAATGCGACCTAGATGTTCCGAAGAAGTGGGCTGTAGCCCACGAAAGCTTATGCTGAAATAGATTTGTTAGTCTCTAAGGTGCCACAAATACTCCTGTTCTTTTTGCGGATACAGATTAACACGGCTGCTACTTTGAAACCAATAATAACATGGGTGCTATTAAATTATTCTTAAAGACCCTTGTTCTGCAAACCTCGGCCTGTCTGAGCAGTGCTAACCTGCATCAAGCTACTCAGCTGAGGCCTGATTCAAAATCTATTTAAAGACAATTGAAAGGCTCCCATTGACTTTGGTGGGTTTTGGACCAGGCCCTTCCCTTAAGGGTTTCCGGAACTGGGGCCTTTGATTGTTTGCTCTTTGAGGCCGGGACTGTGAGCTCATGTGTTTGAGAAACGCTTAGCACATTTTGGGGAAGGTAATTTAAATATAATCATGTCTATATGCATATGATATTAATGACAGTACCCCCCAGCAATTTGACTTTTATAACTACCTAAGATAGGGGCCAATCCTGCAAACGTTGATCTACAGAAGCAGGGCCGGCTCTGGCGTTTTGGCCGCCCCAAGCAAAAAAAAAAAAAAAAAACTTGCGGAGCGGCCGGAGCACGGGTGCAGGGGGACTGGCTGGGGGGGAGGGAGGGGGAGGAAGCAGGCGGGAGAGAGAGAGAAGGGGGCGGCCAGGGCTACAGCAGGGGCGCTGCCATGTGGCCCCTCCCGCTGCGCCGCCGCCTGCTGCGAGGGCTCCGCTCCGGTCTGCGGGGAGGGAAGGAAGAGGACTGCCCTGCAGGGCGCCCTGGTTCTCCGTGCCACCGCCCCCTACAGGGCGGCCGGAGCGGAACAAAAAAAACCAAAAAAACAAAAAAGGCGGCCGTGCCCCCTAGGATTGGGCAGAACGCCGCCTCCAACAATCTGCCGCCCCACGCACCAGTTTGCTCAGCTGGTGCCTGGAGCCGGCCCTGTACAGAAGTGTCCGCAGGGCTGCGCTCACAGATGGGTAGTTTTGTTAAATGGCTGTATGCATTTGCTTCGGTCTGCTGCTCTGTACTGACTTTTACTGGAGAGAGCAGTCCACTGGATTGTGTGGTGGTTGTGAAATTCAGTTATGCTGGGGATGGCTTGGGATGGGCATCTTTTGTGAATAATAATTAATAGTACACCCCTGTTTTGCCATCAAAGGCTTGGAGGGTGCTGCAGAGACCAATCAAATGCCAGAATAATTGAAACATAAATTCCTAATATAGAAAACCCAAATAAGGGCAATTCTGGTGCCTCCCCGCTACCACAATATCAATATTTAATTTGTTATTTAGTAATAATATAGCGAGGAAGGTCGTCTCCCCCCCCCCCTTTTTTTTTTTTTGAGCGACTGCTAAATCTACAGTCCCCTTTCATTTATTTGGTGCTAATAGCCCATCTCTGGAGCTCGCCTCTCTCCCAAACCCTGACATGGTGGTGGTCTTGAAAACCAATGTTTTCCCCAGAGATCTGACCAAGGCAATAAACCCGAGTCAGTACAAACAAGTCTCCGTGGAAGAGAATGTTGTTTTGCTTCATTTTTCATAAGGGATGTTGAGTTTGGAGGTATAAGAAAGGAGCTTGCTCTAGGCAGACTGGAGATCTCCGCTAGTCATGAATAAAAGGGGTTCTTCTATCTAATAGCCCTGGGAAGGCGACAGAGGGATCTCTTCTGTTGGGAGCGTCTCTGCTTTCTGGGGGATGTCCTTTTGCACTGGTGAGCTCCGTCGATGCTTCAGCTCGACAGGAGAAAACGAGGTGAGATTTCAGAGCAGGCGAACGGAAAGAGGCGAGCCGTGGCCTTTCTAAGCAAAGGCTCCGTGTGGGCCCAGTCTCCGTCACGGCTGCCTGGCTCGTTTCCCATCAATCTGCCTTCCCCGGGAGTTCGCGGCGTTGCGGTGGGGCTACGGGTTATCGAGGATGGCACACAACGAGCGTGAAGCTGAGCGGGTTTGGCAGGAGGGACGGCGTTCGTCCAGTGCATCGTGCAAGGGACGGCATTCGATGGAAGCTGCCCTTCTGCGGGAAGGTGCTGCAATCCCTAATAACGAATCCATCTGCACTGCACCATTTCCGAGAGCTCAACTGTCAGGGCTACGGGCCTGATCCTGCCAGGTGCTGAGCATCTTCCACTCCTGCGGGAATTGTAGGATCCAGGCCCTAATGTTTTTTGATGGAAAGGAAACCCCCCGCCCTTGCCTTTCACCGCTGGGGACCCAGAGTCCAAATCCCAGCTAATGGCCGCACATCAGTAGTGAAGACTGGCCAACTTCATGACTGGTGCAACTCTGGTGACTTCAAGGGAGGATCCAGTGGTTTCATCCTAACCCGTAGCAAACGTTTCCCCGTTACGTGACACCACTGCACAAGAGGGCCCAGAATCTGATCTTAGTTGCATTGGCGTGAAGCTGGAGTAACTCCTCCGAAGTCAGAAATGACACTGGTGTAACTGAGCTCAGAATCTGGCCCTTTGCCTCCCCTCAAGAGGCGGGATGTGGGACTGGAACAAGAGGGCAATGGTATGGTAGGGCTGAGGGGCCTGGGCTAAGCTGTGTGGGGAGCCCAGAACTGGAGGAGCAGGGGGGTGACTGAGGTGCATTCCTAGAGCTGTGGGGGGCACAGGACTGGTCTGTTGGCAGAGCTATGTAGGGGTCCACAGCAGGATTATCAGTGGATGCTGAAGGTCAGGAGTGAGGGGCATTGGCAGAGCTGGAATAGCAAGGGGGCCGCAGGTCATCAGTGAGGGGCGTTGGCAGGGTAAGGGGGGGCTGCAGGTCAGGAGAGAGGGTCCGTATGCTGCAGGCCAGGTTTGAGGAGCTTTGGCAGAGAAAGTCGCCCAGCAGCGGCCAGGCCACTCTCTCCTTTCGTGAGCACTAAACACATCCACAATATTTCTTTTTAACGCAGTGTCAGGCTGGCTCTGTTTGTCCCCCAGCTGCACTCAACACTCTGAACTGCAATTGTGAAAACCTTAGTGGGCCTGGCCTTAAAATAATAAACCTGTCAATGGAAGGACTTGATTACAGTTTCAGTGACGTGCATTCACTCGGTGGCCCTCCAGTTCAGTGACTGATCTCAAAAGCTGGAGGAAAGGGGCCAGATTAACATTTTATCCCCATGTTTCAGTCTATTTTTTTATTCTTCTTTTTAAAGAGAAGGGAAGGTAAAAGGGGCTGGTTTAGGGATCTGAGCAGTGTGGAACCTATTTGCTTTGGGGGATGAAACATGTTTTTTTTTCTTAAGTGGAGAAAATGTCCCTTTTGGCTTAATAAATGCTATCTCCGGTAACACCACTTAGGAGCCTTCTACTCAGAAGACGTAGCGATTCTGCTCCTCTGAAGCAGGTTGTTCTAAAGGATGTGGGGGTGCTGGCCTGGGACTCCAGAGGCCTGGATTCTATTCCTGGCTTTGCTACCGGCCTGCAGGGTGACCTTGGGTGAGTCGCTGCCCCACTCCCTGCCTCAGTTTCCCCTCCCATCTTTGGCCTGTTTTGTGTATTTAGAGTGTCAGTTTTGGGGCCAGGGATGCATCCAGCAGAGAGCCAGCCCACTGACCAGTGCATCACAGAACCCTCTTCAGCCCTAGCATTTCGGTCTCTCTTCTTCAAGGACTGAGTTTTATTTCTCCAAATTAAGACAGTTCAAGGTAGGGCCAGGCTCTAGACCGTGCCTTTCCCCTGATGCTGGGGTCTCCTGCAGGAGCCTACCCATGCGCTGCTGGTCTCACCCTCCAGGCCCTCTGCCTGAGAACCTGGGGCATCCTCACTGCTCCCTTCTCCTTCCTAACCCGCTCCTGGTAGGATCGCACTCCTGGGCCATCTAGTCACGACACATGGTAAACTGGGTTCTTTCTCCAGCACCTCTACTCACATTCCTCCCTGAAGGGAGCTGCTTGTTGGCTTTAATCACCCCATCTGGGAGGCAGCTGATTAGACCTGGCTCCCTTAAAGGCACACGCCACACCCCGTGACCGATTCTCCCTCTAGGAAAGTACAGCACCTAGCACCGTGAGGGTCCTGATCTCAACTGGGGCCTCTGGATGCTGCAAGTGATGCAGATTCTTCGTCGGCGTCATCCTCCTACATTGGCTGACTGTACACGGCGGTGACGCCAGGGACGTGGGCAGCGCTACTCCTGATTTACACCGGTGCAAGTGAGAGAAGAGGCAGGCCCGGGAGCTGTAAATTACCTTTTCTGACTCGACGAGAAAACTGACGCTGAAGGGATGTGCGTGTGTGGGAAGGAACCGGTGCTGAGCTGCTATAAACAAGCATGCCCGGAGGAGACCGTGAGACAGCTTGAGTGGAGGATTTCAAAGTTATTGTGACTAATCTCATGACGGCTCAATTGTTGTTGTTGTCTGTGGGCCCAATCCTCTCTCTGACGCCATAGGAAGAGGTGCCGGGGTTCAAGCAGGTTTTTTTACTGTCATAACTGACTTGATCAGCTTGGCAGGGCCGGGGGCTACAGCCTGGTGGGGCCGGGGGCTACGGCCTGGTGGGGCCGGGGCCTACGGCCTCAGCACAAATTAAGCCCTGTCGGTCCCTGTGTGCCAAAGAACCATAGAAATTAGTGATGGAAAAAGACTTGTTGGGTCACCCCGTCCCTTCCCCGGGGTCTAGATTGTTCCTTACAGTCTGTTCTCCAGGGCTTTGCTAATGAGCCAGATACCCTAGAGTAAGAGGAGAAAAGGCCTTGGTCCAAAGCTCACTGAAGCCAATGGGAGTCCATCCCTGGCCTTTGGGCTGGGGCCTGACTCAGGAGTAACTGCAGGGAAGCCCATGGAGTTACTCCAGTGGGATGGAAGAATCAGGCCCCTTTTATTAGACAGTACCCCACATCTTCCCTTCAAGAAACTCTTCTGTGATGAGGAGGTGAAGGCTTGGGTAAGAGGTCACCGTATCAATGGTCAGGATCATGCAATGGATTAGGATCATTCAAAATGCTAAAACCCCAAAGCACAAGGCCCCGGGACCAGGCTGCTGTTACATTCGCATGGATCGAATGTAGATCAAAGGCTGAGGACCCCGTGATTAATGTAACTTCAATGGGCAGGTAAAGGGGACCTAAGACTTTTCTGCTGAGCCAGACTTCTGCTGTCTGTGTGGTGGGTACAGCTTGTTCTCTCCACCCAGCTGTGAGAGAGGTGGGCATGGCCCTCTGGTTGTGGGGGAACAGGGCAGAGACAGGGAGGGCCTGCAAGAAACAGCCGGTTAGATCTCATACAGCGTGGGTAGACTAGATCTGGGGCAGAGTGGGGACTCGGGGAACAAATCCGAAAGGCCTCTCTCGGGCGCTCCAGCAAAACCCAGGAATCAATGGGAGTCTTGCTTGGCTCTGCGGCGGAGGCTCTCAAAGCCCCTTACAAAGGCAGATGAGTCTTGTTCTCCCCAATGCAGAGCTGGGGGAACTGAGGCACGAGGACTGGCTTCTCGAGGCCACCCAGGGAATCGGTGGCAAAGCCAGAAACAGAAGCCAGATCCCTCAACTCCTGCTCCCTCTCCAGAGCTCAGCGGAACAGGCCAGCTGAGACATTTATGGCGACGTGAATGAATCTGGTGTGGGGAGTGCTGTCCTCAGGGCTGCAGTGTCCAGGCAGCCCCGATTATTTGTCTGCATGAGGGAGGGTGGGTTTTGCGGAGACAATGATCGGGAAAGGGAGACCTTCCGCACAGGGCAAATAAATAAAGAATGTGCCCGTTTATTTTTATTTTTTTAAAGGACACTGTCTCTTTAAGCCCACCCCTGCTGCTCCCGGATTTAGGTCAGGTTCACAGAGCTGATGGTGAGAGCAAATCCCACACTAAACCCCGTTCAATTAAAACCCCAGCCCAGGGGAGATCATTGTTTGCTGCCCCATCCCCTTGCATAGACCCCATCCCTGTCGCCCCTTTCCCCCGTCACCCCACATCTGGGTCCAAACAGATGCTTCCCTGGGTACAAAGGGGGGAAAGCAACTGAAGGGCTCTTGATGTGACGACGACAATGGAAGAGCGGCTTTCCGTTCCTAGAAACCCTTGTCGTACATCAGCCTTCGGGATAAGGTCTATGTAATCTTCTCTGTCCACCCAGCTCCCGTCCATCTCTGCTGGAGAGCTGTTGATTTCAGTGGCGTTTACACCGGGAGATGAACTTGGCCCAGTCCCCCCCTAACATTTTGGGATAAAGATGCTTGGGCGACTTTTATTCTGAAACAGCTTTTTGGACTCCGGGGTGGAATGGAGCTTCCTGATTGGCTACTGGTGATGTCATAGCCCTGCCCATGCTCTCCAGGATGGGATGGTTTTTATTTTTTGTGTGCGCCCTTCATGTCCACATCTGTCTAATTCTCTCCTCAGGACGGTCCCTGGCATCGAAGCACTGGGCGATCTCTCCCCCTCTTGGGGGGCTGTCATGGCCCCGGTGCCTTCGGCCGCCTTCCTTCCTCCTGCAATGACCGTCTGCGCGCGCCCCAGTCCTTGCCCAGTAGGGGGCGCTGTTAGTTGCCCCCTCCTACTCTGCCGAGGCGCTCGCTGGGCATGCTTCCCCTGCCCGTGTCGCGGTGAAGATCCTCCGCTGGTGTCAATCAGTGGAGCTATGCCCATTGCACCAGCGAAGTCTCTGGCCCAACAGTTTTGCCCAGGTGGCACAGCCAGTGCCCAGACTGGCCGTCAGGTGTGGAGAGGAGTGATGCTCTCCTTTTCCCTTCCTAGTACAAAGCCTGGGGGCACGGGGTGCCAGCCCACACCAGCTGATACCCACACAGTCATATAGGGCAGTAAGGCTGGTTTTCTATTCAGCTCCTAGCTAAGCGTGTAGCTCCCCTCTTCCACCTCCATCAGGGGATCTTGCAAGAATTAATAGTCTCACAATCCCTACCCCCAACGAACTCCCTTACCTTTATTTTACAGAGAGGGAAACTGACGGAGTGAGGCCATGGGCCCTCCCAAGGTCCTACCATGACAACTGGCACAATCCTTCCTTATGGACACGCGAAATCCCCAGGGTGAGCTAAACGTGACCCTGCCTTTCTATGCATGCAAGCTCTGCTGCTCCAAGGGCCAGCCTGCCTATCTGATCTGTCTGTACTTCTAACGCCTGTCCCCGTGAGCTCTATGGGACTGCTGGTTCCCTCAGCAGAGCGCTTGGGAGGAAGGGCAGTTTGGTGGTCGAGGGACCAGACTAAGGCTTATGTGATCTGGGTTATTATTTATTTGTAGGGACCAGGACCCCACTGTGTCAGGAGCTGTCCAAACACAGAACAAAAAGGCAGTCCCACAGTCTAAGGGTTCAAATCCTGGTTCTCCCACTGCCTCCCGGCATGATTTCAGCAGGCCACTCCATCTCTCTCTGCCTCGGTTCCCAGTCCATCAAAGGAGATAATGAGAGCTGCTTTCTGGCCCCCTGGGGCTGTCCTGTCTCTTTGCGGGAGGGGCTGTCTCTCTTGCTCTGTGTTGGTGCAATGGGGCTTGGGTGGGGTCTCTAGGCCCTACTGGAATATAATAATAATAAAGGGTCAGGCCCAAAGCAGGGGACACAGGCACAGAGCAGCTGGTCTCTGCTGGGATTTCCCAACCAGGGACGGCTGAGCCAATTTGGATCAAGAAAGGAGAATCCCCTGATGCCCAACCCCCTCCATTGCCCCAAACTCAGTCCCCCCTGGACAGCGCCTTCCCCTGGGGCTGAGAAGGTTTCCTATTAGTTTCCATTTCTGCAGCTGGTTGTGGCTGGGGGCAGGCTGGGCCACGCAGTTCTAGCAAGGAGGTACCTGCTAAGGAAAGAGCCAATCTCCTGGGTTGGGAAAAACCTCCCGGGACTCAGGCCTGCGTGGTGCCCTCTGTTCCTATGGACTCCACTGGGAGCTGGGCTTGGCATTTGCCTGGCACTCGATTTTAACTCTCGAACCAGGGTTGCTGGGTGACCAGTGACCCTGGCCTAGCCCCTCTGAACTGGAATCAGGCTTTTCCCTCTGTGTCAGTTCAGGCTTTCACTCCACCCCTGCTCCGAGGGCGTGAGGGAGGGCTGAAGGAGAAGGGTAGTCCCAGAGGCAGGGTGAATTATGGGGGTGGAGGGCAGCCCTGCTTGCTTGGCTCTTGCTGGCTTGGTGAGGCCAGACCCCTTGGCTAAGGGCTTGTCTACGTGGGAGAATTTTTTCCAGTTGCACCAGTATAGTTCTCCCATATCACTCTCCATGTGGACACGCTAATTCCACTACGAGTGGCTTTTTCTTCAGTTTAGTTTAAACCACTTCCAAAGCAACATACACTAAACCAGAGCATGGCCCTTTTGTTCCAGAAGGCGTGTGTCCACATGGGGAGTCATGCCGGTATAACTATTGCGGTTTAAATTCACACCCTACTTTCCTGTGTAGACAAACCCTTAGGGATATGTGGCTTAGTGTTTGTTTGCATGGGCATCTCTGCTCTCCGGATCATTAGCTAAACGGTAATAATGGTTCTGCAAAGACTAATCTGGCTCTCTCCAAGCCAGTATGCTCCCCCCCCGCCCCCGCCAGCCTCATCTCTCTCAGCCATGCTGGCTTTAATTACACCTCACAGAAGGAGTAGGCGCGCACATCCCCCATGGCACGTTAATGTGCGGCAGTGGAATGGAAGCTGTGTCACAGGGAATGTTACGTGGACGGATTCACCTACCAAGCAGCGAGGCTGCCCCTCCTTCTGTCCTCTTCCCCTGATCCTCTCCCTCAGACTAACCTCCTCCCGTGTTTCTCCCAGCACCGAATTCCCTTTCCCTTGCCACCCCACCATCCCCAGTTACCCTATTTCCATCTCCCTGGCTTTAGCATTTTAAACATTGGAATTTCTGCAGCAAACAACTGGCCAAGTTAATTGCATTTCACAGGGAAATCAAAGCTGGGGCAGGAAATGGTGGAAAATCAGGCTGTAAGATTTTTCTGGGAAAAATAATTATTCCCCGCATCAGCAAAACTCTAGAAACAAATGGATCTTCCTACATTTGCCAATCGTCTTTTCATCTTTGGCCATCTCATTTGCCAGCCCTGTTTTCAGTGGGTTTTCAGTTAGTTGTGTGGTGGTGTTGGGTTGTTGTTTTTTTTTTTTTAAATGTTCCCTGAGGACAGTGAATGTGACATGTGCTGACTATCATGTGCTGACTGTGTGCAAATCAAACCCCGCTTGGGTTGGAGAAGCCTGTAGGTGAATTTCAAGGTCAGAGCTAAGAATAGACTAAAATAAATGAAAATCCTCTTTGCTGTGAGCAGAGGAAGGAATAAGACTGGGGGCTGGCAGAGGGGGCTTTTCATCCCTGGATCTCGAAGCTGGGGAGACGGCATTATCACTGTTGCATGGGGGGGAAATGGAGGCACAAAGAGTGGGGGAAAGACTTACCAAAGGTCATTCAGAGCCAGGAACAGAACCTAGCTATCCTGAGTCCCAGTTCGTGACCTGAGCTACTGGACCATGAAAGGCGCTTGGGAAAGGGGAGGCGGAGATGCTGGATCTGGGTTCACTGTTGCTTGCACCACATATGATGTGAGTTTGGTGATCTCAACCTAGTTCTTAGCGGGAGTTAGTCCTGGTCCCTGAAACACCCCTGTAGAATTGGGGACAAGCTGGGGTGCATGGCCATCTCTGTTCTAAAGGGACCCAGGGTGGGAATAGCAGGATTGCTGCAGGTCAGAACTGAGGGGCTTCGGTAAGTGAAGGTGAAGTCAGGAGTGTGGATAGAGAGACGGGTGTGGGGGGCAGGGCTTTCACAAGGCCTCTGTCTCCCTTGCCTGCCTCTCCCCAGTGCTCGTAGCCGTGGGCCTGGGTGGGAGAGGTGGTGGTGGAGGAGGAGGGAGAGGGGCCGGAGAAAAAGTCCCAGGGTTCTGACTGCATAAAAATAAATTGCTCTTTAAAGCTAATCTCGGTGGTACCTGCCAGGCCAGGAGCTCTCCATGGTGCTGGCCTGGCTGGGCCCTTCCTAAAGCAGATGCAGTCACTAGGGAGCCAGCAGTGGTGATGAATGCTGGGCTCCGCACATCAGGGTCCATAACCTCCGTCTTTCTCTGCTGGAGAGGGGCGAGGCTATGGGGCAGTGGGGAGACCAGGGGAAATGAGGGGGTGGGGCAGAGCCATAGGGTGCAGGAAAGACCACAGGGCCGGTTAATGGGCTGGCAGCAAAGGGGGAAGCAGGAGGTTCCTGGAGGTTCCTGATTCTATTGGCATTTTGTTTTGTCTCCTTCAGTCTAATGGGCCCATTTCGCCCCAGGGGGGTCCACGCCCTCCCCCGCCTCCCGTGGAGGTCTCTGCCTGCTCTCTGCAGCGAGGGAAGCTTCCCTTCTAGGCCCTGCTGCTCCCAGGGCTGGATGAAAGACTTTTGGGGTACTCTGCACTATGGAAATGGAGGCCCCCACCTTCCCCGGTCCCAGGGGGGTTGGGAGGCCCAAGGGAGGGGTCGGGTCCTGTCTCCTGGACTGTGACATGGCGGGTTGGATCCTGCCCCGGGGCGGGGGAGAGAGAGAGTACTTGTGCAGCGGTGGCTGCAGTGCCATGGGGCTGGTCCGGCTCCCCTCTATGGTCCATTGGCTCTTTCCACAGCATGCCAAGCAATGCCCCACCCTGCCTCCTTCCTGTCCCTGGCATGGCTTGATGGCTGGCCCCGCCCTGGGCTGTGGGGTGGGGTGTTAATTGGGGCTGGCTGAGGGAAGTTTTGGGTGGGTGGGTTGCTTTTGTATTTTTTTTCCCAATGGCCTCCCTGAGCTGGGGGCCCTGTGCCAGTGCACTGAGTGCACGTTGGTGAGTTTGGGCCTGGACACCCCCCTCCCCTCCCGCCTTCTGGGGGTTGGGGTTATACAGTATCCTGGGGCTGCTGGTAAATGTGCCCCAGGCCACACTGAGTGCACATGGCTGAGTCACTCGGAGCATCACGGAGGTGCCAGAGAGCTGGGTTCATTTTTTTTCTGGGTTGCTTTGTAATTCTGCAGCTGCTTCTGTATGTCCTGGCCCGCGGCCAGGAAGTGCCCAAACACCAAGGCAAAGGCCCATCTGGGGGTACCTCTGTGTGATCTGCCTCGAGGCAGAAAGAACCTGATACCTTGCTAGACAAAATGATCTCACATGATCTACAGCCCAAGTCCTAGACCCAAGAGATTCAGGAGTCTGGAAATGAACCTGAACAAGATTCGTGAGAAGAATGGGCTGGTGGCTAAGGCACTAAACTGGGACCCAGGAGACGCTAGTTCAGTTTCCAGCTCTCCCACAAACGCCGTGTAACACATTGGGTGAGTTGCTCTGTACCTCAATTTCCCCATATGTAAAATGGGGATGATAATCATCCTTCCTTTTTCTGTTTAGACTGTAAGTTTTTGGGGGACTGTCTCTGTGTGTGACATACAGCACCTAGCCTAATGGGCCCCAATCTCAGCTGTGGCCTCTAGGTGTTACTGGATTATTATTAATAATAATCATACCTAACCTAGATGCTCATTCCTCGGTCACAGAGTATCCTTCTGTTATAGATTTTTGGTGCATTCTTTGCACAGCTTTTTCTCTGCATTCACAGATCTGTTCCTTTAAGTTGACCTGCCACTGCCTGAACAAAATATATCTAATGAGATGGCAGAGGAGAGGAATTGATTCTCATCTGCAAAGCCAGATCTTCATGACTCGTTCCCTGCCTCGGCCCCTTTCATGCATGTCTGAAGCAGGATAAAATCCCGCTGACACAAATTCACAACCGGTTTTGCCTTAGAGGTAGCTTACGAGGCAGGGGCATTTTCTTAAGGGGGACCTTGGGTCTTTGTCTCTCCTTCAAATTGCTGAAGAAGAAATCCTGAGAAATGCAGTATTTCCCCTGAGTCCCCAGCCCCTCCATGCCAGTCCCAATGTCGCTGAAAGAATAGAATATAGTGATGCTGGATGTACAGGTATTGGTACATAGAACAATAGCATTTATAGTAATACCAGTGTATAGGCAGAATGGGATGTCTAGGATGCATCCAGAGAATTAGAGGTGTTGGATGAATATGGAAAGATGGATGGGTATTGTTCAGCTGAACAATAGGATGAGCAAGACATTGTGGGGGGATGGTCTTACAATAGGTTTCTTCCTTCTCCTACGTGCAAGATCCTATATCGATAGAAGGCTGGGGTTAGAGCATGCCGGTAGATAAGGCTGCAGCGAATGGATAAGCCTCTCGAAGGGATGTCTAGTGGCAAGGCAGAGCGAACAATGGAGGGGTAGGAGAAGGTGGACGGAATGTATAAGGTTGCAAAGAGGTTGTGTAGGCATCAGACTAGGGCAGGGCAGAAGGAACAAGGGGACATAAAGAGAATGTATAGAAACAGGCTGGCCAGGCAAAATAGGCGGTGACTAGCAGGGATATGGAGAAGGCGCCAATAAATTACTGAACACAAGGAGGTATTACATCCAACGACAATAAGACGCGCATATGGAGAGAACTGTTTCCCTTTGGCTACCAAAACAATTCCTGACAGGTCCGTCTGTACATGCGGCTATAGGTGCGTCTATAGGTATGCCGCTGCCCGCATGAAGAGCTCCATAACCACCAGCTCCCCATTTGCCACTTGAAGCCAGATCAGAGCCCCCCCTGCATCAGCCCCTTCCCAGAAAATCCCACCAGGTCCCCCCACTGTTCCCACCCCGCTTTCCAAATTTTCCATCTAGTCATTGAAACAATAGGGCATTGCAGGACAGTGTATAGCCATTTCCCCCCCCCCCCCAACAACCCCACCCACTCCCCCTCCCCAACGCCCACTGCATCATAATTACCTTAATGTTTGAACTGCAGAGCTCTCCAAGCTGCTGCTTTCTGGCAGAGAGAGAGAGGGGGAGAGCGAGGGAGAGCAGGAGGGAGGGAGGAGGAGGCTGGCTTGTAGACAAATGAAGCCCCAGTGAGAGCGCGAGCTTAGCGGTGAGCTGATGGGTGACATACGGGGGTGTCAGTGTTGCCTTTCGAACCAGAATGAGGCCACCACCGTTGTTAGGTTGTTGGGTCCCGTCCCCCCCCGCACCACCACCACCACTACACACCTGCCTGATGTGTGTGTAAATTTAACCTGTTCGTGACAGGCAGCTGCAGGCAGCATCTTTCATCTCACACCAAGCAAGACCAAGGCTGCAGTATTTGGGGCCCGAAGGGGGGAGAAAAAGCAAAGAGGCCGCTGAAAGCTCTGTTGGCTCACACACTGCACGAGTTTCCCCAGGTCTCAGCTCAAATTCCATGGGATTGTATATTCTCCCTGCATTTGGGGTACATCCCTGTTTAGCAGGGACGACGTTTTTAATGAGCTTGCTCCTGCAAGAAATGGTGATGTTATTATATTATATTTTATATTATCATCACCTACATGCCACAGCCGAGATCTGTGCCCTATTGTGCTAGGCGCTGTACGAACACAGCGTGAGACAGTCCTTGCCCTGAAGAACTTGCAGCCAAAGGGCGGGAGGGGAAATAGCTGCAGAGAGGTGCAGTGACTCACCCAAGGCCACACCAGCCGTCACGGGCACAGCTGGGACTAGACCATGTGTCTCCTGATGCTCAGGGCTGTGTTCTGGATCATGTCAACCCTCAAAAGGTTGGGGGTTTGGGAGCGAGATCTCTGTCTGATCTAATAGGGAACAATACCGCGCCAGCAGGGAGGTGGACTGGATCATCTAGGACCTGACCTATAGGCCACTGAAGTGGCTCGACATCTTTCCATTGATTCCAGTGGTTCTTGGCTTGGGCAGCTGTGAGATTTTGTTTGTTTGTTTGTCTAGATCCAGTGGGCTGGTATAAATCAGAGACCCAGCAGGTCCTCCTAACTCCATCCCACCAGGCAGGCCCCTGTGCTTGGAAATTACCCACGAGCCCCTACTCCTTGTGACAATGCTGGACGCTATAAGATGGGTGTCCCAGAATGCACTGCAGTGGCCCCTGAGAACTGGATGTGCCCAGATGGCTCCATCCATTGTCTCCAGCTAAACCAACACCAAGGACCCGCCGCGCTGTCACTGTCCCTGCAACAGCGTCCTTGCTTCGGCACTGAGCCGGAGCCCACTGAAATCAGCCAGTCTTTCCATGGACCTTAATGGGATCAGCCCCTTAGCGCAGCTGCAATCTCAGAGGCTCGACCCTGATCTAGGGCCCCACGGCTCTGAGCAGAGGAGGGAGCCTGTTCTGTAGCCACTTCCATGGCTCCCCCTGGCCAGAGACTTGCAGAGGGGCTCTTATCACAAGGTTCAGTGGTTTGCTGCCCTGGAGTTGGGAGGCCCGTGTGAATTGTTGAGAACGCTCCTGCAGCTGGAGACGTGACCACTGCAGCTAGCTAGGCCAGGAATACAGGCTCACGCCCCTCTCCCGAACGCTTCTGCTTCTGGCCTCCGCGGGAAGCAAATGAGCCAGCAGAAAAATGTGATATTTCTGGGCTTTGAAGGATGCCGAGCAGGGTTTGGTTCAGGTTTTCCAGGGAAGTTCCTGGTCTGTTCTCAGCTTTAGCGAAAGCGGGAGCTGAATCAAACTCCTCTCCTGTTTAGGGGTATCTGCAACCTGATCCCAGCTTGGGCACTGCCCTCTCAAGAACGGCCGAAGGAAAGCCCTAGATCACAAAATCCTGCCTCTGGGGAAAACGTAGAACCAGATCGAAATGCATCCCACCCCAATCTGGATTTGCTCCTTCTCCTCACCCCCGCCCCTCCAGAGACACTGGGAGTGGCCGGGTCTCAGGAGAAGGCAGAAGGGGGATGGAAAGGAAGAAAGAAAAGAGGAGAGTGAAAAGGAAAGAAGGGAGAGGGAACGGAAGAGAGTAACAGGCGCAAGATGGCAGCTTGATAAAGGCCCTAAATTTTCGGGCAGCGCCCACCCCTGGAATATATACGCTCCTCTGAGCCCAACACGCATTTGCTCCTTCTGTGTTACTTTCTGAGCACGTTGTTTGTGAATAAATTGCTTGCACTGGGATTTTAATTCATTCTCAGCTGCAATAATCACTTGAATTTAAGATTCTCCCCCCCCCCACCTAACACACACTTTTACCCTGCAATTTAATCCACAATGCAATTCCCTATTGATGGCTCCTTTAATGACACAGTTTCTCCCGCTACGCAGCTTTCCCCCAGCCTTTCCTCCCCCGCCGAGCGGCCTTTATGCTTTTCATGTCATTTCAATATTATTGGAGAATCTAATGAACTTGGAGCTGTCTGGCTTGGTTTCCATTGTGTGGGGCGCTCCTCTGTTTCCTTCATCCCCTTCCCCCTCCACCGCTTTGTCTTTCCTTCCTTTTATTTTAAATTGATTTATAGGTACCTCCCCCCCCGCCCCCATTTTATTTATCTGCTTCTTTTCCTCATTTCTTCCTTTGTCCTTGGTTATAACAACGTTGGGGGAGGGGGGAAAGTGAGGGAAGGAGGAAGCATTGGCAAAGGAAGATGGGAATCTCAGAATGTCCTGAAATCAATCCTGCACCCAAAGTTTCTGCAACGGGGGTTGAGTCGGGTTCTGCTCTCCGCCCTGCTGGTGGCAATCCAGAGTAAACTCAATGCAGACGCTCTGGATTTACACCCGGATCAGCCTCCTCTGCTCTGCAACCACGTGTTTATTAAGGAAGGACTAGATGACTCTGGACTCGCTGCGCCGATTCCCACGATAGTGCGTCGCGACGGCTTGTGCTGCTGCTTTTTGGTGCCCTGGGTTTTGAGGCCCAGCCGTAGCAGCGGATAAAGCCCAGACGCTGGTGTAATCGCCTAGCCCTTTCAGCTGTCCTGCTTCTCCTCCTCTTCTCCCCTGGGCATTGCAACCAAACCCTGCAGCCAGCAAATATATTTTTAATGCCCTCTGCATCCTCTTACACCCGGGCTGACGCTCCACTAATGGCAGGCTGCTCCCTTTTGGGGGCTGAGCCAAAACCCACCGGAGTCAGTGAAAACGCAGTGGCTTTGGATTAGGCCCTAAGTCGAAATCCGGCCCATTGGGTGTGCGGAGGGGAGAGCGTCCATCTTTGTAGCTGGGTTGGTGTGTGTGGCATTGCGTGCGTGTATGTCTGGGGGGGAGGGAATGTCTGGTGCTGGCTGTGTGGCGCTGTAGGGTTTGTGTGTATTTCTCTGACCGTGTCAGAGGGTTTGCATGTGTCTGCGTCTGACTGGCAGCATGCACAACACGAGAGGGGCTCTGTCTCCGGGGGGGTGCGGCTGTGTGTGTTAATAGCGAGCGTCCCAATTTCATTCCCTCGCCAGCCCCCAGCTCTCCATGGGGCTGGCTGGGGTGTGGTGAGTGGAGCCCCCCAGCTCTCCGTGGGGCTGGCTGGGGTGTGGTGAGTGGAGATCCCAGCTTTCTGTGGGGCCGGCTGGGTCATGGTGGGGACTGGCTGGAGCTTAGAGCCCCCAGCTCTCTGTGTGGTTGGCTGGGGTGTGGTGAGTGGAGCGCCCAGCTCTCCGTGGGGCGGGCTGGGGTGTGGTGAGTGGAGATCCCAGCTCTCTGTGGGGCCAGCTGGGTCATGGTGGGGACTGGCTGGAGCTTAGAGCCCCCAGCTCTCCGTGGGGCTGGCAGGGGTGTGGTGAGTGGAGCTCCCCAGCTCTCCATGGGGCTGGCTGGGGTGTGGTGAGTGGAGCTCCCCAGCTCTCCATGGGGGCTGGCTGGGTCTTAGAGCACCCAGCTCTCCATGGGGCTGGCTGGGGTGTGGTGAGTGGAGCCCCTCCAGCTCTCCGTGGGGCTGGCTGGGGTATGGTGAGTGGAGCCCCCCAGCTCTCCGTGGGGCCGGCTGGGTCATGGTGGGGGCTGGCTGGGGCTTAGAGCCCCCAGCTCTCCGTGGGGCCGGCTGGAGCGTGGTGGGGGGCATGCCCAGAGTCCAGAGAGATGACTGGAGGGGAGCTCTGATGCCAGTTCTCCCCATTCTATAGTTTGCCACTGAATCTCTCAGCAGGAATGTTGGGACGTGGCCCATAGGTCAGCCCTGCAGCACCACATGGGTAGCTCGTGGCGACCTAAGCGATTGCTCCCACTTACCCCAGGGCTGTGTTTGGCCCGCTCTCCTCGTGCACCAGCTGGGACTTGTCTTTTCAAGGCTTTGGGCTCCTTCTCCAAGATTTCATTTAATTTCTAAAAAAAAAAAAAAGAATGAAATGGAAACAAAGGAGTTGCAAGTGCAATTAATGGAGCACCTGGGGAAGAAAGAGAGGAGCTGTGCCGGGGTCTCTCCCTCCATCAGCAGAGTGTTCTCAAGCACTCACAAAGAGCCCTTATTAATCACCTTTCGACATCAAGTAGGAAATTATAGGACACGGTTACACGCCTTCATTCAGGTGACAACCCAGCCTGGGCCACCAAGCACAGTCATGGGGAAATTCAACAAAGAGGAGAGGAAAAAAAGAGGGCAGGTTTATACAACAGCCTGGGTCCAACGGCTGTTGTCTGAGCAACACTATGCCCTGGAGTTGAAACACGGGAGGGGAAAGTGAGGCAGGGATGGCATGAGCATGGTCAAGGGCACTGCTGGGAGGAAGTTCCCCACCGTAGGGCACTGCTTTGGCAAAGCTCACATTGCTTAGGTCAGTCGCTGGCATGGCACCGCTGGAGGAAGTTTGCCACACCAGGGCACCGCTGGGAGGAAGCTCCCGCTGCTGGAGCGCTAGCTGGCATTGGCAGGTTATGGGTGTGGGGGGAGCTGGCGTTAGATTAAAATTCTTCTTGGTACCAGTGATGGCTAGGAGAAAATAAGCCCTGCGTGGTGGGAGGGCACAGGGGGGAGAGCTCTGTAGGGCTTGAATGGTAAGATAAGGAATCCAAGAGCAGAGACTGACTGGGGGGGCGGGGGGGGTTGAGGACTTCGGAGAGGACAGGGCAGGAGGCCAAGAGGGAAGGACAAGGATTAGAGGCTGAGAGGGAGTTTGAACCAGACTGGGAATTAATGGGTTACGAAACCCGGAGAAGGAAACAAAGCTGCTGACACTAAAGTCCAAGGGTAACCTCTGTCTGGCTGAGCTGCCGAGTAAGCGCATTGGGGAGCTCAGCCCTGCCCCTTCAGGTCACGGCCTTGCTGATGATTGAAAAGTGCCCGGGGATGGTTATTGAGTCTCCAGGGCTCGATGTTCTCCCTTGTTTTTGCTCGCTGGAGCAGTGCAGTGGAACAGCTGCTGGTGCCCTCCTGATAGCGATCACTGGTGGGAGGCCTAGGTGGGAATCCAACCTTCCCCCTATGGGATAAAGCTCTAAATCCTCCCTAGGATACCCCTGCCTCCCCCTCCTGACTGGTCACGGGTCGGTGAGATGCTGCTTCTTTCCCACAATGGGTCCTGGACGGAGCATTTCCAAGCTCAGCCCCTGGGGGGCAGTCAGTCCTTGGCACGAGGTGCTGAAACGGCCACCAAGGGATCACACAAGGTGCTGAGATCCCATAGGCATGAAAGCGGCACTTCAGGCCAGGCCTGGTTCTCAGGGCTAAGCAGGCCCCACTGGGAATGAAGGGGGCGCAGCATCCTATAGGATCAAGCCCTTAGAACCGTGGTCACTTTGTGGTTTGGACATCTGGCTAGCAGAAACTCAACGGAGACCCACCCAACTTGTTTCACATGAGTCTCCAACCGGGCATCAGATGGGTGTGATTTTTGCTCACTACTTTTCTGGGCTAGATTGGTGCAGTTGAGCCAGCCAGACCCCCTGGGAAGGAGTTACCAATACTGAGAGGGTATTATTTTTTAGGGAAAAATGACACATCTAAATTATTTGATGGAGGGGGGGAATTTGAGCTGCAAAATTTACATTAAAAAACCTCAGTGGCACCAATGTATTTTAATTTTATTTTGTTTTATTTATCTGCTTTTAAAGAATCAAGGATATAATCCTGGTAGGGTTGCATTAGAGCAAACAGATGCTTTCAGTCTTAATGGCTTTTACATAGATTAAAAGAACAGCAGAAGAAGAAAGAACAAATGTAAAGTCTCCATGAATGAGAGAGCAAAGTGTGGGCTTCCCTTCTGTAACTGCTCTGAAATGAATGCAACACTGCTGCCGGATTCTACAGCCAGCAGAGAGAGTTCTTAATGGTTTAAAGGTGCAGGACACAGAAACATAATCCTAATATCATGGTGTCAAGTATCAGGGGATAGCCATGTTAGTCTGTATCCACAAAAACAATAAGGAGTCTGGTGGCAGTTGTGGAAGCAGAAAAAGAACTGTCATGCATTGCATCCCCTTCCTGTCAGTTCTTTCTCTGCTTCCACACACCTTAAAGACTAAGGGATTTATTTGGGCATAAGCTTTCGTGGGTAAAAAACCTCGCATCTGAAGAAATGAGGTTTTTTACCCACGAAAGCTATGCCCAAATAAATCCCTTAGTCTTTAAGGTGCCACCGGACTCCTTGTTGTTTTTATAATCCTAACAGTTACCTGGCTAAACACAGCATCATTAGAGTAAATTATTTTGGGATAATCCTGAAATTATGCCAGGATCCACCAATTGTTGGTTCTTCGTAGCTCCAGAAGTCCCTGGTACCTCGCCTGTTAAAATAGAGCAGTTTCTTTTCCACCAAAACACCAATGAATCTCTGTTTATTTTGACTAGGCCTCATCTGGTATTTGATACATGGGCTAGGAATTAAATTAAGGCCACAGTTAGTCTGACGTGCCAGAGGCTGATTTTAAAGAGAAGCTGATGCCTAGTGAGGGGAAATCCTTAATTATAAGTGCCTTCCATGCAGAGGACCCAAAGTACTTCACAAACATGAATTAAACTCACACTACCCTGGGAGGTAGGTAGGTGATCTCTAATCCCTTGCAAAGAATCTAGATTAGTTCGAATCTACCCATAGATCACTGGACGTGGGTATATTGTCCCCATGGGAGAAGCTGAGGCCCAGAGAGAAGTGACTTGCTCAATGCCAAAGAGCATGACAGAGGAGGGGGACAGAACACAGGAGTCCTGGTTCCTTGCTCTAACCATTAGGTAACACCGCTTCTCTGTTCAGTTGCTAGAGCAGGTTTCATTAGTTAGACCAGCTCGCTAGTACACTGCTTTCGAAAGGGCTAAGCAGCATGTCTGTCTTCTGCACCTTCCCTTCCCGGTATTTTCCCAGCAGGGATATGTGCATGTCAAGCCAGCTCTTTGTTTCTTAAGAGTCAATCTGCAGCCCCTTCTGTTGCTTCTTCCTCCACCTCGCATCATAATCCTCTGCTGGTGACATCACTGTTGGTTGCCATGGAGATGATTATGTCACCAACACAGGATTATAATTACTTCAGTAAGCAGCCGGAGCAGCCAGGCTCATTTAAAATTGGACATCTGAGCTGTAAGCCCTTCTCCTGGGTTCGGACCAGTGTGTGGATTGATACCATTCTCAGAGCACGCATCCAAACAACAGGAAGCAGATTTATGTCATGTCTTCCTATACAATCTAACATTATTACATCCAAGAGAGTGCTGAATTGCGTGCAGAATACACCTTTACCCCGATATAACGCTGTCCTCGGGAGCCAAAAAATCTTACCGTGTTATAGGTGAAACCGCGTTGTATCGAACTTGCTTTGATCCACCGGAGCGCGCAGCCCCACCCCCCGGAGCGCTGCTTTACCGCATTCTATCCGAATTCGTGTTATATCGGGGTAGAGATGTATATAAGTAAATACCCTGATATGGTGCTATAGCATACAGATGTCAGGAAGAGGCACAGATTTATGATCAAGAGGCAAAAACGATGGCTGGGTTCCCATCACGGCTTTGGCACTGACTCGCTGTGTGAGCTTGGGCAGATCACCTTCTTTCTCTATGCCTCAGTTGCACCATCTGTGAAATGGGAACAGTGATCCTGCCCGTCTGCACGGTGAGAAATAATTCAGTGCTGCTCATTACCCTCCCATGAACACATGACGCTCTGTGTAGGTTAAGGTGACCAGACAGCAAGTGGGAAAAATCGGGACAGCGGGTGGGGGGTAATAGGAGCCTATAGAAGAAAAAGACCCCAAAATCGGGACTGTCCCTATAAAATCGGGACATCTGGTCATGCTAGTGTAGGTGCTATTGTAACTCTCTGGTGAGTGTGTGTTACGAGACCCCCTCTGGGCTGATCCACAGAGGAGATGAGGTTTTTTTCAGTCTCCAGCTACACAGTTTTGGCTCTTTAGTTCATGCTGTAGTAGCTCACGTTTTTAGCTTTGGAGGTCCCCAGTGAGTTGGCCAACAGGGCAGCCAACATCACACTATCATTCTTAGATGCTACTAATAATCCTCCAGCAATGTGCATGACATTGAAGAATACCTCTGTGAGGCATGGCTAGAAAGGGTTAAACAGCCTGCAAAATAAATAACCCTCAAAAGATATGTAGGGAGAGCATGTTTGTGTTTTTGTGTATTTCCATGTGTATGAGTAGGTGACAATGTAATCAACAGTCCCTGAGGTCTGTCTAATTCAGAGGTCAAAAGAACATCCTAGCATTTTAATTAATTGTAAATGTGGGGTATCTCGGTATTCATCTCTCTTTGAAATGTATAGCAAATAATCTGAATGGTGGAGGAACAAGCAAATTGCCTTATGTTAATTCTATAGCTAAGTACTGGTGACGGACCTCCTTCAAAGTCATCCTAATTACCTTTTGAACTCCAACTTGTCAAAAGACACGAATTGTATAAAAGTTCCTTGGGTCCTGATTCTGTCATCTCAGATCCACTTAGGCTTCGTCAGGGGAAGTTTGAGTCGCAAGACTGAGGTACCAGTTACGCTGGTACGCCCTGAATATGAGATTTGGACATCGGACTATGAACTATTTCTGAAAGAACTCTTTGCAACCACAAAGCTCGCCATCTCTGCTATGAATCTGATCTTCAATGAATTAAACTCATGTCTGTATGTATATTGATTTTTTTTAACCATACTCCCTCTCTCTTGTTTTTGAATAAATTGTAGTGTAGTTACTAATGTTACTAAAGTTACTAAGAATTGGCTGTAGTGTGTATTTAGTTAAGATCTAGAATATCCAATAACCTGCGAGGTAATGTGTCTGATCCTTTGGGATTGACAGAACCTTTTCTTTTATATAATGAAATAAAATTTTCAGAAATCATCATATTTGACTTAGGCACCTGGATGGAGGAGGTGTGAGGCTGGATCACTTTAAGGGAACCGTGTTGTTTGGATTTCTGAGTAGCCAGTAAGGTAATAAAGAAGCTGGTTTATGCTGGCTTGGTAAATCTAAGTATTGGAACATCCACCGGCTTTTTGGGGATTGTCTGTCCCATTCTTTGCAGTTCACCCTAATTGAGTGACCATAGCTGGCTCCCCACTAGGACCCTGGTCACAAGCTCAATGAAAAACAGGAGAATATATTTGAATCTAAGGCTTTTCAAACTGAGATGTTCCTAAGTGACCAGTGATTGGAGGGTGGCGGGGGGTGAGGAGAACTCTTGAAAGGGATTGTCAAACAGCATTGGGCAACCACCTCTGAAAATCAGGTATCTCAAGTTAGCCATCCAAACCATGAGGCTGCAAATATTACTAAAAGAAGAACAGGAGTACTTGTGGCACCTTAGAGACTAACAAATTTATTAGAGCATGCTCCTGTTCTTCTTTTTGCGGATACAGACTAACACGGCTGCTACTCCGAAACCTGTCAAATATTACTAGGCATTTTTGAAAATCTCATCTGAGCCCATAAACTTATGGGCCTGGAAATTCCTCATTCTTCTGGAGGAGGGAAGGGGGATGACCAAAGCTGATCAGGTTTTTAAATCTGAAAATGGCGATGCCTCGAAACCAAAACGGTTTGCGGAAAAGAGTGGGGTTTGGCAAAGGGGTTTTTTTTCTTGACATTTTGGGGGGAAATAAAAAAAACGTTTTGAAATTGCCAAAAGGTTTTGTTTCTAAATGAAAAAAATCCCATTTGTCCAGCTTGAAGCGACTTTTCAGTTCAAAACCGAAGCGAATTACAGTAAAAATAAAAAAAATTGGTCAAAATTGAAACATTTCAAAAGGATCAAACCAAAACAGTTTGATTAACCCAAACCAATTTATTTCTTCAGATTTTCCGTTGGTGAAGATTTCCTGAGATTTTTACTCTTTGTCTCAATTCAGGAGCATTTTTCTGTATCGGGGGTAGGCAACCTATGGCACATGTGCTGAAGGCGGCACGTGAGCTGATTTTCAGTGGCATTCACACTGCCTGGGTCCTGGCCACTAGTCCGGGTGGGGGAGCTCTGCATTTTATTCTAATTTTAAATGAAGCTTCTTAAACATTTTAAAAACCTTATTTACTTTACATACAGCAATAGTTTAGTTATATGTTATAGACTTGTAGAAAGAGACCTTCTAAAAACGTTAAAATGTATGACTGGCACGCGGAACCTTAAATTAGAGTGAATAAATGAAGACTCGGCACACCACCTCTGAGGGGTTGCCAACCCCTGTTCTATACCATGAAAGTCTCCGCTTCCCACCCAGCTCTAGGGACGATTCAACAAATTGTCCCACGTCAGGGTGATAGCCAGCTCCCCTAGACTCTGATCCTGCCATCAGATCCATGCCCAGTCCCAAGGATCCACTCACATGGGTCCAGGGCCAGGATCGGGGCCGCATGGCCCCCCTGGGATCTTTGTATGGACTTCATGAGCTTCCCCCCCCTTCCAACCTCTGCAAATCTTAAGCAGCAGAGATAGTGGTTTGCATATCATCTCCCACAGTCACACTTTAAGTGCATCAGCAGGATTCATTGTGAAAATACACGCGTCTTCCTCAGAGTTTTCCTTGGGGCGGGGAGCCAGTCCCCACTAACCCCGCCCCCTGTACTAGCTCCTCCCCTCTGGCCACGCCCACGGCGTTAGGAAGTTGCTGGCTAGTTAGTTGCACGCGGAGGCTAGACAAGGGGCAGCCCCATTACCTGCGTGCAGCTATGCCGGGCAAAACCGTGCTCCCCAGCCGGGGGGAGGCGCTGCCAGGCAGACCGCAGAGACACCCTGTGGCAGGTACTTTCCACGTGGGCTGCTGGGGGAGGGGTGTCAGTATTGGGGGGCCAGGTGCCTATGGGAGGAGGAAAGGAGGTGGGGATGGGAAAGGAAATTCTCCCCCTCCTCCTGTCTTGCAAGGCTGGCTCCTTCCGGGGGTGCTAAGGAGGTGCAGGCTGTGCCCCGGGGGCCCAGGGGCGGGTGTGGGCTCAGAGAGAGAGGCTGGGAGCTGGCAGGGGGGTGTAAAGTTCAGGGCACGGCTGGTGGGAGTGGCTGTGTGGTAAGGGACTTTGTCTCAAGTTCACGCTCTGTGCCTGGGAAGTGAATCTTGGGGAGCAGGGGGCTTCCTTCCATGCCCCCCCTCCCTCCAGATTGATTCACTCAGCCCAATCCTGCATGGAAGGAGGTGGGGGTGCTTGTGATGTTGTTTTAAAGATACACTACCCTTCCCCAACAACCCCCGCCACACACACACACACTCCCCCTCCCATTGATTGCAGGGTTGTGGGGCTTGCTTGCACACATTTATACTTACAGGCAGCTCCAAGACTTCCCTTTGTCTTTGAGGAGCAGGCCCCGGGAGGGGAGGTATAATTATGTGCCACTTGTTTCATCTTTGGAAGCAAATGGGTGCACTGAGTTGCGAGGCCTCAGCTGATGGGCCAGGTAATGTTTGCTGGGGGGTGGGGGAGACATCGCTGCTCTCCTGCTAAGAGGTGGGGTTTCAGAGCCCCCTCTGCTTCCAAAGATCTGGGCCAGCCAGTGTCTTGGCACTGTGTCTCATGGTCTCTGGTCTGGTTTAAAGGTGACTTGAAAATAACTAGGGCCCAGTTGTACTGGACCCCTGAACTCAGGCAGAGCCCACTGGCTTCACAGGCTCCGCCCACACAGACCTGATTCCAGGCCTAGCCTTGCGCTACGTCTCTTTACTGTTTAGGGGGAGCCCTAAACCGTGAAAACCAATGCAAACCTACGGGCGGCTCAGCGCCCGGCTCAACTGACTGGGGCTACACTGCAGTTTTAGCTCTGATTCACGGCCATGTTTGGGGGTTGGTTTGTTTTTTTGCTGTGTAGACGCACTCTAGGTGTCTAGGGTGACCAGATGTCCTGATTTTATAGGGACAGTCCTGATTTTTGGGTCTTTTTCTTATATAGGCTCCTATTACCCCCCCATGCCATCCCAATTTTTCACACTTGCTGTGTAGACCCCCTCTAGGTGTTCCTCCCTTTTCTATGATGATGGTTTATAATGCAGGGGTAGCCCAACTGTGGCTTTTACAGTTAAAGTGCGGCTCTTGGGACCACCCCCCATTCTCCACTGGGGACCTTTGCCTTGCAGCCGGGTGGTGGGGTGGGGGCTTCTGCCCAGCAGAGAGGGGGGAGCCTCAGGGTTCAGTCCCACAGGACATGCCTGCCGGAGCCCCTGAACTTCTGAAGGTTTCTGGTGGGTCAGTAAGTGTGGCCGCCCCTGCTAAAATGCCAAGGAGCACTGGGTCTGGATGAGGACGCCCTGTGCTAAGCTGTTAGCCAATACATATAGTTAGGCGTAGTATACCCCATGTTAATGGGTATTATGTGCACAGTGTTAATAGGAGATGCACATAGGTAAGTGTTGGGAAGTTGTGTTGACTGAATGTCGTGTGCTCATCCCACAATTCTGTTCACCCACATCAGGCATCCCACAACACTTTGCAACGCTGAAGTCAGCTTTGGCATTAGAAAATAGGAAAGGTGTCAAAAGAGAAGATGCATGAATTGTGTGTCCTTGCCCAGGCTGGGAAGTGCCTCTGCACCCCGCTGCTTTGGAATGTGGTAAACGAGAGAGAAGGAATTGGTAGGAACGGGTGAGCTGGAGCTCAGGTGAAGTATAAAGTGCTTTTAGCTTGTAAGCAACCCTATGATAAAGAAAAGTAATTTTGAGGGTGGATCTTCAAAGCAAACCTACTGGGTGAGGTGAACATGCTGCAAATTGCTTCCCGGAGGGCATGTGTCTCCTTTTTGTATCGTACTGTTTTGTCTTTAGGCAGGAAATTGGCTAAGCTGGGTTATTTGGTCTCGTGAACATTTTTATTATTGAACCGCGAGTGCAGTCAATTAATCGGCTACATCAGCAGCGTTGTATAAACAGAAGAAAAAGACGATCCCTGCCCCCAAGGAGCCTGCAATCCCGCGCGTAACCCCGCAGGGGGCGTCTCTGCTGCAGGAGTGTTGTACGTTAATCGTCAATGTTCCTGTTGTGACCTAACGCTGGATCAGCTGTGTGCCAGCTCAGACAGTCCACGCCCCCCCACCCCCTGCCCCGCTCTTCTCCTGATGGACAAAGGCGGCCTCCAAAAGAGAGTTTTGTTCTGTAATTTTTTTTTTAACACTAAAAATTCAGGTCTTATCTACTCCTGGAAGACTCTATGGATGACTGGAGATCTTGTGTGTCATGCACGAGCGGGGATGTGAGCCTTTTCTTTAGATTCTTGTGAAAATATTTTGTTTAACTCCAACGCCTTAGAAAAAGGGTTAGAAATTCATCATCCCTATCTTTTCAGAGAGAGCTCACCGATTCTAGCTCTACGCCATCAAATGAGTCCTCCAAGAAGACCAGATTTGCCATTCCTGATATTTCTAGGGTAGAAAGCAAGCAGGAAAGGAAAAAAACAAACAAACAAAAAAAAACCCTGTTGTTTTTTAATAGAACAATCTGGACTGCTTCCAACATAAAGAAGCAAAACAGGGGCACAAGGCCATGTAACTTTCTTTGCAGGGCCCCTTTAAGAAATGCCCCATAGGGCTGGGTTTTCTGAGCTGCTGGCCCATAAGATTGCCTTGCAAAGAATTAGGGGGGGAAAGGGTTCCCAGTTACCTTCCAGTGGTGGATTAGCCACTGGGCCAACAGGGCCTGTGTCCAGGGACCCTGGCCAATTGGGGGGCTCCTGGAAAAATGGGTGGACCTGCACCCCGACCTTCTCGGTGCTCCTGACGGGGAGCGGGGTCAGGGTGTGGGGGCTTGCTGCCCACCTGGTGCTCCTGCCAAGGACTGGGGCACACCAGGCAGGGCAGGGGTTGGGGGAGACTGCAGGTGGAAGGAGTGGGCAGGGGCCCTCACTTGTTCTGGCCCAGGGCCTCCCAACCCCTAATCCTCCTCCGACTCCTTCATTCACCCCGGTTTCTCATGATCCAGCTACTAGCCATTTTTCTCCTGAAGCACACTGGGAACTCAAACAGGTCCTAGGGCTGAAAGGATCAAGCAGCGAGGCTCTGATTTAGCAGCCGGGGCAGGGAGAGGCGTAAAGATTCGAAACATGCCCGACTTACGTAGAACGAGGCGGTTACATTTGGCGTGGACTCGCTAGAAGCATCTCACTGACGCCTCCCCCCAGAAGCCTTGGGGCAGCCCTGTGATCCTGGCAGATCCGAAGCGGCAGGATCGATTTGGCATATGCCAGAGGTCCCAGCTGAGGTGGGCCCTGTTGCCCTAGGTTCTGTACATACAGATTGAGAGAGCGTCTCTGCCCCCAGAGAGACTGCAGTTGAAATAGACGAGGCAGACGAAGGGTGGGAGGAAGGATGGGGGTATTGCCCACGGTCACACACGATGAGACTTGCAGAGCTGGAAATTAAACCCAGATCTCCTGAGTGCCAGTCCAGTGCTCACCTTCCATACACATTGCCAGGGAGACTCATGAGTGCTCATTGTCACTGGGCTGGCTTGGCGTCCTGGCTCCCAAAATGCCCTCCTGTCGTCGTGTAGCTTGGCTGTGGCATTCTTCACTTCCTGTCCTAAACGGCGGTGTGCAGTCAGACTGCTGCCACCACGGTGATGGGGCGGGAGGGGATGCCTGGGGCTGTTTCGATACCAGAGCCGTAGGGGAAAGGCACTGTGTGAGCTCCTCCGCCCTAGGCAGGAGGGGGCGCGCCACGGGGCCCTGCTGAGGCTTTCGACAACAACGGGAGAGCGATGAGTCTTGTTCGTATGGTGTGCCTGGCAGGATGAACGCTGCAGCGACTAGTCTCCTTTTATTGCCCTTTCCCAGCTCTCTCGGAGGCTAGGCAAGAAAGTTGGCAGGCAGGCCAGGAGTCCAGGCCTTGCTGAGTCACTTGGCTCTGGCTTCTTCCCAGAGCAAAGAGCTCCCTTTTCTAGCACTAGGATCGGACGCTTCTGGCACTTGGGTGCCCCCCCAGAACAACCCTTCTCTCCAGGGCAGGGCCGTAGCTAGGAGTCTACCCCTTGCACCCGTTCCATTGCCTGCAGCCTTCCCCGCATCAGACCTGCCAGGGCACCCAGGGCCTGATTGGAGGCGAAAAGCCCCCCCGCTGGCTACCGCCCCCAGGAAATTACAGATCAGCCTTTGCTATTGCCATTAGCAAAGGCTGCTCTGTGTGACGTGGAACAGGGTCCGACGTGGCCGGTGCCAATGTTCGTTCCTGTGCCGCTGGGCCCGCGCCCGGAGCTGGAGGTAAGAGAGCAGCACTGAATCTGCTTGTGTCCTTGGCGCCTTCCCGGGGGTGCCCCATTAGGAAAGCGGGTTCCGTGTGGTGAGTGGTTGGCTGCTGGGCCCTGGCTGAGACCCACTGAAACTCATTTCATGTATCAGCCCCATTGGCTGGTAACCGCCCTGAATTGCTAAAGAGCTGGGGACTCAGAGCGGGGTGTGTGGGGGAGCCCAACGGGAGGGGAGGGCAAAGGTGGTTGTCTGCCCAGATGCTGCCTGTGCGGGGGGGCTGGTGGGACCCTGATGAAAGTGAGTGTCCCTGGGCCTCCTTTGACTTCCAGCAGCTTCCCTGGGGACGGCTCTGCAGCCTGCAGTGCTACAGCCTTGCCCTTGCCCTCCCTCCCCCCAAGTGCAGGCCTGCTTACATTCCTCCCATGCCAGGGACTTCTCTGCCTTGGACCCTGTCCGCAGCTGGCGCGGTGTCTGGGGCCAACCCCACAATCCATCTATTCAGTTAGCAGCCCCGCCGAGCCATCCGCTGCCCCCCTCCCTCGCTGTGGGGGAAGGATCCTGGATTCCCACCCATGAGCTTATCCATGGGGGAGACCTGTGGGAGGAGAGCGCTGGCTGCATGGGGGTGGGAGCAGAGCCAGTCAGCCCCAGGGGGAGGCAAGGCTGGGGCTGAGGGCAGAGCAGGGCAGGGGAGAGCGAGGCTGTGGCCAGAGGTGGTTCTTTGGCCCTATGTTCAATCCCCTCCCTGGTAGGGTGGGGGAGAGGGCTCTCGCCCACGTCTGTACCCTCCCAAAGGCTCTGGGAGTCTGGAGGCCCAGTGACCAGCCCCGCAGTGGATTGTCAAGGGAGCGTGCCTGGGGGGAAGGAACCAGCAGGAAGCCCCCAGTGGTGCTTATCCCCGGGGGGGGGTGTCCCGCTGAATCCCCCCTGCGCCACGGGGCCTGTCCGACGTGCCTCGTGCTATTAGCTCACCCTGAGCATCCAGGCGAGAGAGGCTGCCTCCCATGTCCCCGCCCCCCCCCTTCGCGCTCGGTCGCCCCCGATTGTATTCTGGGCTTGTGCCGGGGGCTGTGCTGCGGAATGAGGCCCCGCCACCAACAGGGCTCCCATCATGCTTATGGGGGGAGAGGAGGGTGGGCTGTGCTCGCCATGGCAACAGATGGTGTTGCTAGGATACAGCAGAGGAATGAAAGGATGAGAGGGATGCCCAGAAGCCTTCCTCCCTGCCCCCTCCGCCTTCTCCTCCCCAGTGCTCCCCACGTGTCTGTGGAACAAGACTATTCAGGAGATGCTGCCCCCCGCCAGGCCGAGGGATCAGGGGAGCACAAGGGAGGGGGGGTGTACGAGAGCGCCACCAGGGGGCGCTGCCCTCCAGTGCCCATTAAGCCCTGTTGTTGTGGCTTTCTGGGGGAACGGGTCCCTGTGCTGCTGTGACATCTGGCTCCATGCGGTGCGTGAAATGGGCGCTATGTGTGGGGGACAATAGAGCACTGGAGCTCGGCCACGCCCCCGGGGAGGGTGGGGGGTTTCAGGTTTACGATTCCCAGAGGCCATTCCGAAAGCGTCAGGGTGCGGTTCTAAAACCGTGCCCCCTCCCCGACGTGTCCGGGCACGTCTCCCGGGCGCCGGGTGAACTCTGCCCCCTTGGCAGCGAGGCGGCTTTGATGTCTTCGCTTGCGATGTTGGCAGCGTGCCCTGGGACCGTGTCTCTGGCCCCGGCGTGAGAGTGCTTGGCCTCCTACCCCACTAGGCTATTCAGATTATTCCTATCCGTTTGTGTTGCAGTAGTGCCTAGAAAGGCCAGTTGTGCACCCGGCCTCGGTGTGCTGGGCACTGCACACTGGTTATTAGGTGTCTCACCCACGTGCCTAGCAGCTCCGGACCTGGACCAGGACCAGGAACTTGTACTAGGGCTGCACAAACGCGGAGCCGAAAGGCAGCCTCCATCCTACGGAGCTTATAATACACGTGTGAGACGAGACGGCAGGTGCGGACAGGCCGGGAGCACAAGGAAAGAAACCCTGGTGTCAGGGCCTGGCGTGACTAGGGCATGAAGGGGCATTGGCCTGTGCTAGCAGCATCGACTCTGACGCGTGCAGAACCGGTCGTGGCGAAGCTTCACGTCGGGCTGCTAGGCTAGGCGTCAGGATGCAGCGTGCTCGCTAACACGTCCTGCTGACACCCCCCCCCCCTCCAATCCTGGTAAAGACGGACCTGAGGGTGTGTCGCTCAGTGGTTAGAGGAGGGATCTGGGAGTCAGGACTCCTGGCTTTTATGCCTAGCACTGCCACTGTTTTGCCAGGGGGGCTGGGGGGTGTTGTCTATGTTGCCCTGTTGCTTTCTGTGCCCGAGGAGTTTGCCCTTCTGCAAATGTGGATTGTGAACTTCCCCCCACCCCCCTGTCTCCCCACATCTCCTTCCAGGATTTGGGCAAGGCTTAACCTGGCTTGTGTATAATATGATGTTAGGTTGCTGGTGAGCTTATTAATAATACATACATTATAATTAGAGGGGCAGTGTGGCATGGTGAAAGGAGCACTGGATTGGGTCTCAGGAGACCTGGGTTCTGGTCCTGGCTCTGCCACTGGCCTGCTGGGTGACCTTGGGCAAGTCACGTCCCCGCCTCGGTGCCTCAGTTTCCCCACCAGTAAAATGAAGATAATGACTTAACTATGCTGAAGATCCCCAGGCAGGAGCCCCATCCCGGCATGTGTCAAAGCCCTTCCCACCCAGCTGTGTATAGACCCAAAAGGGCTGGGCAGGGTCAGGCAGGTATGTCATGAAGCTAAGCAGCAGGTCTGAGTGGAAGTGGACGAGCCAGGCCCTCTTCCTGTGTGGTCTGTGGTGGGGTATTAAGAGGGTTTCCTTCTCCCAGCTGGCAGCAGGGGCTAGCGCGGGGCAGACAGACGTGAAGGCAGCCTGACCTTTGGCCTCGGTCTCTGGCAGTGGCTGAGGGGAAGTTGTGCAGCCCTGCTCCCTGGAGTGGGAGGAACTCTACCCAGCTGGAGCCACTGGTTCTGGGGCAGGGTCCTTACCCAGGCCCCTCCCCTCTCCCTAGCAAATGAGGAGAGGGCAGCAGGTTGGGGGCTGGGCTAGCGCCAGCCTGGCTCTCTCTTAGAGACCAGTTTCTCCAATCCCTGTGTAAACTGGTCCCCACAGCGAGTTCCCCCAACATCACCCTCTTCCCCATGATGCTCTTTCTACTCTCCCCCTCGGTTGTTAAATCAGAAGAAATGGGGGCGGACTGATCTCCCTGTGCCTGGGATCAGAGTAGGACGCCCCACTGGGAGTCAGATTAACTCTAGTGTGTATGGCCAGCACCTAACATAATGGAGCCATGGCTTTTGGGTTTTTTTGCTGGGGCTACTGTAATAGGATAATAGGTACCGATGGGATTTGGGAAGGGCTTGACTTAGGTAGGGGAGTGAATGATCTGTACCTCCCAGCGCAGGGTGCTGGCTAAGCTCTGGGGTTTCCTAGTTGATGCTTCAGGCCGGGAACTGGTGATGTGTGTGGGGAATGGGGATGAGGAAGGGATGGCTGCTCTGCAGGGAGCCGTGGGCCAGGTGTCTTAGGGAGGTGGGGGAGGAGAGTTGGGCCGACCCTCTGGTCAGATGAGTTGTGGCTGCTGCTGGGGGCTGGAAGTGAATGGAGGGTGCGGGAGGCAGGATAAGGCAAACCCAGGAAGCGTCTCCACCCCGCTGCTCCCTTCCATGAGTGATGAGACCCGAGTCCCGTTCGGTGTGTGATGGTCCTTGTGGCCTGCTGCCCCAGTGGCTAATCGCGGCCGAGTGGGGGGGCTGGCAGGCCCATTCAGTGCCTCGCGGGCTGGGGTCTGCCGCAGAGCAGCTGGCTTCTCCCTCGATCACGCTCGAGTGAATGGGGCTGGGGGTGTGGAGGGAGGAGCTGGGCGCTGGCCTTCTGTCCCTGGAGACCTCTGTTCCCTTCCTCTTGGGATCACGAGGGGAAATGCAGTTGGTGGCCCCCCGACCTCCTCCCGGGGCCTGGCTCCCGCTCCAACGCTGGAGGGGCTTCGTGTGGGACTCGTGCCGGAACAGAGCCCCCCTGCCTCGCAGATGTTCGCCCACGTTGGAGACCCCCCGGGCAAAGGCAGCTCCCCTATTCCTGCTGCCTGACGTGCCGGGGAATCTCCTCAGCCAGGGAGAAGGTAGGTGAGGGTGGGCGTGGCAGTGCCTGGCTGGGCCTCCAGCGCTGCAGGTGCCCTTCATGCTGATGCCCTAACCCCGCCATTGCTGGCCAGCAGGGGGCAGTGAAGGTGTTATGCTTCTGGCTGTCTCTCTCCGAGGCTGTATTTGCTGCAGGGCTGTATTTGCCCCAGGCCCCACAGGGCCCTCCCATGAGAATATAATATTCTATAATATTACAACTTTTTTTTTATGGAAGGGCCCCCGAAATTGCTTTGCCCCAGGCCCCCTGAATCCTCTGGGCGGCCCTGATCTGCTGTGGTCTGTATCTGCCTCTTGTCTTGTTTGGGCTCCGGACTGGTTGCCGGGGAATGTCCCAATGATGCTCTTTGCCCTGATTACTGTATCCCTGGCAATGGGGGGTTGCTTTCCCCCCTTCCCCCAACTCGGGCTGTTTGTCACAGTGGCTCTGTCCTGTAACCCAGTGCGTTTCCAGGAACATAGGAATGGCCAGGCTGGATCAGAGCCCGGGGTCCTGTCTCTGACGGTGGCCAGCCCCAGATGCCTCGGAAGCAGGTATAAGCACCCCGCAACAGGCAGGTACGGGATAATCTGCCCCCTACGTTAGGGCTCATCCTAATCCCCACTAACTGGAGAACAGCTTAAGCTCTGAGGTTTAATATCCCTTCCCCAAATTGTGTCCTCATAAAAACTATCCAGCGGGATCATTATTAGTCATCCACGTCAATGTTCATTTCTGCCCCTTTTCCTAGTCTTCACCTCCGCCCTCTGCCAACCCCGGCAAACACAGTCGCAGCATTACCAGCCCCAAGCGTCGAAGAACAATGCGGCAGACGCCTCCAGAATCACGAGCTAGGCTTTAAAAATCGTAGCTATTGAAAACCTAATAAACGGTGGAGGTCTCTTTATTTGTATTCCGGCACTGGAGTGCGTGCGCGCGTGTGTGTGTGTGTGTCTGGGTGTGTGTGTGTCATAGTTTTAATCTTTTCTCCACACCTATGAGGGCTAGAAACTGCTTTTTTGGAGAGCGCAGAGAGTCTCATATCATCCCAGGACTGCAGGATCTGGGGGTTTAAGAAGAAACACCAAATGTGTTGCAAGACTCGGGATAAAATCCTGAGAGTTGTCAACACTGCAACCAAAAGCCAGTGAGAGATGGGAAGGTAAAAGGTGCTGGATAACGTGGCCGACGGGTGAGAATCCAGGAAGGCTGGGGATGGAAGGACGCTGCCACGTACTGCAAGGCCAAAGTATTAGCCCTGAACGCGCAGCCCTTCAATGAACGCAAAAGCTTCCATGGTTTTTAACTTTGGGGGGAAATGAGCTTCTAGAAAGCTCCCTGAAATACAAGCAGGCCTCAGCGCTGGAAAAGCAGGCCCTGTTTGTTTGAGTTTTTTTGCTACAATCCTTTTTTATTTAATAACAGACGATGCTGTTAATAAGGCCAGCAGGATAGTAAATAGATAGCAATAGAGATGCTTTCACAAACAGGGTCCTGCCTAAGGTGAATCACAGGTGAGTTGGACTGGGTGCTATTTTCCTCTTCCAAAAGGTTTGTACCTTCCCTCAAGAGGGTGTGTGTGTGTGTGTGTGAGAGAGAGAGAGAGAGAGAAGTGGGGCCTTTTGTTCCCGCCCGTGGAGTTGGCGTTCAGAGGCGCATGGCTTGATGCTCAGAGATGAACTGCGGGGAGAGCGAAGCGTTCGGTGTCTGGGACCCATGGCTTCCATCTCTGCAGTCGTCTTTGTGGGAGGCTGGGGAATCCGTCAGCACCAGTTCCAGATCGGGGGGCGAGTGGGGCTGTGGCAGGATGAGGCTGCCGGGCAGTGAGCTCTGGTGTCTTGTGGTGAGCACGGGCTCCTGCCTTGGTCTCCTTTCACTCAGGAAGGACCGGCAGTAGCTTGGCTTCTCCTCTCTTTAAATCCCCTGGGTGGGTCTGAGCCCTGTTCTCAGAAGTCACCAAGTGGCCTTCCTCAGAGGTGAAACTTGCATGTCATTTTTCATTCCTTCTCTGTCTCTCTCTTTCTCTCCTTCTCCCCCCACCCCCTCTTATTTTTTTCCCCTCTCCCTGTCCCATGATGCTCTGCACCTCAGCAGGCTGGTGCCATATAAAAGAGTGGCTGCTTTTGCTGCCCGCGGATGTTCTCACGATGGCAGGAGGGGGGGAAGAGCCTGGCACCGCTCAGATGCGAGATCTCCAGTTCCTGTCAGCCTCCTCCTTGCCTGGTCTTCTGTCGCCTTCTTTCTTCCTGCCCCACCCCCTCTCTTTGCCCCCTTCCTGACGTTCAGAAGCTCCCGGAGGTGGTGGGCACAAGGCGGGCATCTCGGAGGGGTCCGACAGGCACCGGCCCGCGTGGTGGGGGGGAGGCCCGTGCTCAGAGGTTGGTAAACTGCTGCTTTTCTTTCTCTCGCTCCTTTTTTTTTTTTTTTTTTTAAGTAAACTAGTTGCTTTGAATTTTTGATTCTTCCCACTTTGTTGGCTCATGCCCTGGATCTGCAAAGCAGGGGGAACAGCCGGGGGGGGGGAGAGAGGAGGGGTTGGGGGACAGAGAGACACTAGGAGTTGGGATGGAGGTTGGCAAGGAAGGCGTGAGACAGAGGGAGAGAATAAAGCTGGCACAGGCTGGAGGGCTGCCAGGCTGCTTGGCAGCAATGCCAGGGAAGGCTGGGGTGGCTCGGGGCTGATGGTGCGGTGTGCAGGGAGGGGGGAGATGCAGGGGGAGGAGAGATCGAGGGTAGGAGGTAGGGGGAAGTTAGGGGGGGCTCAAAGCCCTTGCTTTTTTGGGGGGTGAGGGAAGATGATGCAAACAAATCTCGCCTTCCCACATATTGTTGGTAGCCATCGATGGCTGTGTGTGATATTTTTTTTCCCCGTGGAGCCGGGAGTGGTGTTTGGGGAGCGCAGCCCGCTCCTGCGCTGATTGAATTGAATCCGGGCCAAGGAAATTATGTAGCCTGCCTGTCCTCCTCGGGAAAGGGGAGAGAGCCAGAGCCAGGGAAGGAATCGTCTGCGAGCTGCCAAGCCGCCCGGCCGCGCTGCCAGCGAAACGCCTCGCAGACCCGAGCCCGACTCTGGGCTTTTGTGTCTCTTCCCCTCCCCGGCCCCCAACTCTCTCCAGTCTATTCACATTTGGCTGCTAAACCTTCGGAGTCCTTAGCAGGTAGCCAAGGGCAGCTAGGAAAATCAGGACAAGACATCCCCACCTCCGCGGCAGCTATGTGTTTTGGAAGCAGAATAAAATGGCTCCAGTCCGGGTATGTGATCGGAGGGAGCTGGGGCTCGGGGTGGGGAATGGGGCTTGGGCCTCCTTGTAAGGGGCTGGGTTGCGTGAAGTCAGGATCTTTTCTTTACATTTGGAGGGTGCTCCCTTGTGCAACGGGTGGTGATCACACGTCCTGAGCTTAAGGTCCCTGGAGTCGCCGGCGTGGCCCTTGCCCTGGGCTCCGAGGTCTAGGAGTCTCCCTGGCTGTGTCCTGGCAACCCAGGTGGGAGTGGGGGCATGGCGCGGGAGGTTGTGGCTAGAGCTGGGGAGCGTTATGTCTGCTAAGGTGGGATGAGGGCCATGGAGAGTCATTGTTCCACCTGACGGGACGGCTGGGGAAATACACAGACACTGGGCTCATCAGAATAGCCTTGCGGGCGGGGGGGGTGGGGGGCAGGCTCCATGTTTAGCAGGGACGGGATGGACAAGTCTGATAAGCCCTTCTAGGAGCGATCGGCATAGTGGATCTTTCAGGTCAATTGAGAGCTCAATGTCGGGGCCTACCGGCCTTCTGTAGGGCCCCCTCCATGTAGAGATGGTCCCGTCTGGCCCCTCTCCCATGCTGCACCCATCTGCCCGTCCGGGGTCGCTCTCGGGGGCTGCAGAGTGAGCTGGTGGGCATGGCCCCGGGAGAGGTGGGGGTGTGATTGGTTTATTCCCTTGGGATGGGACTGTGAACCGGTGCTGGCTCTTACTATCCTGCAGCGACACCTCCCAGAAGCAGGGAGCTGGTAGGGGGTGGGCAGCAGGGCTCCCTTAGTGACGATTCCCATAGCCCACCCCACTCGGTTCTGGCGGAAGGTCTGTTAGGAGAGCGTGTGATGCTGATGCAGACACAGTGTTAAGTGGATGCTGGCAGCGGTCTCCCCCTCGTGCGGAATTGCTTGCGTTGCTGCTAGGTTGCTTGGAGCTCTGCGTGTGGGTGTGTAAATCCGAGAACGAGGAGATCTGGGGAGGAGGAGCCCGGAAGACATTTAAAGCAAAGATCTTTTCTTCCAACCCTTTACTGGATGAAAGGAAGGAAGGAAGGAAGGCCGGTCTGGAGGGTAACGCGCTGCAGCGGGGGAGCGGGGATCTCTGGGTTGTGCTCCCTGCTCTGACACCGACTCGCTGTCTGACCGGGGGCAAGTCACTTAAGCCACTTTCTCTCCAAAAGGGTCTCTTAATTTTGGGTGCCCATCATGAGACCTCCTTGGGCCTGATTTCTGAGCACATGCTGCTTCCTTCAGCTGTAACGGCGGCTCAGCACCTGATGAAAAATCCGGCCCAATTATCTTATGGCCGGCACCCGAAACTAATGGGACACCTTTGAAAGTGTTGGTCTTAAATGTTCCATGCCTCAGTTTCCCCATCTAATTTGTTCCCACCATGGGCCCATGTAGGACAAACTACATGCTGTGTGACTGCTACAGGAGCAACCTGCGTTCACATATTATCCCTCTGTGAAATCAAAACGGGGACTTGCCTAGTAAAAGGGGTTCCTTTCATATAGGGAGGTCCAGACACACGTACCCTCCAGAAATATGGCCCTCCTGTGCCATCCTAACATGCATGCCCTTTTCGCTGGTGTGGCAGGCTTCCATTCATCCATCTTCGCCTGCCTACAGTTGACGGATCGCTGATTGCTTTGCTGTGTATTGAACAACTCTTCACCTGGTAGTTTTCACTATCTGCCCTCTTGTGCACACCAGCTCTCTGTAGGACTTGGGGGCAGAACAGATCCTCAGCTGGCATAAAGCTAGGAACCCCCAGGCTCCAATCTTTTCCTGCGTATTGTGCCAACAGGGTGGCAGGCACTTTGCAGATCAGTAAGAGTGGCTATCTGCTTCCTAGACCTTACTCGCCACCAAGACAAAGCAGGGATGGTGGGGCAGAGGGGGGAAGCCCATGTCACTGAGTGGGGAGGTCAAAAAGCCTCTTGTGTTGTCCTGCCCTGTCCAGATGTGGTGTTAAGCCCTGATGGGGTGGGAGAAGTGGGTTGCCTTGGAGCAGAAGGTGGAGGCATATTGCAGTGGAGTCAGGGAGGGGGTTGTAAGCAGAATGGGATGGGGGAGGCAAGGACTGGGCAAGGTGCTCTGGACTGGGGTGGGGCTGGTATTGATTGTAGTGACCAGACCAAGGCAGGCACGAGGCCAGGCTCCCTGTTCCCAGTGGAGATCCCTTTACTCCATTCCTCGAAAGAGTCTCACTTCAGCTGGTCCCCACACAGCTCTAACCTCAGGCGGACTGGCGGGGAGCACATGCACGCTGCTGCCTGCAGATCTGGCTCCCAGAGGTGCAAGTCTCTGGCGGGAGACGGGCTGTGGGTCTGGATGTAGAGCAGGGCGATTGCTTGTGGCTCTCTGTGAGCGACGCTGCCAGAGAAAAAGGAAACCTAGGTCTCGGAGAAGGATGCTTTTCCTCGTGACAGCAGCTGCTCAGTGGCTGATCCTGGAAACCCTTCCTGGAGACGCGCTGCTGGGAAAGTGGGAAGGGCTGGGGGAAAGAGATCGCCTGTGTGAACAGTCTGGGCCTGGACTAGTATGGTGGTGGGGAGCTGTGCGTTGGGCGTGAGGGGCAGCGGCAGAGCTGGGGTGACGGGACTGGAAAAGAAGGGGGCTGTGGGTTGGGCTTGAGGGGCATTGGCAGTGCTGGGGAAGTGGGGGAACAGGACTGGAATAAGCAGGTGCTGCAGGCTGGGAATAGGGGCATTGGCAGAACTCGGTGTGTGGGGACGGGAGGGGAGGGGCAGGGGGCCAGGACTGGAATAACCGGGTGGGCTGCGGGTCGGGATCGGGGTGCATCCCAGAGCTGTGTGTGGGAAGCCAGCGCTGTGTCTGCCCACACTGGTACCATCCAGTGCCAGGCAGCTCTATCCTCCTCTGCCTTGTACCGGCTCCACCATAAATCTTCTGAGTATCCTTCAGTCGGCTCCCGAGAAGCGACCTGCCCCAGTGGCTGGGGGAGAGAAGCCAATTCTGCCTCCCCATAGACAGACACCCTTCTCCCCACAGCCCTGTTGAACGCCCGCCGCTCTCCTGCCTCTGGGAGCAGCCCGGCTCTTAAAGCCGAAGCAGCAGGCCTGAGGCCATTAAGCATGGTGATCTCCTGCCTGCTAGGAGGAGCTTTTGGCTTATGTGCCATCCTCATCCCATTTAGAGTGCATGAGCTGAGCTGTGTTAATCTGCCAGGGCTGTCTGTGCTCCTCACCCTGGGAGGCCCCCGCTAGGAGCATTAAGGCTGTGACGCTCAGCTGATCTCTCCCAGGCTGTCTATGAACATAGATTCTCCCATCTGTTGGGCGGGGTGGGGGGGGCTCTCTGCACAAGTTGTCCTCGCTTCTCGGCCCCGGGAAGATACAAAGGCTTAAAATAGAGCCCTGGGGAAGAGACAAAGGAGCAGATCAGGGCCATGCAGGCTAATCCCCAGCTGGCACTGGGGGCGTTGGATAACCCTATAACACGTCCGGGATTAGCAGGCAGTTGGGACCGTGGGGCTGATGCCCTGTGCGGCAGCATCCGGGCAAGCAACCTAACTAGTTTTAAGATCCATGGAGCTTGATTTGTGGATGGGGTGGCCTGCCACACGAGGGGACTGGATTCTCTGACCCAGGAGGTCCCTTCCGGTCCTGTGGTTCCGACGATCTTCTCCGACCCCCGATGCCCATGAGCCTGTGGTTCTCTCTGGCTCTTGGCTAACAGCCTATGCTAGCCCCACACAGGCTCTCCTGAAGTCCTGGCCAGGGATCCAGCCATTGTGGGATGGATGGCGGGCTATGCTACACCCTCTCCAAACACTCTGTTCAATGGGGCATCTAGATAGAAGGGACTAAAGGCTCGGACCCCTGAGTCCTTAATGGAATTAACTAGTGTTAGGAACCTCCCAACTCTGCTTCCCCTTCCTGTGGTTCCGTCTGCTGTTTAGACCCTGGGATTCGGGGGTTTAGATGACTCTGAAGGGCTCTGTTTTTTCTGTGCTCTCCTGGCATCTTTCCATGCCACTGGCCTTATAGGAACGGCTGAGTTACGAAGGTGAAATTCACCCCTGTGCAGCAAAGGGCCAGGATGGGGGGTGCACAGATCTTGAGTCCCACTTAACGCCTTCCCCATGGGGCTTGAGGGGTGAGTTTCACGCCGCCTGGGGGGCTGATCATGTGTGCAATGGAGCCCGGGCGACAGGCAAAGAGAAGCTGCTGCGTTTCCTGGGTCTCCATTGCGTACCCACGGCCCGGCGTGTGTGTCCAGTGGCTGTAACAAAGGCGGCTCCTGGGCTCTCATGCCAGCTGAGCTGCTGGTGGTCTGCCTGTCCTCCTGAAGGAGGGAGAGTTCCTGGACCTTGTGAAAACTGGGGAATGCGGGGGGGGCCTCCCTGAAAGCCAGGTGCAAGAAATGAGCTGAGATTTCCTGGCAGAGCGGATCTGAGTGCAGACAGCGTACTGCTCAGACCCGCCCCGCCAGCCAGCGGGTAGAGCCGTGGCCCCTGCCCCGAAGAGCCGGCAGCCACCCCAGAGGCGCCCAGCGGAAGCTGGATGGAAACGGCGAAGGAATGGGGCTGCTTAGGCGGTGGGTTCGTCGCGATGGGCCAGGCCCCAAACGTCTCTTTGACCGGGCTGAGCAGGGCTGAGTATGCTCTTTGCGCCTAAGGACTAGGAGCTCGGGCGGGCGGGGATCGAGGCGGGGGGAGTCCACAAGACCGTCTCTGGGCGAAGCTGGAGAACCCCCTGATGCAGCACAATGAATGGCGCCGACGGGTCTGGGATCAGCCGCTGCTGGTCTCGTCCTGTCAATCTGGGACGCCTCTTGGGTCTAGCTGGGGGTGGGGATTCCAGGTGCCCCCCTCGGGCAGGCAGCTAAAGCTTCGGTGGCAAGCTTTCAGTACTTCGATGTGGCTCGGGCACTGGGCTAGGACTCGGGAGACCTGGGTTCTATTCCCGGCTCTGCCCCTGGCCTGCAGATTGACTTTGGGCAAGACACTTCACCTCCCCATGCCTCGGTTTCCCCATCTGTAAAATGCGGGCAAAGATACTGTCCTCCTTTGGTAAAGTGCTTTGAGATCTTCTGATGGCGAGCACTGTATAAGAACTGGGGATTATGGCTATTAAAGACTTGGCAAAGGGGCTCATCCATGTCTGTCTCTCCTCCTGCAGCCAAGCATGCCGTCAGCGGGAACGCGACGCTCCCGCCGTTCCCAGAGGGAATGCAGATGGCCATTTTCGGTGTGTGGTTTGTTCCCTCTCCCTTCTCTAACTTGGCGGTGGGGAACCGGCTGGGTGAGAGCGCGGGCTGCCCCCTCCTCCTTCCCTCTAGAACTCGGGCCAGAACGGCAGCCGTCCATTGGGACCAGAATGGGCCGTCTGGGGGGGAGGATGAACCATTGAGGTTGGAGATGGCGGGGGGGAGGGGGGAGCTCCCCGGAGTCTATTCTCCAGCCCAAGAGCTGAAGCTGCCCCCTCTGTCCTGTGGATGGTGTTCCACAGCCTAGATCTCACTACCGATAAGCAATTGCTGAGTCTCAGTCCACTTCCTCACCTTCATTCATCGCCTCTGGTCAGCCCCTCCACCCACTGCCAACAGCCCCTTCCTGGCGGGCCCCCGTTCACAGTCCTGAAGGCTATTAAGGGCCAAGTGGGTTCCCCACTTTCAGATCAGTGGGAGAATTTGATCTGATCGGAGACTCTGTAGCACCCCGCTGGTCGCACGCAGCATTCACCCACCTCCTCTGCAGACCCTGTAGGTGTCCGCGCTGTTAAAAGCCACATGTTGAACTAGGGACCAACCCCGGCCGTGATGCCTGGGCGTGGCGTGCTCATTGAAGTCAATGGCCGTTGCGTATGGGTGGCCTGGAGAGCAGGAAAGGGACCTGCCCCAAAGCAGGTTGTGTCCTGGCAGGGTTGGGCTGAGGACGAACTGCTGCTCCCTGGTTTCAGATTAAGCTCTTTGCATTGAATTCATCTTCTCGATCTCCTGTTCTTTCCAGGCATGGGATGTTTTTGGGGAGCCGAGAAGATATTCTGGAAGTTGCCGGGCGTCTTCTCCACCCAGGTGGGCTATGCAGGAGGCTTCACTCCAAACCCCACCTACAAAGAAATCTGTACAGGTAACACCTCGCTTCTCTTCTACTTGGGGAACTGGCTTCCTCCATAACACGGGCTGCAGGACTTCCCTGTGCAAACGAGAGCAGATCTTTTAGGAGAACATCCCATCTTGATTTTTAAAATGGACGGTGATGGAGAATGACCCTCGGGAAATTGTTCCAGTGGTTAATGACTCTCACTGTTAAAAATGTTACTCCTTATTTCCGGGCTGAATGTGGCTCACTTCAACCTCCAGCCATTGTGTCGTGTTAGACCTTCCCTGCGAGATTGAGAAGCCAATTAGCAAATATTTGTTCACCGGGAAGGTTCTTATAGACTGTGATCAAATCACCCCTTAAACTTCTCTTTCTTACCTAACTAGATTGAGCTCTTTGAGTCTATCGCTATATGGCAGATTTTCCTAATCCTTTAATCCTTCTCGTGGCTCTTCTCTGACCCCTCTCCAATGGATCAACAGCCTTCTTGACTTGTGGGCACCAGAACAGGACACCGGATTCCTGCAGCAGTCACACCGGTGCCAAATACAGATGTAAAATAACCTCTCTACTCTTACTTGAGATTTCCCTGTTTATGCATCCACAGATTGCATTAGCCCTGTGGACCACAACGTCGCACCGGTCATTCATGTCCAGCTGATTATCTACCCCCTACCCCCTTTCCCAAATCACGGGAACCGGCAGAGCTCCCCCGGACTCGGAGTCCCCCATCATGTTCATAGGGCCTACGATCTGTGTTCCTGGATGGATGCATCTGCATTTAGACTTATTCAAATGCATATTGCGCCCAGCTTACTAAACGATCCGTATCGTTCTGGATTAGTGACCTGTCCTCTTCGTTATTTATCACTCCCCAATTTTTGTGTCAGCTGCAAACTTTATCAGTGAGGATTTTATGTTTTCTTCCAGGTCACTGATAAAAATGTTAAGTAGTGTAGGGCCAAGAACCGATCCCTGCGGGACCCCACTAGAATCACACCCACTTGATGATGATTCCCCGTTTACAGTTGCATTTTGAGATCTATCAGTTAGCCAGCTTTTAATCCATTTAATGTGTGCCATGTTCATTTTATACCATTCTAATTTTTTAATCAAATCGTTGTGTGGTACCAAGTCACGTGCCTTACAGGGGTCTGAAGTATAGTACATCAACGCTATTACCTGCATCAACCAAATTTGTAATCCCGTTTAAAAAAAATATCCAGTTAGTTTGACAGGACCTATTTTCCATAAACCGACGTTGATTGGCATTAATTATATTACCCTTTTTTAATTGTGTTAATTGAGTCCCATATCAGCTGCTCCATTATGTGGCCCAGGATCAATGTCTGACTGACTGGCCTATAATTCCTGGGTCATCCCATTTAACCTTTTTAAATATTGGCACCACATCAGTTTTCTTCCAGTCTTCTGGAACTTCCCTAGTACTCCAAGACTTATTGATGATCCTACACGTGTCTATACAATGCCATCTGTCTCAGTGCTTTACACACTGTACAGTTACTGCTGAACTGCAGCTGCTTCTGGGGTAGAACATGGCTGCTGTTAACAGCGTGCAGCCACGGGATGGCTCAGGATAGGAAGTGTAAAGTGCTGGATTCAGTTGAAATTGCAGTGAGAATTTAGAGCGTTAGAATGGAATTGACCAGTTCAGTTTGGTTGGGACATAGTGGTTTATACCCTGTCGTAGGATTTTTAATAATCATGGCGTGAGTGGAAGGTGCATGTCGGGATTTCTGCTTTGTCTCCTCCAAAAGATGGCAGCACAGTGCCACCTAGTGTGAGGGCATAGACTCCGAAGGAGAGTGCCGTCTGATGAATTGCCAGCCCTGTTTCCTAGCACTTGGCTTTCCCTTGGAGATCTGCCATCCGTGTTCGGCTCGGCTCCAAGCCGAGAACTGATGGGCGAGGAGGTAGGCTCCAGAGTGGTAGAACTACAAGTGCAACATTTTAAGTGGTGGCGCCAGGCTGTCAGGGATGGCATGTAGGTGGCAGGAGAAGCAGCCATCCCTTCTGGGCTGCCAGCGCGAGAGTCTCCTCTGAGCCGGTGGATACTGTCTCGCTGACCTGCCAAACGCCCATTTCCCCAAGTGTGACTTCGGTTCAGTGAAGTCCAACGGGGCCAGTTTGTGGCTTTTCGCTCCCCTTCCCCAGAAGCTTATCCAACCCTAATGCGAAATGCGGCCTCTCAGGGCCCAGCTCTCTCATCGCTTTGGGACAGTGCTGGCCTTCATCTGCTGTGCAGAGGGGTAATAGCTTTGCTCGCCCTTAGTGTCCTGTCTTTTGAAGAGGCGGAGGGATACCTCTTGCGAGAGATGTGCCCTTTTAGGAAGCTCTCAAACGTTCAGCCGGGAGAGGAGGCCGTTGTCCTGTTCTAACACGGCCCTCTGGAAACAGGACCTGGGATGTGGTAAAGCAATAAACGAACATGAAGCCAGGTTGGCCCAGCTAAGCCAGTCATGCAGATCATGGGGGGGATGTTCAAGATGGTCTGATGGAGTGACTCAAATAGAAAGGCCTGGGACACAGGAGGTACTTGGGTCCGGAGCTACTGGGGCTTGCTCCGAAGTTTGGGGGTTGGGTCAGAGGATGCTTCCCATTGAAGCCTGAGCTGGGCTGTCTTGGGGAGAGGCGGCCACTCAAGCACCCCCAGCTTGTGTTAATAAGGCCTCGATTATCCGGTTGATGAGACCGTCAGCTGAGGGCTAATGTGAACCCCCTCTAACCACGGAGCCAGGCTCTCTCCGGGCCCAGTCCACGTGGGGCGGAGCCATAGGGGTGGGTCCGGCTGTGACGTTTCCTAAATCCCCAGGGTGATCAGATCCAGGGCCTGGCTCAAAGGAGCAGCACAACAGACATCCCCACCCCCAGGCTGAATCCCATGGTGCCTGCCACGTTCTGAGCCGTGGGCCCCCTTCCCCAACAGCACCTTCTGAAGCCCATCGAGCAGTCAGCGGTCACAGGCTGGACCGTGCGATTGAGAAGCCAAGTGTAGGACCTACATCCCAGGCTTGCGGCTGCTCCCTTTGAGATTAGCATGTCCCGTTGGTGACTGTGTGCCCCCAGTGTTTAAGTGAGTTGGAGGCTCGGGGAAATACCGTGGCTCTCTTGTTCTGAGGTCCAGAGATCACTGTGTACAATACCCTGGAAGCAGGTACCCGACGCTGGGCTTTTGAATGAGGCTGACTGGATGAAATCTAAACTCCTTGCACGGGGGGAAGGAGGGAGGAGGTGTTTTTCTGGTGGTCTCCTTTGCAAAATGACTGGAATCTGACCATTCAACTCCGTGACTGCTTTCCCCTCCCCTGAGCATCACCCACTCAGCAGCAGGGCTAGGAAGTTAATGCAACCCGCGTGCGACTTCTGGCTCTGCCATGACTCTCCATGTGACCTTTCTCCAGGCCTCAGTTTCCCCATCTGTCAAGTGGGAATGATACTGACCCAGTCTCTGATTTGCTTATGGCTTTCCCCAGCCGTAGGGTGCCTAGCCCCCTGTTATCCAGAACCTCCACTAGATTCTAGAGCCACTGTCCAGAGCAGCTGTTAGCATGAAATTGAGGGGGGGGTTGTTAACGAACAGCAAGAGGTGCTGCAGTGTGGTGTGCTAATGGATTAGCCTTCCTAATAAATCCCCCCTCCCCGCCCACTTCCCCTTCTCTCTCCAGCCCCGCCCCCTGAAACTCATCAGAAATCTGAACAGACGGTTTCATGTCTTATCTGCAAAAACATTCCGCACGCTGGTGCGGAGGATTACCTGTCTGCAAGAAATATTATCCACGTCTGTCGTCTCAGTTCTAGGTATTAACATAATGCAGTGGGGGAGGGAGCGTCTTATCCCCCCGCACGTAAGGAGCGACTGAAACGACTGCGCAAAGCGGAGGCGGTGTCCCTCCGGGTACAGGGGCACTGGCGGGAGTTTGGCGGGGCTGGGCAGGTCAGGTGAGCTGGTGTGAGGGCGTGGGTGAACGTGCAGGCTGCTACTGCTGCCAATCCAGCCCAGGTTGGTGACGGTCAGCAAATCTTTGTTGCCCAGTGCCCTTTGGTAGCAGGTGAAATGAGTTTGCTAGGTCTCCATCCAGTTCCTAGCGGGGTGAAGGCTGAGATCACAAAACGCACCACTGCAACGGGTGCTGTTGGCTCCCTGAACACCTTGTTGGCAGGTTGAAGGTTCAATAGGTTGAATGATCCAGGCAGGTGGTGCTGGGGCTTGGGGGACAGTGGGCTGGGGTGCTGCAAAGGACCTGTCCCTGCTCTGCCTGCTTTGTGGGGGAGAGAACCTCTGTCTGCAAGGCTGTCAATCCAGCACCTTTCCCCAGCCCCGCAACTCACCCGCTTGTTAATTTCAGCTGAGAGAATATTCCCTTTGGGAAAAGTCCCCCGTCGAAGTGAATAGAACATTAGAATTCTACACAACGGATTAAAAAAAGAAACAGCCTGTGGGAAAGATCTCATCTGCCATTAAACTCGGTCGGTTGTAGAGTAATTTCTGCAGCCTCCAAATGACTTCACCCCTGCTAAATCTGTTAGGACTTTCCCCATAAGGGCTTATGTAAGCCAGTGTCTCAGATCTTGTAAAATCTGGTGGGGGCGTTTATGCTCTGCCATCTCTACCCTAGCCCCGGTCTGTGCTGAGCTGGCCACGAGGAAATGGACCGTAGTTACCAGGCGGCTTCCAAGCTCAGGCTTCATCTGTACTGGTAGCCGGAGCTGGGGAAGTGGAAGACAAATCCCCTAGTTTGTTGCCCTTCTCTAGCACTTTCTAGCCAAAGATCTCCATGCCCCCCAGCTGCTAAAGGCAGTGAACTTGTGCAGCCGGCCCAGGCCAGATGCATTGTTTACCTGCTAACTGCGCTGCTGGGTGTTGGGACTCCCATCCAGGAAACCGCAGCCTCGCTCGGCCCACTTAGCCTGAGGGCCCGTTGTGCTGTCCCGGTCGGCAGAGAGAGCGGACGCTCCTGTGGGCGGATCGTGACCCTCTCCGGTAGGCGGTGGAGTGATGCGTAGCACTCCTGCCCATGGGGCATTTGCCGTACAGTAACCACCGCGCTCTGTGTCCCTCCCCCCCCCCCCATTTCTGCCCCGTCCCGGCAGCACCATCCTTGGAGCAGGGAGTAGAATCCGAATGTTGCCAATGAACGGGAACGTGGCTGGCTCTGCCGCTGGCCTGGAGCAGCGGAGCAGTGCAACAGGACGTCTCTCCTGCCCAGCCGGTGGGGATGCTGGGCCCTGGTCCAGGGAGAGATGAGGGAAGATTACTTGGGGGTGGGGGGGAGTGGGCAGGAGCCCAACCCACAGGGTCATCAGATAGCTGAGAAGCGTGGGTCAGGATGGTTGTCTTGGGTGGAGAGGTGTCCGCCCTGCCCCTGTAGGGAGAGCTAGTGGCTGATCCCAGAGAGGCAGAAATCTGGAGATTTCCTGAGGAAGGTACGGTCAGATGCAAGGTTCAGAATGATCTTTCTGGAGCAAAACAGCCCTTCTGGAGGGGAGGGAAGTATTGATGTTCTCTCTCCCCACCTACCCCCCCAACACCTCCCCGGCTTTGCAACACTTGGAAACCTCTGCTGCTCGGTGGCCTGTGGTGGGTCCCTAGCTCACCGGCATGGCTCTGCTGTGCATCTCTCCCTGGAGATGCTTTTCCTCTCGCCAGCTGGTTGGCTGAGGCTACCAGACGGCACTGGCCTCCCTCTGTACATCTCTGTGCTGGGCAAAAGCGACATCTCAGCGCAGCCTGACTCCCGGGCTTCCCCCTTCCTTCCAATGCAGCTTGAGCTGGGTCGGGGGCTCGGCCTTGTGAAGTGGGGCCGGGTGAAATGTACCTGCCAGGCAGCCTAGGGGCTGCATTGCTTTTAAAAGCCGTTTGCAGAGGTGAGGCCATTGCTTGGCACTAAGGACACGGCTGTGGCTTACCAGGCTACAGGAGTTTGATGGAGTGCTAGCATCCCTGGCCACTGCACCCTGGACCGGGCAAGTCATGCAGCTGGGAGGTACGGAACAAAAAGCCATAGTGAAGTGCAGGGCCCCTTGGAGTCAGGAGGCCTGGCTTCTGCTTCTGACTCTGCCACCGATTGGCCGAGTCGCTTTAGCGAAGTCACGCCACCTTTCTGCGCCTCAGTTTCCCCCTTTGCAGTGCGGGAGTACGAGTCAGTCAGCTTTGTGATGCCTGCTCAGATCCCAGGATGCAAAGAGCTATAAATGGTGGACGCTTCCGGCTGCTGGGTGGCGAAGGAAAGCGAGCGCAGTGGGAATGGGGAGATCCTGTTTATAAACAATTTGAGAGACGGCTGAGCGCTCCTTGTGGCTTTAACTGCCAATGCTAGCACCAGCCCGGCTGCGTCGGAAACACCGCAACATCTCTGCTGCTGCCTTAGCCGGGCTTTTCCCCCTCTGGTGTAGCAAAAGTGGGGAGTTGTTGCCTGGAGAGCAGAGCTATCGGCTTCAATCACCTCGGTAGATCACAGAACTGGTTGACGGCAGCCGTTGACGCCATCCGGCATAACCATACCGGGGGTTGGGCAGGGGCCGGAAGTTCCATTTCACAGAGATTTTGAGACTTTGGCTTAGTTCTGAATCTGAGCAAAAACTAGAAAAGTTGAAGAAAAAAATTGTTTGGACAAAATCAAAGCATTTTGTTTCCATTTTAAGGGGTTTAGTTTTGTATTGTGTATATTACACAACAAAATATGTGACCTTCTGGTTTATATTGTACTAGCCCCATTGTGCAAGGAGCTGTACAAACAGTTCCTGAAGCGCTTACAATCTGAATAGGCAAGACAGACAAAGGGCAGAAGGGGAATCAGTGGCGCGCACAGAGGTGATTTGCCAATGGTCAGTGGTGGAGAACCCAGGGCGTCTGAGTCCCAGTTCAGTGCCCCACCCTGTGACCAGCAGTTCTCAGCTGGGAGGTCTGCGGCCCCCTGGGGCTCCTGTGCAGGTTTCAGGGGATCACCAATCTAAATCAGAGAGCAGGGTTAGCATTAGACTCGCTCGGGCCCAGGACAGAAAGCTGAAGCCCAAGCCCTGCCACCCGGGGCTGAAGCCAAAGCCTGAGAATTGTGGGGTCCCCTGTGGCATGGGGGTCCTGGGCAACTGCCCTGCTTGCAACCCCCCAAGGCCGGCCTTGGCTTTTATATGCAGAAAACCAGCTGTTGTGGCCCCAGGCAGGTCATGGAGTTTTTCTAGCATGTTGGGGAGGCCTCAGAAAGACACAGGTTGAGACCCCCTGCTGGAGCCCCACGCTGCCTGCCCTTTAGATCTGGACCCTACGAACTGATCTAAAGCAGACTCTCTGTCTTATGGAGTCTGACACACACCTGGAGAGTGCTGCCTCCATGCCATCTGGGGCAGACTCGCTAGCCACAACAGAAGCGAGAAAGTGAAGTCCCTTTTCTGGGCGCAGCCGCCGGTCGGTTTCTCTGCTGCAGGGCGGTAGGGTTTGCACAGCCAGGGCTGTGCCCCTTGGTGGGGGCTTACACCGGATAATAGGTCCTAGCAGCCAGCGGCGGCTGCCCGTCCCCGCCCCGGCTGCTGGCACGGCTCGCTGGGCTGTTTGTGTAGCTTCCCTGGGCTCCCCACGCACCCCTTCCTTCCCCAATTTCTATGCTGGTCCCCACCCCCCTTGAGGTTGCTGATGCTAAAAAGACCAGTGTCATCTCCCAGCCCCTCAGGGAGCGGGAAGCATCCGTAGCAATAGCAATCTTTAACTATCCACACCCTTAACTACTGAGTGTCCCAAGCACAGTCCCCACCAAGGAGAGGGTGCAGTCTAGTGGTTAGAGGAGGAGAGACCAAGATTCAGGCCTCTTGGCAGGGCTGGGAAGGGAGCATGGCCCAGTGGTTGGAGGAGAGGAAGCTGGCTTCTGTTCCTGTCTGGGGGGGGAAGGGGGTGCTGTTGCTGGTAGAGCAGGGGGATTGGGAGTCAGGACTCCTGGGTTCCCGTCACTGCTCGGGAGGACAGTGTGGTTTAGAGGTTAGAGGAGGAGACTGGGTGTTGGGACACTGTGATCTGCGACGATTCTGGCTCTGCCACTGACTTGGGGTGCGACCTTGGGCGAGTCACTCCCCTGCTCGGTGCCTCAGTTTCTCTGTCTGTGAAATGGGACAGATGCCTACCTGCCTCGGGTGCTGGAAGGTAGGCCCCATGCCTGTGATGAAAGGTGCTATAGAAGGGCGAAATGGACTCATGGAATGGCTGCTGTGATCTAGCCGGTGGTGGTGCCATTAACTGGGGGGTTGGGGGGAAGGGTTTCTCTCACAGCAGCCATCCAGCGATTCCATTTCACCCTTCTAGAGCTGTTGTCTGCAGATTTGAGGGTGTGTCCCCTCCCACACACCGTACCGCCATCCTAACATCTCTGGCCCTGCGCTCCCCTCCCTTTGGCCCTGTCTTGTGATTGCTGGGCGCCAGGGCCTGACAGTCCAGTGAGGTGCAGTCTCTCACCCATGCAGCTCCCTCTGGCCCCCCTGCCATTCCAGGCCTGTCCCTCCCCTGCCCCCCCCCCCCCCCCCGGGCCACCTTCTGCTCCAGCATTAGCCCCCTCCTGAGCAGTGAGCATGGATGACACCACATCACGTGATGGGCTCTAGGCATAGAATTGACGGACTTCTTCTCACCTGAGCCAGAATTGGCGTGGGGTGTGAAAGGCACAGCTCACCGCCGCCGAGCAGCGTCCCCTCTCGAGCAAGGGGCGCTTGAGCGCTGGGTAGGAGCTGAAGCCAGACGAAGACGGACCGGAAAGAAGGCGCACGTGTCCAGCCGTGAGGGCAATTGACCATTGGTTTCCCGAGGGCTGTGGTGGATTTGGATTCTCCGTCACTGGCCATTTTAGAATCAAGGTGGGATGTTTGTCTAAAAGATCTGCTCGGGGGATTATTTTAGGGGCGCTCTCTGGCATGCGTTGTATGGGAGCTCTGACTAGTTGATCCCAGTGGTCCCCTGTTGGCCATGGAGCCTGTGAATCGTGGTTCAAATTGCTTTAAAACACAAAGCTTGGAGGACCACAACACAGGCCGTCGCTCAGCATCTCGGGCTAATTTATCACGGGCGAGCGTCCTCCTGCAGACGGATTCCTGTGGCCGGGGGCAGAGCCACTGCTGAGAAGAGGGGGCTGTTTAACCTCTCTCCTCTCCCCCCAGGTCTGACCGGACACGCGGAAGTGGTCAGGGTTGTGTACGACCCACAGAAGACCAGCTACGAGGCCCTCCTCAAAGCCTTCTGGGAGAACCATGACCCCACCCAAGGTAAGGCTAGGGGACTCTGTGTCCGTAGGGTCAGCAAGTGGTGCCAGAGGCAGACGCTGTAACCACCTGTGTAGACTCGGGTTTTTGGCTGCAGCTCCTTTTCCCCCCCCCCCCCCTCAGCAGAGATGGAACCTGAGCCATCTTCATCCCCCATACCACCGGCCTGGATCTCTGCAGTGCTCTTGGGGCTTCGATCCTGCCCCTAGGGGGCGACAGGAGCTTAAACCCATGTGACTCTTGTCCGCATTGGGTGGTTGGGGATGAGAGAGATGTTCTCTGCTCACGGTGGGTGTTGCCTGCTTCCATGGGCAGGGAAGACAGAGATGTGTGTAATCACAATCAGGGCAGCCCGACACCAGGCCTGGCCAGTGACGTGCTGCCTGGAGAACTAGCCCCGTTGTGCCAGGTGCTGCGCACACACCTAGTGAGAGAGTATCTTTATCCCCGTTTTGCAGATAGGGGAAACTGAGGCGCAGAAGGATTCAATGCCTTGCCCAAGATCTCATACGGGGAGTCTGGGTTAGGGCTGGGGATTGAACCCAGATCTCCTAAGTCCTAGTCCAGTATCTTACCCACAAGCCCTGACTCTCCATCCATGGGCTGCATTGGAAGGGAAGGACCCTCTGGGACCCACAGCCATTGCTTGGGGCGGGGTGGGTCTGTCTGTGGGCCCCCAGGCAAAGCTGGGTGGTTCCCTCCCGCTTTGAGATCCAGCGCTACTTAAGCCAGAAGGGATCATCACGACCATCTAATCTGACCGCTAGAAGTCACCGTGTCTTGGGGGGGCCGGGGGCACACACTGAGGAGGGATGCCGCATGGACCAGGTGCTGCTATTAATCCCTCTTCTGACCAGGCCTTCCACATCTTTCTATTGTAAATCACGTGGTCTCATTCCACTGTCCACAGCAGTTCCAGCTCCACCCCCCACCCACCCCCAAGGGTTCTCTGTCTCTTTAAATGTCTCCAGCCCCAGGATCGCTCTGCGGCACTGATGGGGATGCTACAGCTGACAAGGGGCCTCTGGAAGCCGGCGGGGGGAGGGGCTCAGCTGCGCAGAGGTGGGGGTATTAAATAAAGAGGAGGCAGGGAGGAAGGACTGTTTGAAACCCCCCTCACGTCGGCGGCGGGGAGGGAAGGGGGAGAGGCCAGGCTGGGGCCCTGTTGTACCGAAGCGTAATTTTAATGAGGAGATTAGCAGTCTCTGCGTGTCGCTGGCCGGCTTCTAATTGCGTGTTTGTGTTTTAACGGGCAACGTGTGCCCGTGCCGCGGACGGGCAGTAGTGGGGAGGGGGCGCGGCCGGTGCCACCTACAGGCCCCGAGGGAGGCCGGTGGTTTGTGTTCTGAGAGGGCCCGGTCCAGAGCTTGCAATCGACAGGAGAAAGGGTGGGAGAAATGGAGGCCATAGGGGGTATGGGACTTGCCCACAGTTTTACCCCGCACAAGACCCTCTAACTCCTGAAGTAAATGGCCCAGGCTTGGCTCTGCCACCTTGGTAGCAAGCTGGCTCCTGACCAGGGCTGGCTCCAGGCACCAGCGCAGCAAGCAGATGCTTGGGGCGGCCAAGGGAAAGGGGCGGCACGTCCGGCTCTTCAGCGGCAATTCGGCGGCGGGTCTCTCGGTCCCTCTTGGAGGGAAGGAGCCGCCGCCGAAGAATAAAGCGGCAGTGGTCGAGCCTTTTTTTCCTCTTTTTGCCATTTGGGGCGGCAAAAATGCTGGCGCCAGCCCTGCTCTTGACCATAGGCCCCCCCGGCCCACCGAACTCTTAACAGGCCTGGCTCAGAGGGCAGTCCTGTGCCCTCTCGTGCCTTCCCCCCCCCCCGTCTGGGAGCCTCCTGGGGCTGAGGCCATGGGGGGGGGGTCGCTTTCCCCCCATCGAGCCAGCTCCGTGCTGAGCCGTCCCCACTGGGCGCCGAAGTTACCCACACAGGTCCCCGCGTTCCCCCAGAGTTGGGAGGCGCCGAGCAGTTGCTCCCATGGGGTCCCCAGGTCTGGGTCCTGCTGTAGGGCAAGCGTGGGGCCTCTGGCCCCAAACAGCTTCTTTGGCCTCTGCACTCTCTTTGCCTGGCTCCTTGGCTAGCTCAGGGTATTCCCATATGGTTTTGTATGGCCACCCCTTCCTGCTGGCTGCAGGCCCAGTGCCCTCTGTACGGACTGCTGCCCTTGGAATAGCGCCTCGCAGCTCAGCACGTGTCCCCTGTATTCAGCCACTCACTCTGTGGAGTTGGGCCCTGAAGCCGTTGGGGTGGAGTGGGAGAGGAGATTGGGGCCGGTAACCCTCTGAAGGAACACTCAGACCCCGGGCTGGATTTACAAGCCCTTGGACAAGATGCACTTGGCCTCAAAGGGCCGCAGGGGAAGGGGTGTGAATGGTCACACGTCTAGCCTGAAGGTAGGGTGACCAGACAGCAAGTGTGAAAAATTGGGATGGGGGTGGGGGGCAATAGGCGCCTATATAAGACAAAGCCCCAAATATCGTGACTGTCCCTATAAAATCAGGACATCTGGTCACCCCAAGCCTGATGCAGCCCCTCCTGGCCGATGTCCCCGCTCGCTATAGCATTGCTTATCCGCGGCACTAAGTGCACATCCCTCAGTTTCACAGATGGGGAAACCAAGGCACAAAGGGGTGCAGTTTCTTGCCCAAGGACATGCATGGTAGAGCTGGGAATTGTGCCATCCCAATGCTTGGACTCTCCCAGCACCAGCAGCTCTGAGGTGCTCCCTGGGCCATCACCCCTGGCTCTCGCCTCTGCTGCCCCTTGCCTGCAGCCTCTGCGGGGAGCGCCCGCCGTGGGACCAAAGTCCTCCCAGAAGGAGAGAGGCGAAGAGGGATGAGTAGCCCTGGGCAGGCTCCTCCTAAACACCCCCTTTCCATGTCCTGTGGGGACCAATTGGATCTTTATTCCCCCCCCCACACACACACACACACACACACCCCACCCCACCCCCAGATGAACTGGACTTTCCTTGTTTAACCAGATCACCCCTAGCCATGCTGTGGAGACAGGATATTGACACGCCAGCACTGGGAGAGTTTAATACCCATCCGTGGCTCCGAACGTCCTTCTCTTAGCGTGTGATGCCAGGAGCCTTCCAGCTACCACCAGCCTGACCCTCCTGCTCACCCCCTGCTCTGACTCCCTTCTCCGTGCAACTCTCATCTCTCTCTGGGGCAGCTGGACTAGCGGGGGCGGGGAACAGCTCCACTGTCTGATCTCCCTCCACCCTGTGCTGCCTGGTAACAGAGCCTGAGCATGGCATGATGCTGCCTTCCCTAGGCCCCTCCTGGCAGCTTGAGGGCCCCTACGGCCAGTCCAGCCCCTCCTCCCTAGAGCATCTGGCTGAGAGGATGCCCATGGGGCCTCCAATCCCTCCTCTGCCCCAATAACTCCTAGCCCCCCTCCAGTGCGGCCCGTTACTGCACCCAGCGCCATTCCCAGTGAGTGGCAAACCTGAACACCGTAATTTATGCAGATTAATAACCGGCAGCAGCCACTGGGCTGACAAGGAGCTCAGAGGGTGCCTTAGATTTGTGTACAGCTGTGATTAACAGCCCATCCTGTGATGGGAATAGTAATTGGAGTGGCTGTGGGAGGGGGGGTTGTGGTCAGCCATGCCACTGATTTGACTTCCTGGCCCGGGCTGAGTTCTCCCTTTTGGAGTTCCTGGTCACTAGAAAGATTGGGTGGAGGCCGCATTGAGTCCAGTGGAGCTCTGCCGGTTCCCGCTGGCTGGGCGTCTGGCCCCACCGACTCCGGGGGAGCTCTGCCGGTTCCCGCCGGCTGGGCGTCTGGCCCCACCGACTCCGGGGGAGCTCAGCCAGTTCCCTGGGATAATGCTATTTCCCCTCTTCTGAAGTGGGTTATGGCAGGATTCTCTGAGCACCTGGGGCCCCTCCCAATACTGGAGGTGGGGGGCAGCGGAGCTGATGGCTGATACTCTGCTGGGACCTGGGAGGAAGAAGAGGATGAGGAGGGCTGAGACGGAGAATCCATCTCAGGGTGAGAGAGGCTAGGGGCTGGATTGGGAGGAAAAGCTCCTGGTGGCCCTGGGTCCTGTTTAGCCTGACTCTGTCCCCCTTTCGCTAGCACTGTGAGGGGTGCAGCCCATTCGGGGCGGGGGGTGAGGGAAAGGGAGGTTCAGAGCATGGTAAGACTGGCTTGTGTGTCTCCTCCCCCTGCAAAGAGGCAGGGCCTAGTGGGACTGAGAGCCGGGAACTCCCTGCTTCCAATCCTGCCTCATCTATCGACACCTTCAGGGAAGCTGCTTCCCCTCCCTGTGCCTCAGTCTCCCCCAGCTCACAGGGACCCTGCTGACCTACCCAGTGGTCAGTTAAGCACTCAAACGGTGCCCCGTCCACCTGTCCATTCGGTCTCCTGATTGGCTCTTCAGTTGATGAGATGGGACAAGCTATGAGGGTAGACCAATGGCTGGTCTATTTGGCCATGTCCTTCAGGTTAAGGATGCAGGGGGGACTCTGCCCATATCCCTTTTCTGTGGATAGGAGGCAGCTGGCAGGGGGTGCCAGTTTAGCACCACTCAACAGTGCTCTAGTCACTTACGCTAACCTCTGCTGCTGCATCTCTGGAGGAGCGTTCACGCAAGGCGCAGTGGTTAAGGTACTGGACTGGGACTCAGGGGATCGGGGTTTAATTCCTAGCTCTGGCACAGATTTCCCTTGGGCAAGTCAAATCTCTTTGGACCTCAGCTGCCCATCTGTAAATTGGGGATAATCCTTCTTTTGTCTTGTCTAGTTGCAAGCTCTTTGGGGCAAGGACTGTCTCGTTAAGTGTCTGTACAGCGCCTAGCGTAGCTGGGTCCCTGATCTCGGTGCTGTCGTAATAATGGACGCGCCTATCGACGACTGAGACAGTGTCATGGTTTGTTTGAATGGTGGAGCAGAAGGCTGCTATTGAAAACCAGCAGCCCGCCCTGAGTCAAAGGAATCAGACAGGTTGTGCCAGCAGGGATGGGGTTAGCCCTTGAGTTCAGTGTGAATGCTCTTTTTGGGGGGTTAAGGTTAAACTTAGGCGCCTCTCTTTGGCGATCCTGGTGTGCCTTCTCACGGGGCACCCTCTGTCCCCTAACGTGCGGCTGGCTGTCTTTCAGGCATGCAGCAAGAGGAGGATGTGGGCACACAGTATCGTTCGGTCATCCACACGTTCGGAGCCCAGCAGAGTGATGCTGCCCTGAAGTCGAAGGCGATATATCAACAGGCAGGTTTGGAGCAGGGGCTGTTCCTCTGGGATGGGGCGGGGCGAACCAGGCTGCTTAGCGTCTCTTACGCGTTCTCTCGTCCCGCGATGAGCGACGGCTGGGAGCTGCTCTCAGCATTCCACTCACCTGCAGGTGTAAGGGGATGCTCTTCTCACAGACTTACTGTCCCCAAAGATCTCCAGCTCTCAGTAAGGCAGGGGGCCTGTGTAGGAAATCAGTGGGGGGGGGTTTCCATCCAAACTCTGACCTTGATCCCAAACTCTGCTCAGCATCCCAGAGTATCCAGGTGTTTCCGCTAAAATGGGCGGTGAAATAGTGAACCATGTTGCCATGTATATCACCATCAGTAGGCTCCAGAGTTAACACAATGTGACTAGGGAGCTGTTCGTATCTCTCAGCGGCTGTTTCAGACTGCTTGCCAAAGGGCTGGAAAAGCTTTGTTTGCAGCTGTCAGGCCTAGAAATATCACTTGTTAAAGCCCTGGGAGCGCCCGCTCTGCAGAACCCGGCTGGAGTGGCGTTGCTGTAGTGTGCTGGCTGTATCGACCGTCTGCGCTGGGTCTGGGGCCGCTGCTGTAGTGCCGAAGGAGGCTTCTCGAGCCAGGGCTGCTTTGGACCTTGCTCTGTGGGTGCAACGAATGCCGGGAGTCTCCCTTGGTGGGGGGATGGGGGAGCTGTTCCCCTTGCTTCTGCTGTGTCGGTGCATTCCCAGCTGCTCCCCCTCCCTGCTGTGGGTAGGCTGTGCCCTCTGAGCTGTGTCCTGTGGTGGGGAGGGACGGGAGGCAAGGCCTAGTTAGTTAATTACCCCGGCAAGGCCCTTCCTGCTTTTCTGATGAGGAAGGGGGCTGGGGGAAAAACCAGTTTCCTTGGCAACCTGCCGCCACGGCAACTGGCAGCTGGGGCTGGGAGGGGGCCATGGTCATTGACTGAGACAGGTGCAGCATCCCCTGAAAATGATTCACTGCCTTAAGCGGTTTGCCCCCAGCCGCCGTTGCTGGGACAATTAAAGGCGACCTGTTTAAATCCTCACGTGCCGGGCAGACGCGGCGCGTGCGTGTGGGGAGAGCACGATGGGTTGCGGGCAAGGCTGGTGGAGTGAGTCTCTAGTGGGCTGCACAGCCGTGGGCTAGTCAGTTGCAAGATCAAGGGGCTGTGTTTGCAACAGCGGCCCCTGCGATCTCTGCTGGGCGCTGAGCTGTGCCGCAGACTCTTGTGGGTTGAGCAGATCCTGCGGCGGCAGGGCACCTGGCCGGGAGCCAGGGGAGCCAAGTTCTAGACCTGGATGTGCCATGGACCTCCTGTGGGATTGTGGGCCAGGACTTGTCTGAACTAGCATTTTAGCCACGGGCACAAACTTACAGGCACAAACTTGCAGCTCTCCTCGGACTGATGCTGGGGCAAGCCACGCTGGTACAGATAGTGCTGCATCTATGAGAATCCTAGGGGCCTACACTGGTGTAGCTACGCGGGGGCCTAAATCTAAGCATAGACAAGGCTGAAATCACTGCTTCTTGGTGCCTCAGTTTCTAACGGGGGGGGGTGATCCCTACCCACTCATTAAAGTGGGTCGGGCTCCACTGATGGAAAGAGCAAAACGAGGGATTTTACCCCCTCTCCAGACAGTGAGCCTTAGCACTGCTCTACCACGTTACATCTCCCCGGGGCGGGCTCATCCGTCCAAGCAAAGGTGATCTGGGGTTTCCCATTCACACGCAGCAGTACGGGTGACAAAAAAACGAGCTGTTCCCATCTCCCTGCCCCTCTGGGAGTGAGTGCGCACCGCATGCCTCCCCCCCCCCGTCAGCCGTCTGACTGCTTCATCCAGGTCAGGACGTGGGCTGACTCCGGCGGGTGTTAGCAGCCCCCCGTCCCCTGTTCTATTGTACAGCCGAGTCCTGGCTCTTCTCTAGAACAGGGACACGCCGGGGAATCGCCTAGGAGAATTGTCCGTCGGTCCCTTAGTGGTTAAGCCACATAGACACCTGCCATAAAATAGATCCATGTAGGACCTGATTCTCAGAGGTGCAGAGCGCCAGGAACTCAGGGGGCTGCTCGGCGGAGCATCAGCGCTCATGAAAATCCAACCCATGCAGTTATGGCCTTCCTGAGTGGTGATGGGCTGAATTCTGCTGTTTCCACGGTGACGGCGGGCCCGGCTCTGAGCCGCCGCGCTGGCACGGATCCAGCGTCCCTCCATCTCCAGGGGGTTACGGTGGATTTCCAGAAGCGTGACGGAGATCAGAATCCAGCCACGTCTCGGGGATCCCCGGTGACATGTAACGAGGCTCTGTGCCAACAGTTCTGCTTCCCGCAGCCTATTAGCCATGCAAAGATATTCCCCGGCAGGGGGGGAAATATTCCATCGCCCCATTCCCGAGGCTCGGCCTGGGCCTGGACTCAGTGACAGCAACAACTTTGCATTTATTAATGGGACTAAGGGAGCTGAGCAGTGTGGTTGGCAGGTGCCTCCTGGGATTCTGGCTCCATCGCTCTCTCCTCGCCCAGATTCCACCTTCAGTGTGAGGAGAAGAGCACCCAGCGTAGCACTGGCCGTCTCTCCCGGGACAGCCCTGGGGCATCTTCCTCAGCTGCCGTGGTGACAGGCGTGCTGCCGATGGCCTTCCCCGCTCCTGGGTTCTGTTCGTGGCTCTGTGACCTGGGGCAAGTCACAGCCCCGCTCCGTGCCTCAGTTTCCCCAGCTGTAAAATGGGGGTAATGCCCCTGACCACCTCTGTCATTCTCTCAGCTCTGTGGATGAAAAGCGCTAGATAAGAGCTTACCTGGCCTCTTAGCCGGCCACTAAACTCAGCCTCCCTCCCTGTCCTGCATTTCTTCCGCAAAAAATCCCCAAAGCCCCCACCTAGGCAGAGAAGAGCTGGGGCCTGACCTGATCCAGGCAGGAAAGGGACACGGATCCCATGGCCATATGCTGCTCTAGAGGCCAGGGCTGAGGCATGAGGCTGAGGGACCTTGCCCCTGTTCCGGCGCTAGAGGCTGTGGCTCTCCAGGGCCCGCATCTCATCTCTGCGTGGGCTGCCACCAGCAGGGGGTTCGAATCCCCCTCCCTTCATTTGCAGTGGCCTGTAGCTTGGGGCTGCTGCTTGCTGGGTTGCCACCACGGCTCCTCCCCCAACTTCAGGCCCTGCTGGGTTCCAGTTAATTAACTGGGCCTCCTTATCGGCTCCCACACCCGGCGTCCCCCCTCCTGCATGTGAATTAACTCTGCCCGCCGATAAGCTGCCTTGTTCTGGGCCCCGGAGAAATGCAAGTCTCCCCCCTCTCCCCCCATCCCCTGGAAAGTCTCCAGTGCCACCGACTCCTTTAATGCAATTAACGATGCGCCCCACATCAAAGAGCTGGCTGACTGGCGAGCGTTGATGGGAGCCACGAGGGGCTTTCCCCCAACTGGAGACAAACCCCTCCTCTTCTCCAGTATCCTCCTCCTAGTAGATACCTGCGCCCTGACATAAACCCCCCTTCTCAGCACCTCCGCCCATCACGGCTTGGCTCAGCGGGTGATTGACAGCGGCCCTGGCAAGCGGCGTTCCTCCTTTTCTTGGAGCAGCCAGTTCAGCCCTTTCAGAGGTAGCTGTGTCCAGGGGCTAGAACTCGGGGCTGGGCGGCTGGAGATCTGGGTTCTATTCTGTCTCTGCCATAAACTGACTCCGGGGCATCTCTGCCTCCGTTTCCCCTCATCTGCCAAATGGGGATAATGGCCTTTGCAAATAGCCGATAGGAATGGGTGCCCTATTGTACCAGGTCCTGTATGGACATAGTTCGGTCCGGAACCTGCCCCAGAGGGCTTGCACTCTGAGAATATGTCTACATGCGCAGTAAGCCCGAGCGGGCGTGGAGGGGCCTGGCTGAAGTGTCCACACTGCATTGGAAACCTGGGTTTACAAGGGCTGACCCTGGTGCTCTCGGTCGTGCTAACAGGTCCGTGCTGCGCAGACCTCGTGACTCAGGTCTGCGGCTTGCCCTGTGTCCACATTGCAAAATGACAGGGCTTAGGCCGGAGTCAAGAGTGGGATTTGGGCTCTGATCCACCCCCTAGCAGGGTCCTACAACCTGGGTCCTGAGTGCTTGCTGATCCAAGTCAGACACAGCTGTGTGTGGCTGGAAGTGGGGCTTGGGCTCAAACTGGGTAGACGTATCCTGTGGAGACAAGCAACATAGGAAAGTTCAGGGGGAGCAGAGCTGCACCTAGAAGTATCCATGCTCTATAAGAGGATTTTCACAGTAAACACTAACAGAGGTCCTCAGGTTACACTCCTGGCCCCTCCCGCCTTCTGCTGCTTTGATTTGACTAATTCTCTTCCGATTTTGGTATGTTTTCGCTGCAGCAGAACAGACTCCCCAGCCCTCTGGCAGGAAGGCAGTGTGATCTAGTGGGTAGAGCAGCTAAGACTTCTGAGCACTAGCCAGGGAGTTTGACCAAAGCACAGATGCTGAGAATTGGGACTCCTGGGTCCTATTCCTGGCTCTGTCGCTGCCTGACCTTGGGCAAGTCAGTTTCCCGCTCTGTAAAATGAAACTAACAATCCTTAGCTCCAACCCAGGGATGGCTCGGAGGCTGCCCTCATGTGGGCTAGAGAGAGAGAGAGAGAGAGAGAGAGAGAGAGTGCTCGGGAGACCTGTTAGTAAAGGCCTTTGAAGTCCTTGGATGAAGGGGGTGATCAAGGACCAAGTCATTCAGCATAAAGAGCTGCACAGCTGGGACTGGTGGCGCTTGTGGGGTTACTGGCTCCATGGAAGCCAGCTGGAATACTGGAGATCTAATATGGAAACACTCCCCTATGGATGTAGGACACGCTTCTCACTTAAGGGAAGAATGGTGGTTCTCAAGATTTTTTTCCCCTTCACCCCTTGCCCCACATAAGCCTTTGTTGGAGAACTGAGCTCTGCCCAGTAAGTGTGGGGGCACTCGGGTTCTTAGTGCCGGGCTTGAACCAAAGACCTCAGGATCTAAAAACATGAGTCGTTCCTGCCTTCGCTAGGGGCTAGGCCCCTTGGGTCAGAAGAGCAGCTGCAGTAGGAGACTCATAAACATCTTAGGTGGGCCAGCCACTAGAGGGAGACCGAGCCCAACATTCGTGTACGGTGGATTACTAGAGACTGATAAGTGAAATACCCACTCACCCACCATCACGCGGGGGGCGGGGGCAGAAATTGCTAAGGATAGCGAGAGTCCAGTCACAGCCTTGGGAGCCCCTGCCCATGGTCACCGAAGGGCAGGCGCTGGAGGAGAAGCCGGATCCCCAGGTAGTGATGTGGAGGGGCAGCTCTGAAGTGCGCATTCACCCCTGCAGTCGCGGTAAGGGACCTGCCTCCGTGCGTCTGTCTAACTCTGAGGCCAGACCCCTGTCCTGGCCCTCTCCCAGAGAGCCCAATGCACAGAGTCGCACCTGTGGCTTAGCCAGCGGACCGTGTTGAGGGCTAGGATTTCAGGGGGCGTATCCCAGGGGCCTTAGCGCCTCGGCACCTGGGGCCGCTGTAAGAATTAGTTTGTGATGTGATGTGCGAGAACTTGTCTGTCCTTCCCCGGGCGGGTGCAGACGCATGTTCAGCCTCCCCCATTTCAGCAGCGGCATTTCCACCCTGGCGGGCTCCTCACTTCTGTCCGTTCCAGGCCGCAGGTCTGCTGGCTGAGCGGCTCCCGCTGGTGGGGGCCTGGCCGGTGCGGTGGAGCAGGCGTTCGGCGGGACGCTGTCTGAGACGCAGAGGGGTTCGTTCACGGCAGGCTGGAGAGGGGCGCCCCAGGGACGCCCTCCCTCGCCTCGTCTGGGTGGCTCTCTGCTCAGCACGCCTGGTGTTTTGCAGAGCGGGCGTGGAGGGGCCTGGCTTGGTCTGAGCTCAGACCCTGCAGAGGGGGGTTAGTGGTGGGGGTGAACTGCTCCCTTCTCACCCCACAGCCTGCCCTGCCCTTCCCCCTCTTTCCTTCCCTGCTGGGATCCCATGAGTCCAGCCTCCCCCCCCCCACACACACACTCTGGGGTGACGGATCTGCACCAGGGGCTTTGCTCACATAATGCCTCTGTTTGGGGGTGTTAGCCGGGTAGCCGCCAAGCCAGGCTTAGAACCCGTTAGGGAAATGGGTATCTTACAGCCCCCTTGTGGCCAGTCTGGTGTACTGCCACCCCTGCACAGTTCCCATTGGTATCCAGTGTGGGCCTAGCAGGGCTGGAGGAGACCCTCAGAAACACGGTTCTTGTCCATTGGCTCGGCGATGACAGCGGCTGCCTAAGGAAAGGGGGTGGCGGGTGCAGCCCGAGTCCTACATTTCTTCTCTGGCAGCCTGGCTGGTGCTCATCGGCTCCGGTTCTGTTATTCTGACACATGTTCACGGTGAGCCCATCGCTGAGGCGTCTGGGCTGGACGGGCAGGGAAGGTGCTGTGGGAGCTCTAGGTGGGTAGGGTTTGTGTTGGCTGAAGAGGTAGTTTGACACGAACACCTCAGGTCTCCCAGTGAGGCTAGCAGTTGCTGGCAGGTCTCTTCCTAGCCCACTCCTTCAAGTTCCTGCTCCTATTTTTAAGGTGGCTTCCTTTTGGGGGACTTGCCTAGCGGTCAGAGCAGGGGTCTGGGAGTCAGGACTCCTGGGTTCTATTCCCAGGCCTTCTTCAGCTGACTCGTCCAAGGCCATATACCAGTGTAAACCAGGGTTCACACCTGCTGCCTGCCTCCCCGGGGTGCTGCAGGGCTTAACTGCTGCACGTTGCTGGAGCTCTTGTTGGCCAAGAGTGTCCCTGAATGGAAGGGAATAGAAAACGCTTCCCGCCCCTCCCCCCTGATCAGATTCCCTCCCTGCCTACTGCGTATGCCCAGCGCCAGTCCCCGTGCCCCCCGCCCCTGCTCTGGGAAGGGGTCCTGGTGTCAGGGGAAGCAGTAGCTGCTGTCATTTCTCTCTCCCACTAGCTGCCCCTGGAGTTTGCCGGTGGTGTCCCTGCTGCGGTTCCTTTCCCCAGATCACATCACCGCCTCTGTCCCAAGCTCCCGGACTGGACCAGCGGGGAAGCCTGTGAGCTTCCCCCACAACGCCTGTCAACCTGTACGCCTGTCTCCTGCTGGGGATGCCGCTTGCTCCCCTTCCAGGAGCGCTAAGCTTGACATCCTTTCCTCCTGTCTCCTCCCGTTAGGAGCTGGCCAAACGGCAGCTGGGGCCCATCACCACTGAAATCCAGGCAGCCGGGGAGTTCTATTACGCAGAGGATTACCACCAGCAGTACCTGCACAAGAGCCCCAAGGGATACTGCGGCCAAAAGGGGACCGGCGTGGCCTGTCCCATCCGCCCCGCAGCTGAACAAGAGTCATGAAGGGAGTACGGCTGGGAGCCATGGCGATCAACACCCACGAGCAGTTGCCATGGGAACGGAAGCAGCCTAGTACCTCATTTTAAGCGCCCATCGGGAGCGCAGGTGGCTTTTCTTTTCCCGGCCACCTCTGGACCCAGCTGGATGGCCTGATTCACAGACGTGACGGGTTCTACACTGGGGAAATTGCCCTTTGAGTCCCTTCCTGCCCTGCGTTTCTGGATGGTTACCATAGCGCTGGGGATGTCCAAGGGTCTGAGCCCCGGCGAGGCACCAAGGTTCAGAGATCACCCCTCGGTCCTGGTCGCTTTGCGGTTGCCTCCAGGCTGAGGTGGGGGGTCTTGCCCTGGTCCCGTTGGCCCTGATTGAAGAGGAAGCCTCCTGGAGCTAATCCTGCACAACCACCAGCCTTCTGGCTCCTTGTCCTGATCTGCTCACACCTACGCCCCCCCCTTCCCTCCAGAGCATCCTCTGGGGTCACTCCGATTCACTGGGAGGCTGGAGCATAGGAGAGGGGGGTAACTCGCTTGCTAACCGCCTGGAGAATTTCCTTGCCACGGCCATTACAGCATCTGTCACACATGGACCAGCGGGACTGGCCGCGGGATGGGGCAACCTCGGCACCACAATGTGAGGCAAGGCCAAGAGTTTTGCTGCTGGATTTGGGGGGGGTCTGGACAGACTGGGGATGCAGGGACCTCGGGGCAGGCAGCAAACGCTCTGCTCTCTCCACCTGGCTTTGCTAGACCCCCCTGGGAAAGCTGCAACCCGCCCCTGCGGCCAGCTGGAGCCTCACCCCTCAGGTTTGGTGGAGAAGGAGCTGGGCCATCGCTGAAGGTGGTTGAGGCCTCCCCATGGAGAGAGCGGGGACCTATTAACTTGCAGCCGTTAGACTCCAGGCCAAGAAGCCCCCTCTTCTGGGGCTTAGCCCTGGCCTCTAGCCTCCCCCTCCCCCATCACCCTTGACAATGATACCAAAGCACCAAGTCTCCCAGCTCCACTGGTCTCCTGGATCCCCGGTGGCCCAGAGAATGAGACTCCCCAAGCAATGGACACAGGTGCAGGCCGGGTTAGCAACCAGCAGCCCTGCCCTTCCCATGAGCAGCAGGGTTTGTTAACGTGCTCCGGGGGCCAGCCGTGAATGGGGGGCGCTTGTAATGGGCTCTGCCCCAGGGGGCTGGGAAAGCAGTCACTGAATCCTGACTCGCTGTCTCTGGGCTCCCTTTGGTGCCTGGTTCGACCTCCTTCCAATCTGAACCCTACCAGGGGAGGAGAGACATCTCGTGGGCTGCTGTCTGCTCGCCTGTCCTTTACTCTCTGCTCTCCCACTGCCTGGGGAGCGATGCTAGCCTAGGGCTGTTCCTGCGCTCCCTGCTGGGGCTGCCCTAACTCATATGGTCCTGGGGGTCCCACCCCTCCGTCGGGATTCCCAGCCAGTGGCACACCCCCCAGCCACTTATTTCACTGACGGTTCCCCAGGAACCTGCAGTTCCCCCACCCCCGCATGTCAATTGCTTCCTCAGGGCCTGCTGGTGCCCTCTGAAGAGTTTGCTCCTTGCCCCTCACTGCAGTGATTGCCAGCCTGGCCTTGCCCTCTAGCTGGGCGGGAGATCAACTTCTTCCCTACGTCTGCCTGGCCCTGCGTCCTCCCTGAAGCCCCTGCCGGTCTTTCTCACCCAGCCTGCTCCGTCTGACAGGCTGCCCTGCCCCTGAGCTCCCATCACATGCTGCCCTGCCCATGCCCAAACCCACCACCCGGAAGGCAGATAACTAGGCACAGGTGGGGCTGAGCCCAGCTCCCCTTAAAGGGCCAGCCCCCCTCTCTCCCGCCCTGACAGCAGCAGCCACCACCCAGTCTGCACCAGCAAAGAGACCCTGTGCTCAGCGCCAGGGTTGCCTACTGCTGGCGGGGGAGAGGGCGTTGAACTCCCCTGGGCAGAGAGGTGGCGTTTAAATTGACGCTCACCCGGGTGAGGCCGGCCGTGTTCATAATTGGCCCCGTGCCATTTTGATCCTCTGCAATGATCCAGCGTCTCCTGGGCTGCGCTGAATAAATGAAGGGATCGATTTATTGACGGCAGGGGCTCGTGTTGTGTCTGGGCTGATGAATGTGTTGGTGTCTCTGCACTGATGCAGCTCCTAGCCTGGGTTGGGGATTGATGGGGGTGTGGGGGGCGGGGCGTGATGTTACAGGGGCTTGGGGTAAAAGGGCTAGTGTACAGCAGGCTCCAGCAGTCAAAGGTGCTGGCTTGCTCACCGCTCCCGTGCCTGGTGGTGCAGTTACAAGACGTTGCCCATTCAGCGCACAAGTGTGAAGTGCCCATGGCTTTCATGCTTGGGTAGAGAAAGGGGGAGTTAACTGGGCGTCAGATGTAACGAATCCTTGATAGCTCTTGATCTCTGCACCCCTTCGCCGCTAGCAATTTCCCGTTAGGTTCCTCCTGCCCTGAGAGCACAAACTCCTGCCTCTAGCGCCAGTGGTGAATCCCCATTAGCAGTATAGAATCTATGACACGCCCGGTGGGAAGTTCTCATTCTGTCCAGCAGAGGGCAGTAGTGCCCAGTACAGTCCGTGCGCCGTGACGGCTCCCCTGCGGCGCTTCCTTTCAGCAGCGAGGAGCTGTGATTCTTGGCCGGGAGGCCGAACTGGTGTGTGGGAGGAGGAAAAGAGCCATAAACCCGACCACCCACCGACGCTCCCTCGAAAGTCTGGCGGAGCCTGTCTGCCCTGAGTCTCCGTGGAAGTTACCTTGGCCGGGGCCCAGCAAAAGGGGACTCCCCCTGCCTCATGTTTCATCCCAGGGGGACACTTAAAGCACCACTGCAGTGCAGCTGCCACTCGCTGTAAAGCCCCGGAGAATGGGGGACCCATAGGGCCAACCCCCCCCCCAAAACTAGGCCAGAGGCCGGCCTCTTTCCTCAGCACCTCAGTGTTGATCTCCTCCTCTTTGCCTGCCCCATATCTTCCTCTCTGCCTGAGACCAGCTTTCCAGGCCCTGTCTGTGAGCGGGCAGCAGAAATCCCAAGGTCACGTCCACACAGGAGTGTCATATGGCTCCGGTCTCACGTGCAAAGGCCGCTAATGGGGATAGGGGTTGGGGAGAGAAGTAGGGGCGGGGATGGATTATTTGGAGGGGGAGGAATCTGGCCACGGCTGGTTTTAAAATAGAGCCTGTCCTTCTTGAATCGGGGCAAGTGATTGAACCGTTCATTGCCCTGGAATTCGCCTTGTTCATTTGGGCTCCGGCGTGGGCTCCCCCATGGCGGTGATGTGGGCACACTGCCAGCAGGTGGTGCTGTTACACTGGTCACTCCGCTCAATGCAGCCACGGCTAGCAAGTCACGCAAGTCCCCCCCTTAGAATAAGCCGGCCCTCCTAAGCATTTGTAGGCGATGGGATTTATTGGAGTGCTTTAAAAATAAAACACGGAGCTCTCGCCCTGCCCCTGAATCAGGCTGTGGAGGGGGCAAAATGGCTAAGAGGCAGAGGCTTTCAATAGAGGCCTCTTAATTGAATTCCGATAAGCAGGGGAGTGGGTTTTGCTTTGATTTGGGGTGGGGGCGGGAGATTGGCTGGCTCAGAATTCATCTTCATTAAAGCCTGCCGTGTGCCAGGCTTCGACCGGGAAGGTGCCCTGCCCCTGGCATCCTTGAGCAGCGGGCCCGAGAATCCAGGCCTAAGTTTTATGTCTGCCATAAAAATGATATTGACTCACTTTGGTCTGCCATGTATCTGGACGGAGGGGTTTCCCTCCTCCATCTATAACCGGCTTTAATACAGGGGACAATCTCAGCCAGATTTCTGTGCCCATCTACACTACTTTCTGTTTCTAAAAGCTCTCCTAGCCTCCCCCCCCCCAAGAGCTCTTAATGCTTCTATTCTGTAGAGTGGGAGGACAGGTAGTTCCATCCCTGTAGCCTCCAAAGGGTTAATCAGGTTATTTATCTTTCAGCAGGTGCAGCTAGTCCCCGTGGAGTAGACGCTCAGGGTGTGTGGGCTGGCTTGCATCAGTGCTGGGGCATGTCCCAGCTGTGGCTGTGACTCACAGGGTAGGTCACCAATGCAGGGAGTTGGGTGGGTTTCAGCCTGGCTTCCCCCCCGCCAGCGGTGGTCCTCTCGAAAGCCTCCTGCACAACGGAGCGTTTCTGCTGCACAAGGGTCTCTGGGTGCCAAGGGCAGGGTTGGAGCAGGTCAGCAGGGAGGTGTGTTGGCTATGCCGGAGGACGGAGGCTTGCCCAGCACTCAGCTGTGTCCTTTCCCTACCTGTGGCACCACAGAATAATACCTAGCTCTTCTAGAGCCGCTCTCAAAGTATTTTGCAGATGGGGAAACTGAGGCATGGGGAGGGAAGTGACTTGCCTACACTTAGCCAGCAGCAGAGCTAGGAACAGAACCTAGGTCTCCTGAGTGCCAATCCAGTGCGTTATCCACTAGCCAGGGGTTCTCAACTTTTTTGTTTCTGAGCCCCCACCCCCCATGCTATAAAAACTCCATGGCCCACCTGTGCCACAGTAACTGGTTTCCTGCATATAAAAGCCAGAGCTGGCATGAGTGGGTACCAAGCCAGACAAGTGCCTGGGCCCCGCAAAGCTAAGTTCTCAGGACTCAGCTTCAGCCCTGGGTAGCAGGGCTCGGGGCGCTGGGCTACAGCCCCATGTGGCGGGCTTCAGCTAGTCACCTAAGAGGATAAGAGCCTACTACAGTGAGCAGCTAGTAGAGTGTCTCCCTCAGCTCCAGCACTAGAGGCATAAGCCATCAGAGATAAAGATCCCAGACTCTATTCCTGCCCAGGGAGCCATGGGGGTGGGGGGATATTGCCCTTAGAGATGGGAAAGCCCCTGGGAGGGTGTTTCCCAGGACTTTAGTTTAACTGTCTGATGAGGACCATTGTCGCATTTATAACCAGTGAACCAAACTCCACCTCCACTGAAGTCAGTGAACTTACAGCAGGGGTGAACTTGGCCCGTGGGCCTCTCTGTCCGTGCCCTGCTGACCTCTGCTCCCTGCTTTCATGTCCTTGGGGCTGAGCCCACGCTCCCCCCGCCCTCCCCCCAGCTGTCCGGCACGTGCGAACACAGTGCCATTCGAGCCTGTGTTATGAGTCCCGGCCAGCTCCCTTGGGGCCACTGCCTGCCTCTTGGAACAGGTGGGAGCGTTGGCGGCGCCAAGGATTGCTGATGCCTGACCCCACCCCTCCAGGCCTCGTGGGAGCAGGGAATGGGTGGCCATTGGCTCATCTGATATCCAACAGCACCTGCCCTATGTGCCACAGTGTCCCTGAACCCAGGAGGTGGGATGTGGTGCTCACACTGCCCGGGGGCTGGGGACTTGCCCTGCACTTGCTGGAGGTCAGCTTTGCTGCCCTAGCCCCAGGGCCGGTGCAAGGATATTTTGCACCCTAGGCAAAACTTCCACCTTGCGCCCCCTCCCCCCAGAGCATAGTTTATTATAAACTGTCAAAAATGAATACTGCATAATGGGGCGTTGTTCATTAGAATTCATCCAAGGGGGTCAGAGGAGATGATCACAACGGTCCCTTCTGGACGGGGGGAACCTATGAGCAAGGAGGAGGCTGAGAATGCCCCCAGCTCGCAGGGTCTCTAAATGTTCCCAGGCTCTGAGTACTTCGCTCTCCGGGGGGGCAAGGAGGGCAGAGCCGGGCTCTCCCAGGGAGCGGGTGAGGATCTCCCTGGGGATCAGGGCCGGCTCCCCGCATTGGTGTTTGGAAACGGCACCTGCGCCAGCCCTATCCCCTCCATCGCTCTGTGGGGTTTAGTTTCACTTTCCCTTACCCCAGGAGGCGGCTGGGCCCTGCCCCAGCCGCAGCGCATTGGAGGGCGAAGCTCACCTGAACTCAGGACCGCGTCCTACCTCCCCCAATGGCTCCGTCCCTCGGCCGCGTTGGTCGCCGCGCCTGGCCGGCTGCCTCCTCCTTGCTCCGCCGCAGGCTCCCACTGACTGTCCTGCACGGCGCCCCTTGCTATGGGGGCGGGTTTGTTATGGAGGCCTCACTCCCCGCCCTGCCCCGCTCAGCTGATTCCCGTGACACCGGACACCGCTTTTTGGCACCCCTAAATCTTGGCACTGTAGGCAGCCGCCTAGTTCGCCTAGTGGTTACACTGGTCCTGCCTAGCCCCCTTGCCTCTCCCCTCCCTGCCCCGGCCCAACTGTCACCTCTGGGTGCTGAAGGGCCCAGCAGATAGTCCCTGCCGTCAGTGCAATCAAAGGCAGCTCTAGATTTCCTCCCTCATCCCCACCTGCAGTTGCTCAATTCCTGCTGTGAAGCTTGTTAGCTGGGCCTTGAGGCCCCGGCCTCTCCACGTTTCGCGCCCTGCTCTGGGCCAGGCCTTGTAAATCAGCCGGGCCTCCCCAGCCACCCCCCCCCCACACATACACACACTTGCTTAGCCCCCTGCCTGCTGACGGCCCCTTATGGCTGGATCTCAAAGCATTTACAAAGGAAGCGAAGGACTGTCTCATCCCCACTTGCCAGGAAACCGAAGCACGCAGCCAGGAGGGGACTGGCCCGTGGTCACACCATGAGTTGGTGGTAGAGCAGACTCCAGGCCTCCTGTGCTCTGGCCACTGACCGACGCTTCTGCAGCGCCGATGTCGGTGAGAGGGGCGTGATGGCATCGGAAACAGCGAGACCCTGCGTAGCCCCCGGTCCTGAACCCTTGGGGGAAATGGAGTTTGGGCGTGTAGTGGAGCAGAGCAGGGCGGGTGTCTGGTAGGAGGCCAGTGACTAGTGAAACAGTCCCTAATCACAAAACCCCCTTTTCCCTGGCCTCTCCTCTCCCCCATAGTGAGGGGGGATTTGATAGCAGCCTTCAACTACCTGAAGGGGGGTTCCAAAGAGGATGGATCTAGACCAGGGGTCGACAACCTTTCAGAAGTGGTGTGCCGAGTCTTCATTTATTCACTCTGATTTAAGGTTTTGCGTGCCAGTCATACATTTTAACGTTTTTTAGGTCTCTTTCTATAAGTCTATAATAGATAACTAAACTATTGTTGTATGTAAAGTAAATAAGTTTTTTAAAATGTTTAAAAAGCTTCATTTAAAATTAAATTAAAATGCAGAGCCCCGCCCCCCCCCGACCGATGGCCAGGATCCAGGCAGTGTGAGTGCCACTGAAAATCAGCTCGCATGCCGCCTTTGGCACGCGTGCCATAGGTTGCCTACCCCTGATCTAGACTGTTGTCAGTGGTGGCAGATGACAGAACAAGGAGGAATGGTCTCAAGTTGCAGTGGGGGAGGTCTAGGTTGGATATTAGGAAAAGCTTTTTCACTAGGAGGGTGGTGACGCTCTGGAATGGGTTCCCTAGGGAGGTGGTGGAATCTCCATCCTTAGAGGTTTTTAAGGTCAGGCTTAACAAAGCCCTGGCTGGGATGATTTAGTTGGGGATTGGTCCTGCTTTGAGCAGGGGGTTGGACTAGATGATCTCCTGAGGTCTCTTCCAACCCTGATAGTCTTTGATTCTATGATACCACAATTGTACCAACCCCCCCGCCCCAGCCCCATTCTACAGGCCATCCGAACGCCCAGCTGGGTGAGTGCGCCTGGCCCCTGTTACCCTAAGCAGCTGAACACCTCCAAGCCTTTACTGTATTCATCACCCCAGGCCTCCTGCGTTGTGCCCTAGCCTTTGGGCCACCCTTGCTTTATGGCTGACGGGCGCAGCTGCCCATCCTCGATCTGCCCTGTCAGTGCAGCGGGTGTCTGGCACCAGGCGGTTCCTTTCAGAATCTGTAAAGGGTCATTTCAAAAAGACTCCATGGTTGCCTTGGCTTCCGAATTTGTCCTTGCCCCATTGGCAACAGCCGATGGTTCTCTCTCCTCTTGTGTCTCTGCACCAGCCACCAGTTCAGAACAATTGCTGACGGGTGTCCTTTAAATGGAAGAAGAAAAGAGCACATGCCCGCCCCAGGAAAACAGCCTGTCAATTGAGGTTAGAAGCTCAAACGCCCCGTGCTGGTTGGAAACTCCAGGTGATTCACAACAGGAAATGTGTGTGTGTGAGAGAGACAGGTGCACGAGAGATGGGAGGAGGGTGAGTCAGAGCCTGCGGCCAGGAGGGGCGATGGGAAGATCTGCTGGCATGTAGCTCTCTCAAGGGGTGGGTAGAGCACCTGGGCTGTTTTACTGCGTGTAGGGAGGGGCCCCACTGATCTGGCTCCAAACTTTCCCCTGAGGGCAGCTGAGCAACTAGCAGTGGGTGGCTGCTTAGAGAGACAGTGTAGCCTAGTGGAAGGGGTCCAAGCCTGGAGGTCTGGGGTCTGTTCTCTGACCTTGGAAAAAGTCACCTCCTCCTTCTGTCTGGTCCATAGATTCAAAGACTAAGGGACCAGCCAGTCTTTTCTGGCACAGCTAACCCTTGCCTGGATTGTAAAAGGAGAATTCACCACAACCACGAGTGGTGACCTACCCACACTGTTAGATGTACACCGTATTTCACCCTCTGCCTGTCTTGTTGGTGGCATGTGAGCTCCTTGGGGCAGGGAGTCCTGTGGCACCTTTAAGACTAACAGAAGTATTGGGAGCATAAGCGTTCGTGGGTAAGAACCTAACTTCTTCAGATGCAAGAAGTGAGGTTCTTACCCACGAAAGCTTATGCTCCCAATACTTCTGTTAGTCTTAAAGGTGCCACAGGACCCTCTGTTGCTTTTTACAGATTCAGACTAACACGGCTACCCCTCTGATACCTGGGGCAGGGAGTGTGTGTCTGTACAGTACCTAGCGCAATGGGTTGGAAGCTCTGGGTGTTGCCAAATGACTGAGGGAGGCTCCAATGAGCCCAGCATTGGGACTGAGTCTGGAGCCGTGGGGTGCTTCGATTCAGGGTGTGGTCGTGTCTGTCCCGGGAACGCCACAGGAAGCTGATGGACCCGGCCCTCCCAGCCCAGCCAGCTGCATGGGAGGTGGAGATGGAGCTAGTATTTGACCCTGGTTTACAGGGAAGCTCCCTAGAAAACTGCCTGTCCATCCTCCCTCCACAGCTGTATTGTTTGATCGTAGCCCTCCAGGATGGCAAGGCAGCTGCGGCTGGCTCCTTGACCTGGCCTCTCTTCCCACACCCGGACGTTCCCAGGGGCCAAGTGACCCAGGCACTGTGTTTCTGGAGGAATGGCCCCCCCCGCCACGTCAGCCCTGGCTATGTCGCGGGCGGGGGGAACTCTTTGACACGGTGACCATATTCTAGCCATCGAAGGCACCTCCGGAGCTGCCTCGGGCCGGGCGAGTTGAGGCAGGCGTTGGGGCTGCAGGGAGACCCGGGGCTGCCGCTCGTGCTGCAGCCAGAATTTCATGGTTTAAACTCTTGCTTTAATCTGAGTCTGCAACGGGAACTCCGATCCCTTTGAGTGGCTGGGGGCGTGTGGGGGGGGTTCTGTTTAAAGCCTGGAGGAAGATGATAGACCAATCGCAACGGCCAGGCCTGGCACACGCGGCTCGATCTCTACCAATGCGGCTGGGTCCTTCTGAGTCGCAGGCCTCCCGGCGCAGCTCGACCAGCGTGCAGCAGGCACTGCTGGGCCAGTCCCGGGCGTGCCCGTTGGGCTGAGCACCACAGGCCCCCTGCTTTCTAGTGTCAGGCTCTCCGAGTCCTCGGCCAATGCCCCTTGACCCCGCTTGGGGAAGTGGGCGTGAAGGCCGGGCCTGTTCAGCACACGCTGTCCCTGGGCGGTGTGTCTGTCTCTCATGCCTCTCTTGCTGCAGCTGGCGTTGTACATTGGGGGGGGGGGGGGGGGCGGGGAGGGTGTTAATGAGGGAACAACAGGAAGCTTCAGTCTTTTATTAGCTGCTGCGCTTTGCAGCTGGAGGTGAGTAATCTGATCTCTGCGGCGTCCTGTTTGCTCCTCTGAGCCCCGTTCCTCCACTCCCACTCACCTGCCGCTGGACCAGCCGCGACCCACACCCTCCCCTCCCGCCCACGCACGCCCCTCCCCTCCCCGGCGCTCCCCGGCCCCCCACGTGCCCTCGCACAGCTGCCACAGTTACCAGGAAAGCAGCTGCCGGGGCTCTGGCGAGCGCTGGGCTAGCGGCAGCGCCTCGCTGACGCCCACTCACGTCCTGTGTGGAGCCGGCACGGCGGCAGCCCCCCCTTTCCTGACGCGCTTCTTGTTTCCGTGCGACCTGCCCTCGAGCCGGTGCAGCTCAGGCGCGAACTCAGAGGCCCACCTCGGCGCGCTCGCGGTCTGAGCAAGCGGCCGGGGCCTTCCTCCCACGCGGGGCTTGGCCAGTTGATGCCCACGTCAGAGACCGTGTGGGACGCTGCCCCTTTAAATTGGCATTCAGGGCAGGGCAGAACCGAAGGAGCATGGAGTTGGTTCGCCTCTAGGTTCAACTTCCCCGGCTTGTGACCATCTGGGGACCCGGAGGGGAGGAGGCTGGTGGCGGCTCAAATCGGTGCCGGAGGACGGGCGTTGATGTTGCACATTCCACCGCCGATGGGTGCTCGTTGGCGCCCCGCCATTAGCACAGAGACCAAGGAACGAGTGTGGGCAACGTCCCGCGTCCCCCCACATCGGGCGGCACAGCCACCGATTGCTGGATTCTAGCTTGGCGCAGCGGCCGGTGGGCAGGGTTCTGCTCAGTGTTCCCCCCTCGGGCCCTGGTTGTTCTCCGATGACCTCCCATGCCCACAGGGGCTGGAACTGGTTGCCAGGATATCCAGGGTTTGCAGTTTGGTGCAATGGCTCTCAGCTCCCCCATTTACAAATTGTTCCAGCCCCCCTGGCCCTGCCTGTTTTTTGCATTCTTTGCCCCAGTAATTCCCTGATCCCAGTTCTTTCATAGCGTTCCCCCTCCTTACGTTTTTGTGGAGGGGTGGCTACGGGGGGTCTCTTTGGGGGCCCCCCAGCCCTCCAGGGATCACCCAGACTGCCCTCTCCCCTCCGGTTCATTCGGGGAGGCAGAATGATAGGGTCCAGGTGAGGGAAGCTTCTCCCACCCACACCTGCTATGGGGAAGTGACCCTCACTCTCCAGTGTCAGCTCCACCCCTTTGCACTGGCCTCGGGGTAATTAGGGTACATTTAAAAAAGAAAAACCTCAGCTGTGTGGCGGGGGGGCGTTTGAGCCATAGTAGCAGAGCACAATGCTCTACAGAAAGGCTTTGTGGGCCTCCCCTCCTGGTCTTCCCTGGCATTAACACAGTCATCCTCCCAGAACCCACCTGGGGCAGATAACTGTCACCTCCAGCTGGGGAAACTGAGGCACTGAGCGGTGACAGGACTCCCCCAGGATTGCAGGGGGAGTCACGCGCAGGACACAAATCGCTTGACTCCCAGCCCGCCGGTTTAACCAGTAGGCCATGCTTCCATGGGACATCGTACCCACCTGCGAGGGGAGAGATGGGCAATGTACCAGCCTACAGCCCGGAGCAAAGGGAGAGCTGTGTTGTCGTGCCCCATGCACTTCCTGCCTGTATGTCCCTTTGCCCTCCCCTTCCCAGGCGGAGGGGGGCTGCCCATGGAGAGGTGGCTGGGTTCTCCTCCAATGCAAACACTGCTGCTGCAGGCTGTCTGGCACCGGCGCTCAGTGGGGCACGGAGCAGCGGGAGCTGCAGCCGGGCCGTGGCGTTGAGGGTATCTCAGGCCAGCCTTGTGCCCAGCTACACCCTGTCGGGTGTTGGAAGATGAGGCCAGGGCCAATTCACTGTGCAGGTCACCACATAAGGCAACCTTTGCCCAATGACTCTCTGGGACTGAGAGGGCATGTGCGGCTATTGCAACTGGAACAAGGCATTGGGGAGGAGCCGGGCTGTATTCTCCCGGTCCCTTGCTGTGACTCCATCGGCCTACCCCTGGTGATTTCAGCTGCTGTCGGCCCTCAGCCCCTCCCCAGCTCTCCTCCAGCATTGCAGCGTATTGCATCACCACCGACCCCCCCAGCTCTGCGCGTGGAGACAGACAGCGCTCGCTCACAGACGCTCTGCTCCCCAGCTGTGCAGGGATCCAATCTGATAAAGGAACCCAGATGCTGCCAGGCGGGTGCCGAGAAGATGCCGCTGGGGCCTGTCTCCAAAGAGGAGCTGCCACATTGCAGTAAGCGTGGGCAATGCCGGGGCAAGCTGCTTCCGGGCTGCCCTGCCAAGTGGCTCAAAAGGATCATTGTTACAGGAGCTTTGTCACACTAGGGGCCCATTTTGCTCCTTGGCCTCTCCGTATTATTATTTATATTCCAGCAGTGCTGAGAGATCGGGGCCCCAGTGCACGAGGTGCTGCACAGACACGGAGTGAGAGCCAGCCCCTGCCCCAAAGAGCTTCCGTGGGAGAGGGAATGAGTTGCCCAAAGCCCCTGGCAGAGCTGGGAATAAAACCTTGGTCTCCTGGTGCCCAGCCCACTGCCCCCTCCACTAGACCCCCACTGTGTGCTAAAGTAACTAACCAGGGGGCCCATTAATGCCATGTGTTTTTTTCCTTTTTTTAACGTTCACACCTGTCTACTAGGAAGACGCTGCTCGGAGTCCGCCCAGTTCATTGTTGCTGGGCGTGGATCGGTGGCTCCGTATTCCACTAGCAACCACCGAGGAGCCTGATTTCCTAGGATCCCCCCTCCCCTCAGTCACTATGGACCAAATCCTGACCTTGGGTCTTTGGCAGGCTGGTGCTGCCCTTGCCTGGCAGGAGTGTGAACCCCAGGCATGGCCGTGCCAGTGCTCCCCAGGCACAGAGCCCATCCCTCCCCCTAGCAGGGCTCTTGGAGGTGACATCTGCCCCTCAGGCCTGGGGAGGGGCTCTGGATCCCTTACAGCTACCAGTCATAGGGGAATCTTCACAGGGGGCACATGCCCAAACAGCATAGTCCTAACTAACAGCTCCAGACTGGAGTCAAACCACCGACCCTCTCCAGGAAAAGCCGGGGGAGCCCTCCCCCCCAAACTACCCACTGAAAGCATCAAGCCCCCGCATGCCTGCAGTGCAAACCAGCCATGCACCTGTCTTACCCCATCAGGTGGTGATTGCTGTTGGCTTCCGGGCACTCAGCCCTACACCTGTGTGACTCAGAGCAGAATCTAGTTATGTGCCTCTTGGGCTTCACAAAGCCACCAAGGACTCAGATAACCTTCTCTACGCTGGGAGATGACCCATGGCAGGCAATAGGCATCGATTCCTGGAATTGAAAATGGTTTGGCCGCCACAGTAGACAGAGGCTAGGGTTTCTGTTTTAAAAGTGTAGCCAGAACCCTCGTGTCTTAGGGTGTGTCTACACTGCAGTCAGGGGTGTGATGGCTGCAGGTGCAGACAAGCCCAGACTAGTTTTACCCTAGCTGACTCGAGCACCAATAGCAGTGATGCTACGGCAGCCCAAGCTGCAATGTGGACTAGCCTCCCAGTAAGCGCCCAGGCTCTCGGGCGGGCTTGCATGCAGCGGGCCAACTCCCTCGCTGCCTTTTGCAGTAGTAAGGCTGTTAACCCCAGTGCTAATTTCCCCTTTGAGTAACGTATCTTCCGCCCACCCAAAATTCCTGCTAAAACGTCAATTGGTGGCAGTCGTCTTCGCCTCCTGCCCCAAATGGTTGGGTAAATCCAGGATTGCTGGCCCCAAGCATTCGATTCAAAAGTGATGAGTCAGGCTGCAAAAGAAAAAGAAAAAAGACCTTGGCTTAGAAATCATGAGAGTGTTGTAGGCTAATAAATGTCACAATGTAGTGGCCTTGTGGGGGTTTTGTGTTGGTGGAGAAAAACTTGAAAACACAAAGTTAGAAGCTCTGTTTTTTTACTGGAAGCTGTGATTCTCACATAATCACGTGACTCCAGGAGCTGGGTCTTGAAGAGAAACTCCAAGTAGCATGAGACTTGCGATACAATTGCTAGAGCTGGGTGACGGGGTGTGCTCCCCCCCCCACACACACACACATGGCCTGAGCAGGTTAAAAAGGGCCAATTAACCTGGTAGGCTGCCCCTGGGGGAGAGCCAGGGTCTGATTAAGTCTAATTGATGATGAAGCCCAGCTGGGCAAGGGCAGGCTGGGGTTTGTATCAAGCCAGGAAGTTGCGAGGAGGAGGGTACAGGGAGGGGTTCTCCAGACACTCCCTAGACTAGAGACACGGGGAGTTGGCTAGGGACAAGGCGGATTTCTAGGGGAAGTGTAAGTCCTGGGATCTGGCTCTGGACTAGGGACTAGTGAGAAGCTGAGATGGGTGAAGTAGCCCCTGGGAGCAGAGGAAGCTTAGGCTGGTAAATCCAGAGATGAGCCAGGAGAGGGAGAAATAAGGTAGGAAGGCGCCCAGGGAAACGAAGCCCTGGCTGGGATGATTTAGCGGAGGTTGGTCCTGCTTTGAGCAGGGGGTTGGACTAGATACCTCCTGAGGTCCCTTCCAACCCTGATAGTCTATGATTCTATGAAACAGCTGCCAGACCGAGAGAGAGCTAATCCCCAGCCCCAAGGAGGCGCCCCAGCAGCGAGTGCAAGCTGGCCACGCTTTGAAATGTCTCTGTGCACCATGAGCTGCTGTCACCTTGCTCAGCACCGTGCCGCCTAGCAGCCGGCTGGGGCGTTGTCCTCTCCTGACTATCGCCTGCTGAATCGCTGACGCCACTTCTGGCATCAGCGTGTGCTTTCCTCGGAGGCCTCCTGTCCAAATGCCGTGTAACCAGATGGGGCGTAGGGTGCTCCAGGCACTGAAATCTGCATGCGGGCTCGTCTTTGGAAGGCATCATGTGAAGCTGTGAGTCTCCACGCTCCCAGCTGGCTGGATCGCTGCACTTTTAAATACCCATGAATGGAAAGGACGTGGGCAGATGAAGACGGTACGAATGGCCAAGGCGGAATTACCATCGCCCTGTGTGTCATTAGAGACGCCTTTTCGATCTCGCATTTCAGGATGGCTTAAGTGGCTTACAGGAAGCGGTCTTGGCTGCATGCCCTTCCATCTCTACATGGCCTCTTTGATTCCAGCCGGGTTCTTTGGTGAGTAGAGACAGACACGTTGTGTAGCTCGGGTCAGGGACTTGCCCAAAAATGTCTGCTTCTCTGGATGCCTTGGGTGTGTCTGATTGGGTCTGGAGAGAAGGCTTGGTTTGATACCGCTTTCCTCCAAAGCAGCTCACACTTGTGCCACCAAATCAGTGAATCCCAGGTGTATTTTTGCACACCCCTGACCGACAGAGCTGTGCCGACAACACCCTCAGTGTAGACACAGCTGTGACAGACAGGGCAATTTCCTGCAATATCTTTGGGAGATCTCACTGTATTCAGTTGATCTATCATTGGGGGTCAGGGGTCATATATAATTCCATGGGGGGAGGATTGCCAAGAGCCCCCATGAACTAAGAAGGAGGGGGATTAGGCAAATTCACTCAAGTTGTAACCACTCCAGAGAGGTACCACCACCTGGACAGGCTGCATGTACTGATTCAAACTGGATTCTCCGGATACCAATACACAAAGAAGGGACTTTGGGATAAATGCGGTCTTTTTGATCCAGCAACCAGACAGGGCCTTCTGTCCTAGAGGGGCCCGAATCCTCCCTGGGAAGGGTTGGAAGGACTTGGGCCTAGTGGGGCCCCATAAGACTGGCAGGTGACACTTGGTGCGCGTGTCAGAACTTCTCTTGGTTTTAATATGTTTTCTCGGTCATGCTTTCACCTTAAGAATAAATGTGCTTGCTTAGAAAGGGCTTTGTGGGGAACTTGTGACTGCTGGCAATTACAACTGTGTGTGGCCTTTGGTGAGAATGCAAAGCGCGGTGTCTCGGCTTGTCTGGGCAGTCTGGCTCGCTGGGGATATCGCAGTGTAGGTTGATGACTGTGCAACCTGGAAAAAACCTAGTCAGGAGGGAGAGAGACGTGAGTCTCTGCTCAAGAGAGGTGACGGCTGAGGAGCCGAAGGCCTAGAAGAGGTGCCCTGGAAGGGGGACTACGGACAGGAAATACAGGTGCAGTCGCCCTGAACTGTATGCTGCTGTGTCTATCTATGCTGACATAGCTCTGTAGTGTAGACGTAGTTTCTGCTACCTTCCAGGTCAGGCTAAGGCACACAAGTGGGGGAAGCTTGCCCCGTTGCTATTTGTGTGCTGTCCTTATGCTCAAGGAAGCTGAGATGCCAAGTTTGACAATCCTGCCTTCCCCCCCACCCTTCGAATTCCCCGAACACGCCACACCAGCAGCAAGCACCTGTAAAGGTAGGAAATGCATCAGCGCCGCACAGCGCGGGCCCTGGGAGGCCCATTGTCAAACATAAAAACAAGCAATCAGGGAAGAAAAAGAAGTACCCAAAACAGCCCCTTATCACGCCACCAGCAGATGGGGAGAACTGGCGCCGCTCGCCTTTCAGGCCGCGCAGCCCTGATAAGGTCTCGGGTAATTATAATCAGAAGAGAAAAGTGCCGAGGTAGAAATAACCAGATAACGCTGAAGGCTGCAGGAGGCCCCTGCGCTTCGCAGGGCAACTCATGTGCAATCCCCACAGCCACAGCAAAAGAGGGAGCGGGCGGATGCTGCATGGGGGATGGGGCGGTTTTTGCGTTTTTCTCTGCAGAAATCCTGTCTTCGAACCAGCCGTGCGCCCCTCTGCTCCGTTCCCCCACCCCCACTGAGTCGGGGTGTGAAAAATCCACACCCGAGGGCCCTAGCGTGGCCGAGCTAACCCGCGGTGTAGATGCAGCTAGGTCAATGGAAGAATACGTCTGGTGACCTAGTTACCGTCACGCGAGGAGGAGTTTCTACAGCGACGGAAAAACCCCTCCTGGCGGCGTAGGTTGCGTCTACACTAGTGCGTTACACCGGCAGAGCCATGGTGCCGGAGTTATACCCCGGCAGTCCCCATAGTGTAGACAAGCCCAGAAGAGTGTGTTCTTCTGCCTCGTGTTGTCATTGACACTGGGGCAAAGTGGGTCAGTCGGAACCCAGAGCGGCTGTCTTTGCACCCGCTTCACACTCTGCGGGGCTTGCCTGTGGACAGGGCAACGGTCGATCTGGGGTAACTATTTGTACCTTTCCCTAGAGGGCGGTGGGGCTAGCTAATTAAATCATGCACTTCGGGGCAGGTGCCACATGAGGTGCTGGGCCATCGCTGGGCTCCTAGGTGCTGTGCTAATACACATAAGAAGAGCAGTGATAAGGTGCTTTGAGATCCTCAGGTGCTGTCAGAGGCCAGAGCGCGGTTTAGTATTACCCCCTTGCTCAGCCGGGCCTTTGGTCCATCCGGAACTGCCTGTGTGGCTTTCTCTGACCCATTTACCTCCGTCCCAGCTCGGAGGCATCAGAAGTTCTGGTGGAAGCTAATGCAACAGAAAGACGGGTTTCAGCGTAGCCGCCGTGTTAGTCTGTATCCGCAAAAAGAACAGGAGTATTTGTGGCACCTTAGAGAGGAACAAATTTACTTGAGCATAAGCTTTCGTGGGCTCCATATATATGCTACAATATCTGTTCCAGTCTATGCATCCGATGAAGTGGGCTGTAGCCCACGAAAGCTTAGGCTCAAATAAATGTGTTCGTCTCTAAGGTGCCACAAGTCCTCCTGTTCTTTTTGCAACAGAAAGAGTTGACTGAGCAGGTCCCAGGCCTGCAGCCCCCTGGGAAAACTGGAGTCAGCATGTGTTGTGTGTGACGTCACGTTTCCTTTGGACTTGACAAAAGGCAGGTCTCCACCTGGGCCCGTGTTGCTGGTGCCCCATACGTGCCATTGGGGCATATTCACTGCGATCCCTAGGGGGCAGCACCCCTGCTGGGCTCGGAGCTAATGGGGCAGGCCCTGGAGCCTCCAGCAGGCATCTCTGGGTCAAAGCACCAGGCTCCATTTCCCTTCCCTCCTTCTAATCCCTTGACCCTGCTGCCGGCATTACCCTCTCAGCACCTGCGTTCTTTTTGCTCGGTGCCCCAGTTAGCGAAGGGGACGCTGATTTGAGCCCCTCGCCGGCGCAAACACTGGATCGACCTCTAAAAAGCAGGTGGGGATCACCAGGAGTAAAGTCACTAGGGGTGTCTATGGGGGGTGAGATCTGCTGCCGCTCGCCTCGCAAGATTTGCCTTCAAAAGGCTCAGATTCCTGGTCCCTTGAGCAGAAACCCCCCGCCCTCCTCCCGCCAGCACTACAGGTCTGTGTGTGTTTGTGTGTGTGACTACATAGAAACCAGCAGCCGTCTGTGCGTCTGTGTGAAGCTGGTTCCTTGGCTCTGCATTCTCCTCTGTGTGTGTCTGTGTGTGTGTGTGTGTGTGTGTGTGTGTGTGTGTGTGTGTGGTGCCATTACTTGCAGCAGCCGTGGCTTGGAAGAGGGGGCAGCAGAGGTCTGGTTAAAGTGGAACAGGCAGGTTTCCAAGAGGCTTTGCAATTAAGATTCCAATGAACACTCCATTTACTGTAAGAGAATACAATAACCATGGATAACTGGGCGCCTGGTTTTTCTGGATCGGTGACAGTTGAGGCAGTGATGCGTGTTTCTGACCAGGGTTAGAAGAGGAACGGTCATAAACAGCCCGCTGGGGGGGAATTCACCCCAGTGCTGAGGGCCTCAAGGGCTAGGCATTCCTTAGGCCCTCGATGGGCCTCAATCCGTGTTGCCGATCCCAGCCCAGAGGTGGATGTGGCTGGAGACCAAGCTCCCCTAAGGGTGGTGGACGCCGTACCTGTCCTGGGAGTAAATTCAGGACTTTGCTCCATAGGGTTGCTGGTCCAGCACCTTACACTAATGCTAAATTCACTGCCTGCGGAAGTGAAGTTGGCTGGTCCGGTGGTGCGAGGGTTGGCTTGGGCTGCGGGGGACCGAGGTTCCGTTTCCGCTCTGCTTCAAACACCGTGTGACCCTGGGCACATCCCTTAGCCTCTCCAGGCCTCAGTTTCCCCTCTAACCTGGGGATAGTAGTACATCCCAACTTCACAGGGATAAAGATGTTAGAGTGGGAGGGGCTCAGGTACTCCCTGGCGGGGGCCACATCAGTACTGTAGATAGATGATGGTTGAGCCTCTCTTTGAGAGGAAGGCGGTGTTACTGTAGTGTGCTTAGCCCCGCCCAGGCAAAGCCCCTGGCTCCTCCCACCATCACTCTAGCCTTGGCTTGAATGTAAGGGGCTGATGAGGGTAACAGAGGGAAGACTGGTTTTAGGGTTGAAGCATTCGGTGGGAAGCAGAACTGCGGGGTTCCGCCACTGACTTGCTGCCTGACCTGGGCAAGTCGCTTCTCCGCTCTGTGTTCAAGTCTCCCCTCGGAGCGGTGCTCTGGGACTTACTGCATAAATGCTTGTCAAGCGCTTTGAGATTGTCAGAGGAAAGGGTCAGTGAAGGCACCAAGCGGTGTTATCACAAGGAAAATCATAACAGGTTTCCAAGGTGAGAAAAGAGCTGGTCTCATGGGTCGGGCATTGGACTGGCACTCAGACATGGGTCCTGTTTGTTACCCTGTCCCAGACTCCCTGTGGGTGAGTTGCTGTCTCAACCAAATCTCTGTGGGCCTCAGTTTCCCCCTATGTAAATTGGAGTAGTGATCTTCCCTTCCCTCACAGAGGAGGTGTGAAGATAAATTCAGTGATGTTTGGGAGGTGCTCATATAGCAAAAGGAGTGGGCCATGTCTGTGTCATGCACTGCATAGGGCCCGATCCTGCAGTCCTCACTCCTGCTGATCCCAGGCTCTCTGGGGACGCTGGGCCCGATTCTCCTCTCGCACCGGAGTGGTCCAGCACCGGCCCAGCTAGTGTCGAAGCAGGGTGAGCAAGAGGGGCCCTGGCTGCAATGGGATTCACACACAAGGTCCCATTGTGCCAGCCTCACGCCCAGCAGGTGCCAGCCTCCTGTTTCAGTGGGCGACCTTTCAGCAGCTGCTCCAGCGCTGACCCAGGCTGACCCATTGGCTAGCTAAAGGTAGCAGGCTCCTGGCAGGCCATGGGCTCACACCTGCAAAGAGCAGTGAACGGGTTGCATATTTCTCAATCTCTCTCTGAAACCTGAGGGAAGAGCCACATCTGGGCATCCAGCTAGAAATAGAAAGCACCTGTGTGCCAGGCACCGGGCTCACAGCCCCGCTAACTGGACGAGACCGGTACGAAATGTCCCTTTCAAACCCAGCCTGGCCTGGGATCCTCTCCCAGGACTCACTTCTCCATTTATTTATTTGTTTTACCCCCTTGCATCTGAGCCACCTGGTGGGTGCAGTTCCCTCCAGTGCCTTTTGGGGTCACTGGCGAGCAGTGTGAGGGGAGTTACTATCTTCCTTTTGCGAGGGAAGGGGGCACAAGTCCCCCTTTCTTCCCCCCAGCACCCAGGCAGGTGAGTGCAGGAGCCCAGTGCAGAGTCCGCTGCATGTTGGCCAGCTGGGGAAGCTCTGCCCAGCCCTCCCCCATACCTCCCTTTGCTTGCATGGGGAATATCCCCCAGGCACTGGGGCTTGCAGTGTCCTGGCAGCTCACCCTGAGGGGATGTCGACCCTGAAATCCCTCTAGAGACACAGCTGCAGTGCTTCAGTGTAGACGCTCACAACCGCCACAGGGGACTAGTTAATTCACCTCCCCGAGAGGGTGTAGCCTAAGATTCTTTCCGCAGCCTAGCGCTGTCTACACCAGGGCTGAGGTCAGCATAACTGTCTCCCCACGGTGTGGATTTTTCACCCGCAGCTGTGCCGATGTCAGTTTTCTGTGTAGACCAGCCCGGAGTAGGCTATTCCTGCCCCGCTCCCAGGCTGAAGGACCATTTTGGAGTGATAAGTCTCTGGACCGTGAGGCTCAAGAACCCTCCCTTCCCCCCAAACACCTGTTTGTGGTGCAGTGAGCCCCTCCCACCAGCCCTGCTTATCAGCCTGGCTCCACCCCACCTCTGTGGCTATTTATACAGATTTGCTAATATAGCTCGCAACCTCGCTATTGTCATTTCAAACACTTTAAAAGTTCACCACTTCCTTTCGCTCCCCTCCGCGCCAGCGCCCTCGCTCGCTCTCTGTCATTCACCAGCCCTCTCCTCTTATTATCTCCCTCATTCATCAGTTCTCTTGCTCTCTGTCACCATCTCTCCCCCCCACCCCCCATAGCTCTGTGATGAAGTCAATGTGCAGGAGATGGTGGTGGGTTTCTAGGGCTGAGCAAATGCAGCCAGAGATTCAGCATTTCTTTATTTCACTGATCTGATTATTCATTCTTTCTATTACGGGAACCCCTAGGAGCATTGGGGCCTCGCTGTGCTAGGCGCTGTACATACACATAATAAGAGACAGTCCTTGCCACAGAAAGCAGAGTCCCTGCAGCTGCTTGCTTTGGTTAGAGCTTCTGAGTCCAGAGCAAAGCCCTGAGTCAAAGCCTGACATCAGGGCGCGGGGGGAGCTGGAAGCGAAGTGGGTGCAGCGAGATGGGGTGCATGGGGAATGGCAGTCGTGGGGCCGGATGGATGTGTGGGGCTCAGGTTTAAATCCCGGCGCCCTGCGTGACCCTCAGAGAGGGTCAGATGTTCAGCTCCTACTGGTTCAGCTAAAGAAGGGCCGGCTTTTGCGACGGGCTGACCACTCTGCGTGTTGGCCTCATTTGCAAACCTGGCGGTAAGTGTCGCCGCTGGGTCCTTTTGAAAATCTGGCCCTGAGCTCTTTGGAATATTTGCCCCTCAGTCTCGCTGGACCTCAATTCCCCTGTGGAAAACGGGGATCAGCCTGACCCTGCCGCAGGGTTCTGCGCTGCTTGTGAGGTGCCCAGATACCATGGTGAGGGGAGCCTAGGTATGCAGCAGTGGGTGACGGAAGAAAGTTCCCGCTGAGTGATCCCTGGAGCTGTGGCCAGACCACTAGCGTCCCGGCTAGTGGCAGAGGTGTGGGCAGTGATGATGCATCTCTATTAGGAAATGGTTTTGGGGGGGGGGACTCCCCCTAGTGCTTTAAACACTGCTGCAGTTTTTCAGCCCGGTCTGGGCCAGAACTTGGCTGCAAAAAGAAATGAAAATCAAGAAAAAGAGAAAGCCGGGGGGGGGGGGGGGGGGGGGGAAGGGGGGAAGGTAGCTTTCAGATCAGGGGGGGGGGAGGGACTGAGAGGCAGGGAGGGGGGCTCCCCCTGCATTCTTGCAGCTGGTGGCATGGATGAGGAGATTCCCCCCCCACACACACACACACACCCCACCACCCCGACTTGCTTTGTTCTGACGGCCTCCCTTTAGCTCCCGTATGTTTCAGGGTGAGCGGGGATCCTGGCTCTGGAAGGATGGGTCCTGGCTCGGTCCCCTGCTCTGACACAGACTTCCTGCGTGACCATAAGCCAGCGCCTTTTGGCCTGATTTGTAAAGGTCGCGAGGTGCCTAATTCCCATTCAATGGGTTCCAAAAGACCTTTTCAAAATCTGGCCCTTGGCTTCTCAGTGCCTTAGTTCCCCATCTGTAAACTGGGGATATGGGCAGTGCCCATCTTCTCAGGAGCAATGGGGCGCACGAGGCGCTCAGATCCTACGGCGCCGGGGCCCTGTCACTGCCGTGGCCAGGGAGATGTACCGTCGTATTATCCCTCGGCATGCGATCAAGAGCGGGAGAGAGTCCATGCGACAGATGTACTGGGATCTCTTCTCACGCCTTGGCAGCTCCACTCCGGTGTCCGGTGGCCTTTCACCACTGGGCTCCCGGCGAGCGGGTGGGTCTCAGAGCCTGGGCTCCCCCACAGCGGGAACGTTGACACGCTGTTTTTAGCTACGTAGCATGATCCCCGTGAACCCAAGTCAGTTGCCCAGGGCTCTGAGCCTGACTGCCGTGCTTTGGAGTGCAGACGTCCCCTCTGTTCCCACCTCCCAGATCCTTCGCCGCCAATCCCTTCTGTTTCCCATGCACCAGACGGTGCCAGTCTCAGGGAGCGGCCTGGCCTCTGCTGTGGCTCCGCTTGGGACCTGCTCACCTCCAGCTGGCACTGGCAGAGGGCTCCAGGGATCAGCGGACTCAGAGTCACGTGGGGGCTCCAGAGAAACGAGGGCATTTCGGACGACCTGTCCAGAGCTACAGCCACGTTCACAGGGCCCCGCTCCTGCACCGGCACTCCCAGCTGCACGCGTCCACGGAGCTGCGCAGGCCGCCACGCGTGGGCGCCCGAATGCAGTCACAGGCGTGCCGACGTCGCAGGGAGAGCCACAACCCGCGGGGGCAAGCTCACGCACTCAGCACCGGGGCGTTCCAGGCAAAGGGCCGTTCCCAGGCTTGTTCGGAGGCCTACGTGCATGATCACAGGAGTCTGGGCAGTTCCAGGCGCATTCAGGGCCGGTGCATGCACTCCCTGCAGGGGCAAGATTGGGACACTTATTGGCCGATGCACATAGGGGCAGGGGCATGGGCAGGCAGGCCTGTGGGGCCATGCGTGACGCTCATTCATAGGGACAGATGATCCCATGCTGAGGCCCTGCATTCTTCAGCTCATGGCCTTTTCAGCAATGACCCTCCCTCCCCATTCTCAAGGCTGCCTTGGGGTCTGCTCTGAGGCTTGGGGTGTGAAGGGGGGGGGGTGGAGAATGAGGGAGGACCCCCACACACACTGCTTTTCCTTCCCCCCACCAAAAAAACCCCTTCCCTGATCTTTCACCTCAAGCTGTGGCCAGCGCCTCTTTTAGAAAGTGAAGCTGCCTTCTCAACTAAAAAGATGAGAGAGAGAAAACTGGCAACCCCATTTCCTGCCCCGTGCTCTCTCTCTGTCTCCAGACACCTGGGGCTGCAGCTGCGTGAAATCCACGGCTTGTTTTTAGAGGTAGAGTCAAAAACACCAGAGAGCAAAAGGGGCGGGAGGGGGAGGTTTGACGATCAGACGCGCCAGAAAATGATTTGAATCTCGTTCAGTTGCTGGGTGGAGATTTTTGGGGGTAGCGGGTGGGGGGAACTGATTTCAGTAGCGCCAGCCCCAAGTGTTCAGGCCCTGAAAAATCATGAGATTGTCTTACAAATCATGAGATTTCTTTTTTTTAAATCTTCTTGGGTGTTCTTTCTGTCCACTCTTGAGGGTGCACTGGGGTCGTGTTTTCAAGCTTTTCTCTGCAGCCACAAGGGCTGGGAAAAAACATTTTTTGAATTTCAATAAATGAAAACTGAGCTTGTCCCCTACTCACGTGACTCCCAGCCTGGCTTTAAGAAACAAACCAAAACCAAATGTCACAAGTCTTGTGATAAAATCGTGAGAGCTGTTGACACATTGCCTCACCCAGAGTAAAATCCATCTCCGCACAACCCCCAGAACTCCCATTTAAGCCCATAGTCCAGGCCCCAACTCAGCCCTTAGATCCAAGGAAGGGGAGGGATAGCTCAGTGGTTTGAGCATTGGCCTGCTAAATCCAGGGTTGTGAGTTCAGTCCTTGAGAGGGCCACTTAGGGATCTGGGGCAAAATCAGTACTTGGTCCTGCTAGTGAAGGCAGGGGGCTGGACTTGATGACCTTGCAAGGTCCCTTCCAGTTCTAGGAGAGAGGATATCTTAATTAATTAATTAAACTTCAAGAGCTTTCATCTCATAACCCTGTGAGGTAGGTTAAAGGATATGAAGGGAGCTCCTCACCCACTACTGAAATGCAGCCACCTCTGAGGTGGAAAGCAGCCATTGTTTATCAGCACAGAGTAATACTATGCAACAGTTTAGGACAGGAAGTGAAGCAGAATCCAAGTGCCGGGGGGGGAATTTTGGAAGCGGAATGTAATTAACCAGAGTGGAATAAGGCCTACCTGCTTTGGGTAACAGTGTTGCCAACTTGCATTAGTTTTATCATGAGTCATAATTTTCAGTATATTTTTGAAAGCCCCAGCTCCTGGACTCCAGAGAAAGTCTGAGCATCTCAGCTTTCATTGACAAGAAAAAGCAAGTTTCTAGCCCTCCTGGTTGCAGAGAAAAGCTTGAAACACGTGCAACCTAAAGGTTCAAAACCAGGAGAAAATTAAAAAGAACCCCAAATGTGACATTTATTTATATATGATTTTTAAGCCAATCTTGTGATATTTTTGGGGCCTGACTCATAAGTTTTGAAGGTGTGAAGCTAGCAACACTGGTTCTTGCTCCTGTGAAAAGTGCACTGGGACCACCCACAAGCGATCAGGACCATTCAGTTTTCCCTCTCCTACTTCCCAGCAGTACCCCCTTGTACCATGATTTTACCACAGATCGTGTGGTATCTGGGGCTTTTTCTTAAATCATCAGCTCCCGGAGTCACGTGAAACCGTGAGAATCTGTGCTCTCGTTGTCAAACAAGGTAAGCTTCTAGTCTTTGCGGTAACAGAGAAAAGCTTGAAAATGGCTCCAGTGCCAGAAGGCAAAGAAACAGAACTTGCCATGTAAAATCTCATGACTTTTGAGGGCCTGGCACTGCTTGTGCCTCGTTGGCTCAGGGCTGACTGAGATTGAAGCGTGTTATGGACTGAATGTTCAGCCCCACTTCCCGCAGCACGTTGGGGGCTGCCCAGGCCCAGAACTGCCCACCTGACCCCTGTTGACCTGTAGCCTCTGACAGGAGCCCCACACGAGGTGATGGTAGTACCCATCCGGACAGGTGTGTTCTCCAGGGGCCCAACTTGAGTTCCAGGGAGTTTTTCCACTGACTCCAGTGGAAGTTGGATCAAGCTCTGAGCCTGGCGTGCCTGCCAGACAGAGGGAGCGAGTCGGCCCGTGGAAGCTGCCATCCTGGTCTCTCCGTCTTGATGCCCTGGTGAAAGGTCTGCGTGGTTGGGTGTTGCACAAGCCGCTGTTGTTATAGTGAACCAGGGAGGGCCAGGATGAATCCAGCCCAGAGCCCCAGTGTTCTCAGTCCCTGTCCCTCTCTGCCACTCCCTTTGTTGGCCTCCTTCCCACCCCATCTCTCCTAGGGCCTCACTCCTGATGGCTCCGGCTGCATAACCCAAAGGGGGAATTAACACACACAGCGCACGGTCAACCTGTGGAACTCCTTGCCAGAGGGTGTTGTGAAGGCCAAGACTATAACAGGGTTCAAAAAAGAACTAGATATGTGCGTGGAAGGTAGGTCTATCAATGGCTATTAGCCAGGATGGGCAGGGATGGTGTCCCTGGTCTCTGTTTGCCAGAAGCTGGGAGTGGGCGACGGGATGGATCACTCGATGATTCCCTGTTCTGTTCATTCCCTCTGGGGCACCTGGCCTGGGCCACTGTCGGTAGACAGGATACTGGGCTGGATGGACCTTTGGTCTGACCCAGTCTGGCCGTTCTGATGTTAAAAATCAAGAACTAAAACAAGCCAACTGGCATCTCGGCATTTGCCCAGGAGAAGAGCAGCTGCAGGGCTGGCCCAGGTTGCACTTCTCCATTCCTTTCCTGCTCCGGTGCTTTCCCTGTCAATAATCTCTGCTCAGCTAGCACCTGGGGAATGACACACCTTTTAGCTGCTTGCCCAGGTGCACGGAAATAGGTCACTCTGCTGATGCCTCGAGGGCAGGGGAAAGAAAAATACCGTTGTAGTGCTGAGATACCCAACCCAGATCAGGGCCCCTTTATGCCAGGTGCTGCACAGACACATAAGGAGAGACAGTCCCTGCCTCAGAAGAGTTTCAATAGACAAGAGGCATTACTTTAGAGTGGAAGTTCTTGCAGGCAGGGAATGTCTTTTTGTTGTGTCTGTACAGCGCCTAGCACACTGGGGTCCTGGGCCATGACTAGCGCTCCTAGGGACTACCACAATTCAAACAAATCACAATTATTATCCCCCTTTTACAGATGGGGAACCTTGGCACAGAGACATTCAGTGACTTGCCTGGAATCCCAAAGGAAATTTTTGAACCGGCATCTCCTGAGTCCTAGCCCCGTGCATCACCACAAGACTATCCTCCCTCCCTTCTCCAGGAAAACACCCTCCAGGGGTAAGTAGGGTAGAGCTGAGTGAAGACATCCGAGCTAACGATTTCCATGCTGGAGGCCTTTTCTGTCTGTGGAGCCTTACAATTTGTTTGTCCCTCAAAATTATTTGCCAAGCACTTTTGGAAAATCACTAGGAACAATGGGATCATTTGACACTGAGTCAGGCCAGTAGCCCACTGAATCCAGTCTCCTGACTCGGCCAGTGGCCAGGACCAGCCGCTTCAAAGCAAGGAGCAAGAATCCCAGCGTGGACAATAATGGACTATGTTGTGTGTACAGCACATTGCACAATGGGGTCCCGGTCCATTCCTGTAATACAAATAACAATAATATAATAACTCGCCCCCTATCCCATATACATTTCAATCCAATCAAACGCAATTGGGTTTTCCCATTTGTCCATAGAAATGCCTGATCCTTTCGTGAATCCTGCTAAATTCTTGGCTTCAGCAAGACCTTGTGGCAATGAGTTCCCCAGGCTACATGTGCACTGTGTACCAAATAAACCATTTTCCTGGCTCATTTTTAAATACGCTGCCTTTCAGTTTCATCCTGTGGCCTCTCGTCCTTGAAATTAGGAGAAAGTGTAATGGCGATTCCCAGTCCGGGGCGCATTCGCAATCACTCAGTGTTCCCGTTGTGTTGTTTAGACATGGAGGCCTCACGGTATCATTTCTGTCCTGGGAATGGATGAGCATAATTCTTAGGATTGGGTTTCCAGTGCAAATGCTCTCATGGACGAGATGGCCCCTTGAGGTCCCTTGCTGCCCTACATTTCTATGATTTCTGTGATTTACGAGGCTAAAAAAAAAAAAAAAAACCTACTCTCCGCAGATGTTCTCTACTAGTTGCTTCAAATTTGCTGCTTCTGTGAAAATTCCTGCCTCATTTGCTAGAATATTGACCTGTAGCGAACAGTAAAATGGAGGGACATGCAGGCGAGGGGAATGCAGTTATCTGCTCCAGGGAATATCAGCGGGCGAAGAGCTGATACAGCCCCAGCACATGGCTGATACAAACACTGCAGCCAGTTGCTGTTCTGTGTATTCTCATGGCCTAGTGGATAGAGCACTAGATAGTGACTCGGGGGACCTGGCTTTTGTTCTCAGTTCCCCATGAGACCTAGGGCAAGTCACTTCCCTACTCTGTGCCTCAGTTTCCCCATTGGTAAAACAGGGCTAATGATAGTGACTTCCTTTTAAAGTGCTTTGAGATTGACACTGCTCTGCTCAGGAAATAAAACCAGAGTTAACCGCACGTGTCCCCATCTTTGCGCCAACCCCCACATGTTCATTTATTCAACAGAGATTTTTGTAGGTGATGGAGCCATGCATGGGGGAGCTGCACTGGGGCCCAGACTGTGGCGGGGGCTCCCAGCAGCGTCAGGGCTGGCAACGCGGTGGCCCCTCCACACACAATCCCTCTGGGGGCCTTGGCATGAGTGCAACGGCCTCCCCATATTCCCAGCTCCAAGGCGTTCTTCCAACCCAAGCGAGGCTGCAGCTCTGGGACGGTTCGGCTGTGGGGGCGAAAGGGGGAAGCCGCTCTGATGAGGCGGGGAGGGGCTATTCCGGCAGGGTCAGGGTATGTGGGTGGGGGAGACCGTTCGCAAGCGGAGCCTGGCACAGACCCCCTCGGAGGGCGACATTCTGGCGGGAGCCTCTGCTGTCTTTGATACGTGTTCCAGATGGCAGGGCAGACTTGCTGGAGTCAGGCGGATGCCGGAATGTCAGGGCCAGCTGGGTTCTTCATTTCCAGGTGGAAGTTCTCAACTCCCCTCTCCCTTTCCCAGCCGGCTCAGCGCAATCCCAGCCCATTCGTTTCCATCGCTGTCAAACACAAAGTTGGGTCTTGATTCCCACCGCCCACCACCACTGTTCAGTTGATTATCAGCGGAGGGGTCACGCGAGTGACATCACGTGCCAAGGTGAGCACTTCACAATATCCCTCGGCGCTGTGGGGCCACAGGGCTGGGCGGAGGGGAGCGCTTTTCTGTTCCAGAACCAGGGGCTTTGGATTCTGACCCAAGACCTTGTTGGATCTCAGCCTGAATGTTCCCTTTTTGCCCCATCCAAAACCCCTGCAGAATTTGGTGCGAGTAGCAATCTTTTTTTCAGTGAGAGCCAGGGCTGGGGGAGCAGAGGGGGCTGCAGGCCAGGAAGGTGGTAGCTCAGCAGGGGATCAGGACTGGAGTAGTGGGGTTGGGGGCAGGGGGCTGTGTGGGTATCAGGCGGGAGTCTGGCAAAGGGTAGTTTGCATTAAGAGCACAAATACAGAGGACCATGTAGGGTGTATTCACACCCCGCCCCGCCAGCCCCAGCGGTGGAAAAATGGACAGTAACATAGACACATGCACATCCCTATTCAAACAGTAATACAGGCACACACCCCTTCCCAGCGTAATACAGATGGACAACAAAATACACACATATCCAAACAGTACAATCGACACAGACACACCCACACCCAGCTGTCATACAAATAGTAACACACACACGCCTATAAAGACAGTAGTATGCACACCTCTGTGCAGAGACATGTACACATCCCCAGATGCTCAGACATGCACTTGTACACCCAGTATCACACACACACACATATGCACACACTGAGTCAAACACACTCACAGACCCTGGTGGGAAATATGGAGTCAGAGTGAGATCGGTCGTGGAACCAGAACTCCACATTTTCCCCCTTTTTCAAGCATTTTTTTTTAAACTATAGCATCCTAATCAGGTTCTTCTGAATTAAGTCTATCTAATTTCTACTAACATTAATGCCTCTTTTGCCTACCAGGCCAGTGTAAAGTACCCTGCAAATCAGGCCCATCTTCTGTGGGGGTAGGGAATCCACCTTTCTGTCTATTGATCGATTATGTTTTATTTGATGTAGCAGCAGCGTTAAAGGGCCCCCATCAGGGGTCAGGGCCCCACTGTACAAGGTGCTGTACAAATACAGAACCAAAAGACCCCAAAGAGCTTCCCATCTAAGGATAGGATGAGAGACACCCGGTGGACACAGACTGACGGGAGGAGACCAAGAAAACAGGGAGATCGTTATGAAGAGCATGAGACGCAGCCGGTCACAGCACAGCTCCTTGCTGTCCAGGGTTTTATAGGCATCCCAGGAGAGGAGAGTGCCCAGGAGCGATGTGAAGGAAGATGAGATGATGGCTGTCTATCTATTGAGCTATCTAGCTACATTCTTTCTGCCATTCTCTCTTTCCCAGGCTTGTTAACGGGAACAGTTTCCTTTTATTTTAGGCAGGCACAGGGCTGTACTTCTATTCCTCCCCCCACGCACACTCTTTGTCTATTAGATTGTAAGATCTACCAGGCAGAGGCTACCTCTCGCTATGCGGATGTACAGGACAAGGAGGCCCTGGTCTCAGCTGGGATCTCCAGGGGCTCCTATCATATAAATAATAGCGTCCTAGGTACGTACACATGGAAAAGGAAGCTGAGAGCAGGGGCTTCGCCGTTTTGCAGACAAAGGCAGAACACGATCCAATGGCGGGGAGTTGAAGTTAGCTGAATTCAGCCTTGAAATGAACATGCTGTTTCCTAGCACTGAGGGTAATGAAACATGGGAACGGCTCACCAGGGGAGGTGGGGGGCAGACGCGCCCCCTACGTGCAGTCTTTAAAAGGAGATTCGATCTCTTTCTACAAGGCAAGCTCTCTAGTCCGGCTTCTGGGGGAGACTCTCTGGCCTGGGCTAGACAGGAGGTCAGGCGAGATGATCACAATGAGCCCTTCTGGCTTTAGCGTCTACGAATCTCTGAAATCTTACTCCAGCTCCTGGCGCGGGTCCAGTGTGGTTCCGGGCAAGTGGCTCCATCTCTCTGTGACGCGGTTCCCCATCTATACAAGAGGAGGAGGCTACTCGCTTGCTCTGTCTGGGGTGGTTAGAGTCAGGGCGGGGGCACCCAGACTAGCTGGCCTTGCGTACTCCCCGAGGCTGTGTCTGTGCAGCGCCTAGCGCAGCCGGGCCCTGATCTGCGGCTGCTGCCTCTTGGCCCTGGGGTGACACCATTTGAAAGCGATGGCGTGACGCTAGCAAGAGGAGCTTCAGAGCCCTTTGCCTCTTTATTTCCAGGCTCCATCCACGCCTGCAAGAGCCCAGTGCCTCTGACCAGTTGTGCTCACATCTGCATCCCCAGCCCCTCCTTAGACTTGTCCTGCCGGGCATGGCGGGGCAAATAACAATGAACCGCTGGAAAGCGATGGCCCATTGTGCTTAGCCCCCGCGGGTTAAACAGTCCCTGGGCAAGCAGGGCTCCTCAGACAGTGGGGTTTCTCACCAGCCCTGATTGTCCATTGACGAGTCATCTGGGTTTGCTCCTTACCAGCTCATTAAAAGCTCATTTTGCCTGGGGATTATCCCCACTGTGTGGTGCCTGTGGACGCTGGGGGTTGATTATTTGGCTGATAATGGCCCTCCCCCTTGCTCCCCCCCCCCTTTGCAGTCTGGCTGAGGTCTCAGACACATCACCCCCCACCCCTGCTAGCCCCACTTTCCCTATCCCAAAGAAAATCACAGGCCGGGCCTTGCGAGGCGCCTTCAGACTCTAGCTCTGAATCTCACCCCCCACACACACCTCGGCTCTCCTCCGTCTTCAGCCCCTTCCCCCACGCCCAGCGTCAGGCCTGCACGCCGGGCTCCCCCCACCACCACCTTGCGCCTAAGATCACTTTCCCGCTTCCGGAGCCCGTGGGAGTCAGCGGGATGGCGCCGCTGCGGGTGAGAGGAGAACTGGGCCCCTGGTGTGGCAGGAGCCCAAAGCTCCCCACTAAATCTACGTCTCGCTAAGATCAAATCATTGAGCTCTGGGCCCTTCAGAGCACCTGGGTGGGGCACGGCTGGGTTCTCTTTATTAAAGCCCGCGATGCACGTGCGGCTGCGTACTTCTTCCCGCCTGCACCTCTGTGCTACGTGATGGGCTCCCTTCCCCTCCCCGGGCTTTGCCTCGTCTGGGCCAGGCTGCAGAGCCATCCGGGCAGGGCGCTTCCCCAGCCTCGCTCTCGTTGGGGGCTTGTTTCCCTTAGAATTTCTCCTGTTAAATCACTTCCCACCCCCGTCCAAACCCTAAACCTCCTCCCTGTTCGCGTCGCTAGGGCAGAGCTTGGGTGAGTTTATCCTGAGTTCTGCTCCCGCGCGCTAGGGTGCAGATCGGCGCCAGGATACAACAGGCACGGGCCGCTGGGTCTCCGGTCATCCGGCGTCATCCTCAAAGGGCTGCAGCCTCCAGGCAGGTCAGCCGCCACCTGGCTCAGTCTCAAGCCAGGTCCTGAGGGTGGTCTGCCTGGCTATTCAGCTTATGTCCATCAGTGGCCCACCAACATGTCCCATGATCCCACAGTGGTTTATCTTGCCATGTGCCCATTTGCTATTCCCTGCCTGGACGTCACCTAGCGCTGCATACAGGAGCCCTCGCCATCCCGGTCGCATGCACCTTCCTGGGACAGTCCTGCTGCTCATCTCCGGTACGACGCTCCGACTTGCAGGGGCAGGCACCAAGAAGCCATCCTGCCATTGTGCTGAGGCCGACACGGCCGGGGGCCTTACCGAAGCTTTGGCGTGAGGCTCCCATTTTCCACCTGCAGATCTCCCAGCACTCTGCAAAGGTGGGTGGGGACCATTCCCTCCGTTGCACAGAGAAGAAGAGACATGGCCAAGGTCACGCAGCAGGCCAGTGGCAGAGCCAGAAACAGCATCCAGGTGGCCTGATAATGATTCCCAGTCCAGTGCCCTCCTTCCTGCCACTGCAGATTGTGAGGCTACTTCGGCCCTTTCTTTTTGTCCTCTTCCTCAGCGATGGCGATGGGGCAGCCCTGGTGTGCACGGTGGCGCGCAGACAAAGGCACTGGTTGGTGAGGGGCGGACAGGGCGCGCCTCGGGAGACTGGCTCTGGGGCGGAGGAAGGCCGCTTCCACCGGGGTTAGGGAGAGGCGCAATTGAAACGGGCAAATCTGGTGGGGTGCTGACAGAAAGAGGTGGACACGTGTGATTCTGGCTCTCGCCCGACTCCCCTCAGGGCTGCAGCCAGGTGCCAGGCGGAGCAGGAATGGCGGGTCACTTGGGAGCCAGCACGGCCATGGAACGGGGCATTCGGGGACGGAGTATGCCAGAGGGGAAGGGCATGTTGTGGGGAGGGGGAGGGCCGAGCTCCCAAGCACTCGCACTCAGCAGCGAGGGAGACTGTACTGGGGCGGTGGAGGGTGATGGGTTTGGGGTGAGGAGACTGTACTGGAGTCAGGACGCTACGGATGCAGGAAGTGATTTGCACAGGGGAGGAGGAGTATCTGTAATGGCCCAATATCCCAGTCTGCCCCCCGCCCAACCCCCCCACCCTCACGGTGCAAGCTGGGAGCTCTCATGGGCATGGCCCTGCAGAGAGACAGCTTGACCGGAAGGACACCCCCCCACCACCACCACCACCTCCCCACCGTGCCGTGCCGTGCGATTGCCTTCACCTGTCACCTGCTCTTGGTGAATGGAAACTTTGTGTCAGAGAGGAAGCCGGGCGGCGGCTTGCTGCAGAGGTTGCTGGCTGGGCAGCTGTGCATGGGGAGGAGGGATTGGGGATGGGGGGGAGGGTGCCAGGCTGCATGGGCATCGCAGCCCCGTTTGGGGCCCTGCCCGAATCTAGGGGGTTGGTTCAGCTCCAGACCAGGCCATGGTGTGAATCCCGTTGTGAGACTGGTGTGACACTTGTTTGCTGGTCCTCAATGGACAGGAGATCTCACCTCCTCAGGGGCCGCTCATTGCCACTGGGCCATGGACACTGAAGTGTTCTTTCAGCCCTAGAGGTGCCCCCCACCCCGGGGTCAGGGCTAAGGGGCATTATCAGGGCTCTGTGTGTGTGTAGGATAAATGTCTCTGAGCTGAACCTGGATGAGGACAGGGCTGCAGGGACAAGCTGGTGTCTTTCACTAGCACGAATGACACCGATAACAGGAAACACTGTGGACAGAGCACAGGGCTGGGCGTCAGGAGGGGCTGCATCACTTTAATCAATCAATGCCTCAGCGTCTCCCGCGGGGGAATGGAGCTGCGAGGCTGTCATAGCTTTGCAAAGTGGCCAGAAACACACGGCTACAAGTGTATGTATGGTTTAAAAAACCACTGGGCCCTGACTCGGCGCCCTGTTTTCCAAACCCATCAAAGAGCATCCTCCCTTTGTTTCTAGGCACCTCCTTGATGCCTTTCGCTTCGTTTCTAGGCACCTCCCTGCCTTCAAATCCAAAACACCCATTTCCCAGCCGGCGGCTCCATTATCTGCTGCGTTCTGAGAAAGAGGGGTCGCCTTTGAAGGTCTTCTGCTTTTTTTTCGGGGCCCGGCAAAGCGACTGAGGTCGCTGTCTCTCTCTGTGTTCTTATTTATAGTGATCTATGTATTTTAAGGGCTTTTTGACGAGTGAAAGAAATAACAATTCAGGTTAGTTTGAAAAAGCGCCTTAACCACCACAGGAAACCAAATTGTACAAATGCAGATGTGAGTGGAAAATACTCTCAAGATGGCAGATTATTGGCTTTCACCTTATCTAAAAATAAAGTAGGTTATTAGAGGCTGATAAACGCTGAGATAAAACGAATGTTTTTCCACCGACAGAGGAGCAGTAATAGCTCACGCAGGATTTAGGGGGAGAGGAGCTCTGGCAAATGTATAGGAAAGACGTGTCTTGAGAGCCTGCTGCAAAGAGGTTGTTCCCGCCATTCGTCGTGTTATAGTTTCAAGCGCCGGGTTTGTTCTTGTGTATTTTTTGTAAAGGGCCAGAAAAACTGGTGATGGAGCGGGCTTGTGTGCGTGCCATACCGCCCTCTACTGGACGGTGCATGGGTTCCTTCCATTGCACTGCTCGTCCTGTCGCTGAGTTCCTGTGTCCTGGGCGCCGTGGTTTAGCTCTCATGTGGCTGGCTCTAGGTGACAGTCCCATCAGGCCAAGTTCATCCCGGCTGGAATGCCACGGACTTCATATCTGGCCCAGTCTTGGCTTTGTTTCAAGAGCAAGACCCACCAAGCGGTCTGATGCTGCAGCTTTAGGCCAGGGGTGCGCTAGGAATATTGGCTCCTTGAGCAGTGTCGGTCGGGGTGTGAGGTTCGTTTCCCAACGTTTCTCTGCTGGCAAAGTAGTCGCAGTTGTAAGACGGAGTTTGAAGATGCAGCTTGGTCCGTTTATGGATGGGACTCTGTTGCCCCTTCCAGTCCTATGGAGTACCAGCAAAAAAGGGCTTATGCTGGGAGGGTTTGCTACTGGTGTGGCTGTACCTGCCAACCTGCACTAGTGGAGAACAGGGCTTCCGGTGGGTGTAAGAGACCTGAATGCTGTCGGTTGAGCTGAGTCTGGCGCTTTGGAGCCGGAAGCTCCTGATTCTGACTCTGGCGCCTTTGATGACCTTGAGGGAATCATGTCACCGCCCCGTGCCTCAGTTTCCCCACTTGTAAGGTAGGATTATAACCTACCTGCCCGCCCCAAATGGCTGCTTGAAAGCTGCCGAATCTCTCTCCTCAGCAGTGTTTTCAGTGCACCTCACTATGTGTAGAGCCCTGCATGGATACAAAACGTGTATCCGCCCCGCAGCCGAGCCACGACCCGCAAAAATGATCCGTGGCTATAAATCCGCGGATTTGCAGGGCTCTCGCTATGAGATACTTTGCTCTCGTCTCGTGCTGTCCATTGGGGATCTCAGAGCACATCGCGGAAGTTAATGAAAGCACCGGACAAGCGCTAAGTAGAGCTGCTAGCGGGGTTCCCGAGTTAGAACCTGGCTGCTCACCCGGCCCGGGCTGCGTGAGACCCCCCAGAGCTCTGCCCGGCTAGCAGGCTCTGCAGCCTTTGTCAGCACATCACCGGTGGGTCTCACTCACATGCATCATGCTCTCCTTTGCCCCCACCCAGTGCTGTAAGGGGGCTGCTGCCCCCTTGGGTGACTGGCCACCTGTGCTGGCCCCTGACAGGATATTGTAGGAGGGAGAGGTGTGTGCAGAAGTTGCCATCAATCTGGCGGCTTCTTTCCTCTGAGTCACCAGTGGCCCAGCACCTGTGTGTGACCTCGGGTGAGGCGCTGGAAATAGACAAAGAGGCACACACACCTGCAGGGCACACTGTGTGTTCTCATTCTCCTCCCAGTGAAACCCATGTCAGGAATAAACACCAGGGACGCTGATTAACAGCAGATTGAAGCAGCTCCCCTCCCTCGTGCACTCACACACACATGCACACAAACCCATGCACAAACACACACAACCTGTGCATTCGGGCATGCCTCTAGGCGCACACGCCTGCGTGAGCACAAACAGACTCATACCCACCAATCCATGTGCAGTAACACCGAGAGATAGGCCCACACGGACACATGGACATATTGACAAATAACACGTGTACACACACACACACACGATCAGAGCCCTTCCTGTAGGCCTGAGAAAGCACATGCAGAATGCCACTTGTTTAGACAGGCACAAATATCCTTGCATGCACCTGCAGACAGGCACACAGGCTGGGCCATGCACCGACAGTTACACACGCAAACACACATTTATAGTCCCATGCATTCTCCCCTCCCCCCTTCCACACACACACATTGGTGCCTGCACACCGACATCCCTGGAAACACAAACAAATTCGTGCCCATGCACATGTGAACACATACGGATGCACTCGCATGCCCACATTGATGCATGCGCCCACCCAGGCTCACAACTGCACAGGCACACTTCCCGTAAATACACGTGCACCCACACACACGCACAAACACTTGCACACGTACGTGCGCGAGCACAGTTGCACACACAAATGCACAATCACCTGCATGCAAACCCACTCGTGGGCTCCCAAGTCCACCGACGCCCGGGGCACAGGCATTAGGCAAATCACTTGAGAATTTGGAGGCTGCTTCCCCATTGCCCTTCGTCTGTGTTCCTCCTCCTCGCTGACTTACTTTCCCAAACCTCACCTGGCCTGGCCTTTCTGGGCTCAGCCGGTCACACTCGCGTGCCAGTTGCCACGCGCTAGAGCCAAGTCAGGGGGCAAGCGGGCTGGCCCAGGGACGATGCAGCACGTTGCCGCCTGGAGCTCTGAGCTCCGACAGCAGCGGGACGCACCGAGCATAGGGACTGTCTGACTTCTGCCCCGCGGCAGCATTGCCTGCACAGAACATTGATCATGGGCCCGTGTCAATTCGATGGCTGGCCCTTTAAGGCCACAGATCAGCTGGCAGTTAGATGGGGTGGGGCTCAGCTGGAGAGGAGATGGCTGGGAGAGCTCAGTTAGGGAGAAAGCAGGTGGAGGGAGTGGCTGGCCCTGTGGGGAAAGGGGAGCCTCAGAGGCAGGCCCTTGGAAAGGCCTAGCCAGCCCTGGCCCCAGGGAGAGGAGGGTAAGGATTTGGTCTGGAAGGAGGCAGTCAAGGGGGTGGCTCATAGGGAAGAATTTGGGAGGATCAGTGGCCCTTGAAGAGCAGAGAGGAAGTCCTGGCCTGGGGAGGTGTTGCTGTGTGAATGGAGTGGGGAACACCCTGCAAGGGATTGGGCCCAGGAAGGGAGGGTGGAGTTTGTCCTGTGCTTTGGCTTGGCCTTTGGGAGAGTCAAAGTGCAGAAGAGCCCAGGTGGGGAAGATCTCCCGTTGGGCCCCTTTTCATTTGTTGGACATTACTGGTTGGGGACACTGGGCACCATGGATGGGGGCCGAACTGGAGAGCGACCTGGCCGGAGATCAGCATCACCATTCCAGACCGCCGAGGCCCGAAGATGGAATTGGGTGGAGGCGCTTGCAATGCTGGGCCTTGCCAGGAGGGACGGTGAGTCTTTTTCCAACCCACTTTGTTCACGCCATGCCTTCCTCCATGTCAGCGTTCAGGCAGCGTATCCGTAGCTTCCTCCCATCCCTGTGCCTGGATGGGAAAGTACAGCCCCAGAGATAGGTGTGGGCAGCAGAACTCAAAATTCCCTCAAGGTTGCATCTAGGGTTCTGTTTGGCCTTCACCTTAGATAGCTCTACCTGCAATTCCTGCCCTTTCCATGGGGGGGGATCTCCGAGCACTTTGTATACACTAGTGCCTCCCACCACAGCCCCTCTCACATTGGTATTCTCACCATTGCGTAATGGGGGAAACTGAGGCACGGCGCGATGAAGGGGCTTGCTCAGTGTTCTAGTGATAGAATCCGGGTCTCCGATCTGTGGTTCCACCACTGCATCGTGCTCCTTCTATACTGCACTGGTGCCTCCACGCCCTGGAAGGGGACTGAGGGCCCCGGGCTCCTAAGTCAATGGGAGGGCAATGGAAGTGGAAAGCCCTCCGTGTCAGGCTCTAAGTCAGCATGACAGCTCTTGGCACTCGGGCTGCCTTTGCCGGGCTGGGCGATGAAGGGCATGAGCTCACCTGGCTTGTGATTGCAGCTGCTTTCCTCCCGCCAGGGCAGCAAGGGGCCCATCCCCAAGCCACTGCTTAGTTGTTGGCCTCTTAGCCCTGAGGATAGCCCTCACGCTGGCTGTTCCCCCTGGCAGGCTGCTCGACTGTTCCCGTCCCAAGCTTCCTCTGCCCATAGCAATGGTGTCCAGTCTCTGAGAGCAGGTGGGCAACTGGCATCAAACTGGGGGCGACTCGTCTTTGCTCCTCTCGCCCAGTGAGATGTCTGGCTGGCTCCTTTCTCTTGGCCTTGCCCGGAACTGATTTTGCTGACGCCTGAGTTACCGAAGATGGGATGGTCCGAGCGCCACCCGTTGTAAGATACTAAAACCGGTGTGAATCAGTGACGGTTAACAAGCAACCCTACAATAATAAACCGGGGTGTGCTCAGCCCTGCAGAGCAAAGCGATGTGCTGCACCCTACCGTACCAAACCGGTGTGTGTGTAACCCTACGATACTGCGCTCAGCCACCCCGCCGCTAACCAACCAGGGCGTGCAACTGAGTGCCTGTGAGCAACCCTACAATAACAAACAAGATGTGCGCATCACGTGACAGCAGAGAAAAAAGAAATTGGTAAGGAAATGCCCCGCATTAAGCTCCCACAGGGATGGATATTAATCAGGCAGGGGGCGAATATATGAAAAGGTACCTCGACTGTTCTAATGGGGAGCCTGTGGTTATTGTGTGACAAACAGCAGCCCCGCTCCTGGGAGGTCAAGGCTAAATACGGCGGCTTTCTCTTAGGGCGGCCGCTCAGGAAGATGACAAACGGCAGCTCTCAGGAAGGAGCTGGGAGTCCCTGCTTGTCTCTTTAGGCCGCTCCGATGCGGTGGGCCCAAGCAGTCCAGCTGTCCAGCAGGCAGGTCGTGAGAAAGGAGGCGCAGGCCAGTGTCCCGGTGCAGGAAACAGAGCGTTTAGAAGGCAGAGACTCTGGGCTGCTGGTACCACATCCTCCAAGATGAGCGCATGAGATAGCAGGCTGCAGGAAGCAGCTGTCAGGGAGTCCCAACAACGGACTCTGGGAAAATCGGCCACCAGCTGCTAACATTTGCTTATCGCTTTCACTCGGTGTGCTTCTCCCCCCCTCCCCCCCCCGGCCCCGCCCTCTGATCTTCTGCAAGGCCTGGCTAGAGAGAGGAAAGGTTTGCAGAGAGAACCTTATCCACGCACCCAGATATGATCCCGGCACGTCGGGAACGGCGGCTTTTCATTGGGTTCGCTTTCGGGCCTGACGATCCCAGCGAGTGCATTGAGGCCTTGGGATGCAGGCTCCTCAGAGGACGCTGTGAATCACTCCCCTGGCGCCAGCCATCCACACGTCTGTGCCCTTTCGCATCCTGCTCTCTTCTCGCCTTGGCCTTTTGGTTTTGGTTTTCAGGATGCCTAGGATTTGTTATAAAACCTTCACTTCCTTTTCAGCAGTGGTAACAACCCTCCTCCTCCAACTCCCCCCTGAATGTAGGAATGGTGCTAATGAAATAAGTGTCCTGTGGTGTGGCACCTGGGAGGCTCCAGCAGACCCCAGCTACTGTACACACAAACTCTGAGACAGCCTGCCCCAAAGAGCTTAGAATCTAAGGCAGACCAAGGGGGGGAGGGGAAACTGAGGCACGGAGAAGGGAACTGACTTGCCCAAGGTCACACAGTGCTAAGAGCAAAGCCCTCGCTCCTAGTCCAGTGCCCTACCCACTAGATCACACTGCCACATTCAGCACTCTTCATCCAGAGACCTCCAAGCCTTTTGGAGAGGAGAACAAGAACCAACAGTGCCAGGTCCTTCCCTCCTCCTGCCCCCTTTGGAGTAGGGACTAGCCTAAGGCAACAGGGCCCTGATCCTGGTGGGGGCCCTCTAGCTGTTAGAATATAATGTGTCCTTTGATTGTGAGCAGGGACCATCCTTCTTAGTGTCTGGCAAGCAGTGTGTACGTTGTAGGTACTTCCCTAAAGAAAGAAATAACAATAGATGGGGTAAACTGAGGCACAGAGCAAGTTAGCAGCACAGCCAATAACCCCGGGGGTCCTGACTCTGTCCGGTGCCCGGTCTGCCCCTCTAGCTGCTTAAGTCATGGAGGCACAATAACTGCTCCATAGAGCAGGTTGGAAAGAGGCCGATCGTACGCCCTGTATTTAGCTTCCTCTCTTTAATTCCTATTATTGTATATTACATCATAGGCTATATTGATAGAAGTTCTAGTAAAAGAGGGAGAGGTCCTGAGTCCCTGGAACTGAGGGGAAGGCAATGTGAACTGCAGGGACTCAAGACCCGTCAGGATCAGACCCTGAGTTACTGTGGGCCTAAACCACAAGAATTTATGAAAGTTAGCAGCAGGTCAGCGGAGCGTGGCCCCGACATTCTCTGCTATCTCTCACACGCTTGGTAATCCTCCCCCTGCTGGCTTTGCCATGGGCCAGGGACACCTGTGTGGCCTGACAGGCCGGCGCCAGCACTGAGACCTGTTGCTGTTCCGATCGCATTTGAAAAACCAAACAATTAACATACGCGGTGTGGATATTGCCTAAAGAAATGGGTGAGGCCCCCCCCCTGGTTCTGAGCATCCCTGATCTTTAGGAGAATTCAGAATCTGGATTCCTATTAAAAAAACAAAACAAAACCATGATCCCACCGGAACTGCACACCAACAGTAGGATTAGAACTCACCTCTTCCCATGCTCCTAAAGCAAAGACCCTGCCACTGGAGCTAAATCCCCACTGGCAGCTTTGAGTCTATGAAACACAGTTGAGTGGCTCTGAATCCATCCAGCAGAGGGCAGCATGCATACACATTCTCACCCTCACTGCAGAGGATAACGGGGGGGTGATTGGGTTGGTGCAGCCCCACATCCACTTCTTCTCTCCCCAATTAGATTTTCTCTGAGCTGCTGGTTTCCCCCCTTCTCCAACAGTAACTTTCATACCCGCCCCCTTTGTCTTTCTGTGGCATTTGCTGCGCAGCCATTTGTTGTTTGATAATAGGGGCCTGATTTCCAGTCTTGGACACAGCTGCCGGCCAGGTACGATTTCCCGTACCCTCCTCTCTATCAGCGTGCTCCAACCCTGTCCCTGATGGATCACTGCAAGGGGTGAGAGGCCAGGTTAGTACTTGGCCTTGTGCCACCAAGAGGGTCCGTCATGATGGAGCTGCTCAAAAAAGGGACAAATCTGTGCCCTAGAAAGGGGACTGAGACTTGTTTCAGCCAAGCCGCGGAACAGCCAGCAGAAGGTCACGACCAATAAAAAGCTGCTGCCCGGTGCCAAACCCCACCTACGCACCATGCCGAGGCGAGGTGCCACCCCCAGCAGATTGTGCAACTCTTTGCAATATGATTATCCCTTGCTTTTTGACGAAAGGGAAAATAGCATTTAAGTGGTCGTCATTAGCGTTCAGAGTGAACGGGGCTAAACTGGGGCGGTTCACACCACAGACCCAAGCAGACGTCGCCGCCTCTTGGCACTGGATTCACAGGGTGGAGGCTTTCTTTGCAACCATAACAGCTAGAGCCTTGGTGGTGGTGTTAATGAAAGCTGAGATGCTAGACACCTGAAGCAAAAAGTGGTGACTCGCCAAGCTCTTGCAAGTCAGCCCAATCCAACCCCTGGCCAGAGTATTTTTTCCTCCCTGTGCATATGGGGTCAAAGGTGAGAAATCACCTGACACTACAAGCCCTCTGTGCAGGGAATTTCCAGTAGGAGCATGGAGGGCAGCCCAGAACTGCAGATTAAATACCCAGCCATGAAGGGGATTATCCCACATTCTCTCTCTGTCTCTCATTCAACCATTCAGGCCTTGATCCTGCAAGGCCTTGCACAGTAGGGAGCTGGATCTGCTGGGCTCCCATGAATGGGGCCCATACCCAGGCACTAGTAAGGTCTCCCACCCGGAGTGGGAGGAGCTCGCCATCCTGCAGTCCTCCTTGTGCTGCTGAAACCTATCCCATTCCCCTCCTCTCGGGCTGCCTTTCTCAGGAGTCGGTTGGTGGCCCTCTGGTTAAAGCAGAACTGGGGTTCCCTGTGCTCCCCTTATTCCTCTGTAATAATACACTGCTTTGCACTGACACAGCCCCATTCACGCCCGAAGCACCAAGGTCCATCTGCCGGCTCATCCCTTGCTCAACCTCCAGCGCATCCTGGTGCAGCATTCCAACCCCAAATGCTCAAGATCATGAGTCCGGCTCGCCAAAAATCACGAGACTGGCTTTAAAATCATGAGATGATGTAAAAATAATAGATGTGGTGCTCTTTTTATTTGCCTTCTGCTTTTTGAGCCTTTAAGGCACACTGGGGTCACATGTTGGAGCTTTCTCCCCAGCCACGGGGGCTAGAAACTTCATTTTTCTTTAAGAACGAAGGCTGAAATCTGCCCATATTCACTTGACTCCAGGAGCTGGGGCTTTAAGGAAACCAATAATTATCACGAGACTCACGACAAAATCATGAGTGGGCGGCAACCCTGCCGTGGTGTAGCCCTTTCAAAGGAAGGCGCAGGCCTGGTCTCAGATACACCCCCCTCGCCCGCAGGCTTCGTTTGCAATGGAGAGGCTGCATCAGCCCCCAAATCTCCACGTGTAGCTCCCGCAGCGGCAGGTTCTCTGTGGCCGAGGGTTGCCCGGGTTGGAGCGGAGGTGAGGGGTGGGAGAGAGCAGAGGTTCCCGCGCTGGGCCCTGCGCCGTTCTATTTCAGGCCTCGCTAACGGATTTCCCTTCCGTGTGTCTGTGCCTCGGGTCGCCTTCCAAAGGCACCAATCTGTCCTGGGCTGGGGAACCTCCACGGGGACGCACGCATCACCTCTGCAAACCCGGGTGCCCTGGCTGCTCCCACAAGGATGCCCTACGCAGCAAGTGGAGTAGCCCGGCTTCTCTCCCCATGCACGGCTCTGGCAATATGGTTACGAACTGCATTCCTTCCTCTTTCCCACACACAGGCAATCAAAGGAGCCAACGCCACTCGTGATTTTCCCTGTGTGCCCCCCCCCACTCCCTACCCAATGACTGGAGACGCTATTTTTCACTCTGGTCTTTAATCTGTTGTTACAAAATAAAGCCTCTTTTGTTGGGGGGGCCGGGAGAGCAAAGCTGCTGTGAAAGGAGCCGAGGGTCCTGATTGCTAATTATGCATGGTGCATGTTGATGGCTTGATTGTGTGTCCTGCAGCTGCACAGACAGCAGAGAGCAAGGGAGGGAGGGCGAGAGGAGAGAGGCAGACAAGCTGACGCCAGGCCTTCAACTCTCCCACCCATTTGCAAGTGCTTCTGGTATTGTTTTCAATGGCCTGGCCCCAGCACCTGGGTTCAGCTTGCAAGCACAGCAGGGACCATGTCGGAATCTGGGGGGGGGGACAGCATTTCTGTGCAGAGCAGGAGGGGAGGGGGGAAAGAGTTGGGAGGGGGGGGGAGGAAAAAGCCCTGTTGGATTAGAGTTGTTAACCCCTTGCTTTGGAAACAGCGAGAGGATCTTGTGGTGGAGAAGGCGATGCAGAACCCCCCCCACCCCGCACCTAGGCACCCAAACAGCATGGGCCAGCGTGATCTCACAGTAGCAGCAGGGAGCCTTGGTTGCGATCTGGACCCCCGCCGCGCTAGGCGCTGTACGTACATGCAGTGAGGGACTGTCCTTGCCCTAAAGTGCTGACAGTCTAGATAGGCAAAGGGTGGCAAACAGGAAGGATTGTTGTTCCCACTTGTAAAAAGAGGATCTGAGGCCTAGGGAAGGGAAGGGACTTTGCCCAAGGTCACGCAGCAGAGCTGGGAACAGAAGCCAAACCTCTTGATTCTTCGCTTTAAGGGCTAGCCGCCGGGCTGTGGTGTTTTTATACTGAACTCACCCACCCTTGGAGAGTGTGGGCCTCTGTCCCCGCACGCTGGCTAGTAACTGGTTCGCACAAAAAGATAAGAGTCTACTACAGCTATCCGCTCGAGGAGCTGCTCCTCGAGCTCCTTAGTTCAAACAGTCTAGATTCTTGCTTTCAGCAGTGTGGGTCTGTTTCAAACCCCAATGCCAGCCCTCACAGAGTTGGTTATGTGTGCACATGAATGTGAATGCAGAGGGGATGGGGGCACAAAGATATACACAAACATCCCTCCACAAATGCACACGCGCCAAAGACACGTCTGCACACACAGCAGGGCGTGTAGACTGAGAGCTACTTAAGAACATGTGTGACCTGCACAGAGTCTCATGCACAAATACACATACATCCATCGACAGGTTTCAGAGTAGCAGCCGTGTTAGTCTGTATCCGCAAAAAGAACAGGAGTACTTGTGGCACCTTAGAGATTAACAAATTTATTAGAGCATAAACTTTCGTGGACTACAGCCCACTTCTTCGGATGCATACTGCAGTCCACGAAAGCTTACGCTCGAATAAATTTGTTAGTCTCTAAGGTGCCACAAGTACTCCTGTTCTTTTTGCACATACATCCATGCAGCCCTGTTCATAGGCACGCCCAGGCGAATGCGTGTGGTCAAGACCACAGCTGCACACGGAGAAAACATGAAACAAGTGCTGCTTGCATAGAGCGGTGCACTTGCGTGAACATATACGCAAACACACACACACACACAGATGCCAACATGTCCCCACACGAATGCATTTACAGGCACAGGGCTGCACACAACTGCTCGCTGACAGTGAGACAGTCAGCTAGTGAGAAGGATGGTTAGGGGACTAGCCCAAAACCAGCCCAACATGCTACACTTCCCGTGTGACCATGGGCAAGTCGCTTAGCCTCTCTGTCCCTCTGCTTCCCATTTGTACAATGAGGATAACAGCCCGGCCCTACTCACAGGGGTGACAATAAACATGCTGAAGACGGTGATGTGCTCAGATACTAAGGATCTGTTATTTGTATAGATCTATCCCAGAGCGTGTATATGCATTTTTATAGACAGTCCACCTTCTGATGTGATCTATTCTCCTTTTCCCCTACTCTTGAAGCTTGAATCCCGCCCAGATAGAGAGGCAGAGGGGGAGGGAGCAAAAAGGAGGTCATTTTGAGTTGTCACGAGCGAGAGTCGTCCTAAGAAATATAGCTGTCAAGAAACAGAAAGTAAGGAAGTGTTTGTTTACTTCTCAGCCAGCTTGTATGGCAGGGGTGGGCAAACTTTTTGGCCTGAGGGCCACAGCGGGTTTCGGAAAATGTATGGAGGGCCGGTTAGGGGAGGCTGTGCCTCCCCAAACAGTCAGGCGTGGCCCGGCCCCCGCCTTCTATCCAACCCCCCCCCCCCCTGCTTCTTGCCCCCTGACAGCCTCCCCCCCGGACTCCTGTCCCATCCAACCGCCCCTGGAATCTCCATCCCTGACTGCCCCCTGCCGCCCATCCAACCCCTCCTCTCCTTCCTGACTGCCCCCTGGGGACTCCTGCCCCCATTTAACCCCCCTGTTCCCTGCCCTGTGATCGCCCCGCCCCTATCCACACCCCTGCTCCCGACCACTCCCCCGCCCTCTATCCAACCCCCCCCCGCTCCCTGCCCCCTTACCGCGCTGCCTGGAGCACCGGTGGCTGGCAGTGCTACAGCTGTGCTGCCCAGAGCACTGGGACAGGAGCTCGCAGCCCCGCCGCCCAGAGCATTGCGTTGGCAGCACAGTGAGCTGAAGCTGCGAGGGAAGGGCCGGAGGCTAGCCTTCCCGGCCAGGAGTTCAGGGGCAGGAGGGTCCCGTGGGCCGGATGTGGCCCGCGGGCCGTACTTTGCCCACCTCTGTTGTGTAGTGTCTATAAGTGTCATGGTAGTCAGCGAATGGACACATGGAATCGCTGACAGCTCGTTATGACGTGGGAAGTGGATTTGAGAAAAGTGCATATGGTACCAGTCTTCCGAAGAGGGAAGAAGAGTGCTCCTGGCAATTATCATCTGTAAATGGAGCTTCTGTCCTTAGGAAAACAATGGAACAAACATTAGGACAAGTAAAAGAACACTATGCATCTAGGCCAAGATTTGCAAAGGGGGCTAATGCTTTTGGGAGTCTCATCTACTTTTGGGGGGAGGGGGCAACTTGAGATGTGCTGAAAAATGAGGCCCCCTTTAAAGGCGTCTCATGTTGGGCACCTAAAAATTGAGGATTCCCAAATCACGAATCTCTTGGCTCTCCTGAATAGTTGAACCACCAGCCCAACTTCGTAATGATACTACTACTTGGCTCTTACAAAGTGTGTGTGTGGTTTTTTTTTTTTTTTTTTAAATCAGTAGATCTCAAAGTGCTTTAGAAAGGAGGGCCAAAGCGTGCTTATATCTCTATCATAAGCCTGTCGCTCTTATGGCTGTGAAGAAAGCCTTGAAAATGTGAAGCTTGTGTTATCCACGCAGCTATTTCTGCCTGTGTTTGCAGAGAGCCTGAAACAGTAGCTCTATGGTGTGAATTGCCCCCTTCATTTCCCTGGGTGCTAAGTCAGCTGCCTTTACCGATACTTTAAATGTCCACATTGTTAATTACTTTAAGTATGTAAGCAAAAAGAGGGAGTTTTGTATGACCAAGACCTATGCATTGTTCTGTGAGTAACCACTCCTATTAGGGGGACCTTTAACACCAGGTAGGAGGGCTGAAAGGGGGTGTAATTGCTTTCATTTTCCTGAAGTGACTCTTGGATTTCCAAAGCCTGGGAAACGCGGCCTTACTGAAAGCAACAGATGATGCCAAATTGCGAGAAGTTACAAACGCAAGTGCTTGACAGGGCCCTGGAGAGATGAGAAATGCAGGTGCAGTGTAACAAAATGGGATTCAGCTCTTCATTTTATTAGGGATTATGTCTATTGCGGTAGCATCTAGGTCCCTTAATTAGGGATCACTGCTCGGTGCTGTACACCCAGATTATTGCTATTCTTTTATTTCTATTTCACAGCACCGAGGAGCTCCAGTCATGGACTAGGACCCAAATGTGGAAGGTGCTGTACGTTAATATTGCTAGGTGTATTCTAGGAGCCCCAGTCACAGACCAGGGTCCAAGTATGCTAAGCATTGTGTATCATTATTGGTATTTATTAGGTGTATTACGGTAGCACCCATAGGCGCCGACTCCGTGGGTGCTCCAGGACTGGAGCATCCACGGGGAAAAATTGGTGGGTGCTCTGCACCCACCGGCAGCTCCCTGCCCTGCCCCCCTGCCCCAGCTCACCTCCGCCTCCACCTCCGTGAGCGCGACGCCACGTCCTGCATCTCCCCCCTCCCTCCCAGCACTTGCGCCGCGAAACAGCTGATTCGCGCAGCAAGCGCTGGGAGGGAGGGGGAAGGAGGAGGAACGCAGTGCGCTCAGGGAAGAGGCGGGGCCGGGGCGGGGATTTGGGGTGGGGTCCAATAGAGGCAGGGAGAGGGCGGAGTCAGGGTGGGGCTGGGGGGCGCAAGCACTCACCGGCGCCAGCAAAAGTTGGCGCCTGTGGTAGCACCTAGGAGCCCCAGTTACGGACCAGGGTCCCACTGTGCTAGGTGCGGTACAAACACAGAACAAAAAGACTGTTCCTGCCCCCGGAGAGTTTACACATTAAGATTAGATAAAATGTGACAGGCGAAGAAACAGACAAAGGGGATGGAAAGACATTAGCTAGCGCAACTCACGGTTTTATCATGAGTCTCGTGCTGTTCGGTGTTTTTCTTAAAGCCCCAGCTTCTGGGGTCATGTGAGACTCTTCCCTTCCAGTTCAAAGAAAAGTCAGATTTTAGCCCTTATAACTGTGGGGAGAAGCCTGAGAACGTGATCCCCTAAAGTCTGAAATACCAGAAAGTAAATTTAAAAAACCCCAATTTTATTATTGTTTTTGAAAAAAAATCTCATGATGTTTAAGCCAATCTCATGATTGTCTGAGGCCTGATTCATGGTTTGTGAACCCTTGAGCTGACCTTGCTGCCTAGGGGTGACTGCAGGCAGCAATTGAAAACAGGAGTTTGCAAGGCGATTGTGGCCCGGGGGGCTGCAAAGACATAACAGAACTGAGCAGGTCTGCCCTGTTTTTGCTGGAGGACTGGACAACTGGAGTGGGAGCTTTCCCAGCCCTCTGCTGAAGGGGTGTGTGTGTGGAATCTTTCCCATAGAGTGCCTTTCTCCCTAGTGTTTACCAGGTGTTTGTCAGGCAGGTGTTCAAACAAAAACATCTTTTGAAACAGTGGGACTAAAACTCCACCCCCCATTGTCCAGCCTCTATCCTGTTTGCAGTAGCGCATTCCCATTCATTCTCCAGCCCATCGGCAAGAAGAGAAGAGTCCAGATTTGCCTCTCTAGTGCAAACCTGCAGGACTTTCTTTGAACCCTTAGGACCTCTCTAAAGAAGCAAAACTGGGCACAGACCCTTCCCCCCCCCCCCCCACTTTGTGCTTTGCAAATCACCTTTTGCTAACTGGTGGTAGCACAGGGACAGATTTTGGCCAATCCCAATAGTCCTTCCCTTGTATACCACCACCCCTGGACTGCTCCAGAATGGGTATGGAATGGGCAGGGCTGTTGCTCCAGCAAGGTGCTGCCTCTGGCACTCTCCCCAGGAGATGGCCCCTCTTCCAAGGGGAGGAGTTATGTACACCTGTCTGATCTGGCCCATAGACGTTGGAGGTGGAAAAAGGCCTGGGCTGTACGCCATCCCATGGGGAGCATGCTTGTCTTTGCTTGCATAGGCAGGAGCTGGCTCTGTGAGGTGGGACATGATCCTGCCACGTGAAAGGCACCAAACTGCCTCACGCTGTGTGTCGCTACTTGACCCTTCAGCATTTCCGCAGCGTCTAAGCTGGGAGTAAGTTGCACGTGAGCTGGCAGCGTAAGAAAAGGCGACTGGATTTCATTAAAGGAGGGGAAAACCTCGAACACAGGGAGCCTGTGTGGTCTAGTGAACCGGGGCCTACTGGGAGTTAGGAGATCTGCATTCTAGTCCCAGATCTGAAAGTGACCTTGGGCAAGTCACTGTGCCTCAGTTTCCCCTTCCACCCTCTCGAGGTTCTATAGACTGGATGCTCTTTGGAGCAGAGACTGTCTCACTATGTGACAGCACCTGGTGCCATGGGACTGAAATATTGGCTGGAACTGTTAGATGCTCCTGTAACACACCCGTAACGGGGAGCTTTGCCCCTGAACCACTAGGAGCAGACCTGGCTCCAGAATGAAGTGCACAGTCGTCTGTTTTTCTCTAGCTATGTTTTTCTCCTGTTATGTCCTCCTGGTTTTACTGTCCCTCGCACTGGATCCCAAGTGCCGCCCCTCTTCCACTGCTTCCCTGGGATTCTCCCCGAGGATTTTACTGCGGGCGACGATACATAGAATTCAACGGAGACCGGGCTGGGTTTTCCTGGCTGCAGACAGAGAGTCTGGTCTGGTCTGGCAGAGCAAGTGCCAGTTCACTTGCTGGGGACAAGGTCCCCGGCTTTATCGGCCCCGTGAGAAAGGTGGTCTCTTGAATTATTCAGGCCCTTGTCCCTGCTGCTCGCGGATTTCTGGCCTCCGGGGGAAAACATGGTGTCTCGGACGGCGCATAACAGACATCCAGGTTAAAAATCAGCAGTCCTCTGACGCTAGACTAGGCAAAGGTCTGGAGAAGACCTTGGGGAGTGATCCTGCGCAGGTCCCAGGTTTGGGCAGCATGAGAATGCACAGGGCTTTTCCCCCCCACTATCTCCTAGGAACCTCCAATGATAAAATAACAACCCATAGTCAAAAGGCTGGGGCCAGCTGACTGATCAGATCCTGCCTGTCACTTGTTTCTGGGACCAAGACTGTTGTTGTTTGTACTGCAGTAGCACCTAGTAGCTGCCGCCCTGGGCCAGGGCCCCATGGCGCTAGGTGCTGCACAAGCAGAGAACAAGGAGATGGTCCTTGCCCCATAGAACCTACAAGCTAAGCTGGTAGTGGGAAGGAACCTTGAGAGCCCCACCTAGTGCAGATCCACAAAGGTATAGAATTGTAGCACTGAAAGGGACCTCGAGAGGTCATCTAATCCAGCCCCCTGCATTCAAGGCAGGACTAAGTATTATCTAGACCATCCCTGACAGGTGTTTGTCTAACCTGCTCTTCAAAGTCTCCAATGATGGAGATTCCACAATTTTCCTAGGCAAATTATTCCAGTGCTTCACCACTCTGACAGTTAGGAAGTTTTTCCTAATGTCCAACCTAAACCTCCCTTGCTGCAATTTAAGTCCATTGCTTCTTGTCCTATCCTCGGAGGTTAACGAGAACAATTCTTCTCCCTCTTCCTTGTAACAACCTTTTATGTACTTGAAAACTGTGATTGTGTCCCCTCTCAATCTTCTCTTCTCCAGACTAAACAAACCTAATTTCTTCAATCTTCCCTCATAGGTCATGTTTTCTAGACCTTTAATCGTTGTTGTTGCTCTTCTCTGGACTTTCTCCAATTTGTCCACCTCTTTCCTGACATGTGACGCCCAGAACTGGACACAATACTCCAGTTGAGGGCTCATCAGCACAGAGTAGAGCGGAAGAATGACTTCTCGTGTCGTGCTTACCACACTCCTGCTGATGCATCCCCGAATGATGTTTGCTTTTCTTGCAACCATGTGACACTGATGGCCCAGGCCTCCTGAGTCTCAGTCCAGTATCCTTTCCACTAGGCCAGGCTGCCTCTTTTCTAAAGGGAGCCTCAAGCCAGGGCCAGACTCCCATTCTGCTAGGGCTGTACAGAGAAGGGAGACAGGTCCAGATCATCCACAATCATTTGTAAAGAGGATGAAGGGAGGGGACTGGCTTCATTTGGAGACAGGGTGGCCACATGGGATGGCCATTGTACAGCATCCCTGAGCCAGGTCCTGCTGTCGTTTACACAGTGTGGAGTTACTCCAGATTTACAGCCCAGCAGCTGAGAGAAGAATCCATTCCTCTGTGTCCTGTATCCGCAAGACTGGTCAGCCCTCCCCAAATGGAGCCTGGTCTGGGTGGACTTGGAGATGCCCCGTGCAAATCATTAGCCGGCAGCGAGCTAAGAATACTCACTCCCCAAGCGCTGTTCTTGGCTTACTCCTTCACTCGTAAACAACCACATTCTCCAAACAAAGGCGGCAAGATGCAACCCTATCTAAAACGGAGCTAACTGAAATCAATGGAAGTTAGGAGCCTGCATACCTACATCAGGTCCTGAGTGTACACACTCACACACTCTCTCTCTCTCTCTCATATCCTGGGTAAATCAGGAGTCACTCCATTTTAGCCAGTGGACCTGATTCTGCTCTCACTCACCCCGGTGTAAATAAGAAGAGAAGCGGGCCCCGTGCCCCTGGATTGTCCGCACCTCCAGTTCTGCTCAGGGCGCAGCATTCCTGTAGGTTGGGGTGCTTGGGGAGGTCTCTGCTGGGGGTTAATCCTCTCTCCAAACAATCTGTTTGCTGGGGACCACCTTTGCATTGCCCCAGGCTGGTCTGGCTTTCCCAGTGATGGGGAGACAGAGCCTGGGGGCAAGAGGGGGGTTGATGTGGCTGTTTGTGGTAGATGGGGACAGGTGAGCCCAGATGCAGAGGGGGCTCTTCTATGTCCTTTGTAAAGTTAAGAGACCGCAGCTGTCCGTTTGTTCACAGCGGCAACTGAAGCTGCCTCCGCTCCCCCAAATGGACCACCCCTAAGGGAGAGGAGGTAGATCTGGATGGATGCCCATTCAGTCCTCTGGCCAGCTACAGCCAGGGGTGGTGGCTGCTTGTGTGGCACACAGCCTGATCTGCTGGGAACTAGATCTCCTTCCCCCCCATTCCACACATGCCACCTAAGCCCAGTTTCCATCACTGCTAACCTGAGCCAGATTCAGAGCGGTGACCTCCAGGTGAAAGGCTGACCCTGTTACCAGTCACCTGAGCCATCCAGGGACCGGCAAATGCTGCCTGGTGCCACAGAGTGTTTACTCTGTAGCAGGTTGCAGGGAGGACACCGGCACTAAGAGGCATAAGCTCTTTATCCAAACCCGGTTATCTTTTATCTCATCTGTTTGTTGGCTTCTTGCAAGGTCCACATGTTGTCTGATGACAAAGAAGCTGAGTGGCGGCAAAGCATGGGGGCTGATGGCAGAGGTGATGACAGCAAAGCAGGAAGGGTTTAAACGAGGATCATAAATCACCAAGAGGGACAGACAGGGCCTGATTCACCTCTCACTCACAGGGACTCCACTGAGGCAAGGAGGGATACGCCAGTGCAGCAAATCGGGCCCAACGTTTCCCGATCGTTCGAAAAAGGAACTGGGGGGTGGGGGGCGACGCTTGCCAAACCAAGCCAAGGGCAGGCTGCCATCAGGCAAGGGCAACCTTTTGCTGTTTCATTCCAATGTATCTCTAGGGAGGAAGCAGGAAGTGAAAGAAGCGTTATGTGGCTTCTTTGGTGTCTGCGTCTCCTGTTAGAGGCAATGTGGTTGAATGGCTAGAACGCCACTCTGGCTCTCCGGAAACCTGGGGTCTGCTCCCAACTGGTCCGCTGGCCTGCAGGGTGACCTTGGACGAACCCCTTTGGCTGTCTTGTCTATTTAGATTGTAAGCTCTTTGGGGTAGGGACTGGCTCGCACCACCTGTCTGGACAGCACCATCCTAGCACAATGGGGCCACAATCTTGGTTGGACTCTCTAGGTGAGGTTGGGGTTTGTCATCTGAAGGACATAGGTGGTCACAATACTCTGCTTGCCTATAGCATTTTCCATGCACACTAATATTAGAACATAGGAACGGCCTTACTGGGTCAGACCAAAGGTCCATCTAGCCCAGTATCCTGTCTTCTGACAGTGGCCAGTGCCAGGTGCCCCAGAAGGAATGAACAAAACAGGGAATCATCAAGTGATCCATCCCCTGTTGCCCATTCCCAGCTTCTGGCAAACAGAGGCTAGGGACACCGTCCCTGCTCATCCTGGCTAATAGCCATTGATGGACCTATCCTCTATGAACTTCTCTAGTTCCTTTTTGAACCCTGTTATAGCTTTAGCCTTCACAATATCCTCTGGCAAGGAGTTCCACAGGTTGACTGTGAATGTTTGTGAATGAAGACTCTCAGCATCCCTGGGAATTAGGCCAGTGTTGTTATCCCTGGGGGGAAACTGAGGCATGTGAATGTGTAGTGACACAGCCAGGGTCGTGCAGCCAGTCAGTGGTAGGAACCGAACTATTCATAACTTGGCATCCTGTGCTTTAACCACTAGGCAAAGCTGCTTTGGGGAAGACAAACAGGTTTAGAAACATAAGAAGCTGCCTCCTCCTTGCAATCTCTGGCTCATCTCTTGAACAGAACCTGAACCAAACCTTGGTGTAGGCTCTGAAATGTATATCGGACTTTCCTTTCCCGCCCTCACAAATATCTCCCATTGATGTGACTGTCTCTGTACCCTGGGCTACTAGCCACAGGAGTGGACCTAGGAACATAAGACTTCCCAGTGGATCAATAGCCCGTCCAAATCACTATCCTGTCACTGACCATGGCTGGTACCGGATGCTTTAGAGGAAGGTGAGAAATCCACATAGACAGTTTTGCAATCTTCATCCCATAGGGGTAATTCGTTCATAATGCCAGTTAGTGGTTGGCTTATGCCCTAACATCTGACCGTTTATATCCCTTATAGATATTTATCCCAGTGTGGGTGATGCTCTTCTTGCAATAGAAATGCCGAATGATTTTAGGAATCCTCCCCAGCTTTTTCCTTGGCGATATAATGGAGTCTCAGTAAGTCCCACAGGTTAGTCAGACGTTGTATTTGAAAAGCTTCATTTCCTTTAGTTAATTGTGAAATATTTTACAAACCTCCCGATGAAGGCTGCTCCCATCAGATTTCTAGCCCAATGTGGTAGCTTTTAAATGGTTCATATCGTTAACTTTAAACATCCAGACTGACGGGTGCTAATCCAGACTCAAAACCCTTTGATGTTCACCCGCCACTTGTTTCTGGGAGTGGAACCATCACTATTGTTATTATTTGTGCTGCAGCAGAGCCTCGGAGCCCCCGTCACGGACCAGGGCCCCAGTGCGCTAGGTGCTGTACAAACACAGACCAAAAAGATGGTCCCTGCCCCAAACAGCTTCCAATCTAACCTGGTAGCTGCCTATGCTATCCTAGCAATGCAGGGCTGGAAGGGACCTTGAGAGGTCATCTAGTCCAGCTTCCTCCATCTTTAATAAAGTCCGCTGTGACTTTGCTCCATCTCCTCCCATGATTTAATCATTTAAAACAATGGGTAAAGAAGATGAAAGAAGATGTCTGGCTTACTCTGGAAACACTACTGAGCTATAGCTATGAAGCTGTCTAATGCTGCGCTGGCTTCATGGTACAGCGTCCCTGAGCCAGGTCCTCCTGTCGGTTACACAGTGTGGCGTTACTCCAGTTTTACACCCCGGCAGCTGAGAGAAGAATCCATTCCTTTGTGCCCTGTATCCACAAGACTGGTTATCGCAGCAGCAATCGCAGCACATGGCGCCTGGTCTGGGTGAACTTGGAGATACCCCGTAGAAATCATTAGCCAGCGAGCGAATCACTCCCCAAGCGCTGCTCCAGGCTTACTCCTTCAATCTGGTTCTCCAAACAAAGGCCGCAAGAAGCAACAGGGTCTAAACATGAACTAAGTTCCCCTTGGCAAAAAAAGCAAAAGAGATGCTTCTCTTCAGGCTTGATCCAACAATGGAAAAGTTCCCATGAACTGATTTGCCAGTAAGATGAACACGGAGGGGGGGGGAAGCACCCATGCAGCACCGGCCTGCTGGAGTTGGTCATATTTTTGGAGCAACTGGTTGAGAAGCCTGGAATTTAAGATGCTCCTTCAGTTGGGTTGAACGATTCTAAAGAATCTGAGAACAATTTTGGTTAAAAAACACAGTAGTTTAAGATAGTCGACAGGCCTAACGGAGACTTTTTAATTGCTAGTTTCATCATGTCGCCCTATAGTTAGAGGAAGGAGCAGGCTGTCATGCCAGATATCCTAAATGATGTCAAACAACTTCTTTCCAGGGGTAGCATTGTCTGGTAACAGCACAGGGCTGGGTGTCAGACCACCTGGGCTCCTAATTTGCTCTCTGACCATGGGCATTTAGGCCCTGATTTAGCAATCCATTGCTATTCAGCACAACATGTGCTTCAAGCCTATTGATTTCCACGGGCCATGTGCTTACGTGCTATGCTGAATAGGGATGGGCTTAAGCGTGTGCATAAATGCTTTGCTGAATCGGGACCTTAACGTTTGGGCATAATTACCAAATGTTGCTTGTGGAGCTAGCCTAGCTCCATATGTTATTCCTCCTCTTCCCCCCCACCCCCCAACATACTGCATGCCAGTTGTTTTGCCTAGGGTCAGATGGGAAGAGGGTCCCATTTGAGAAGAGAATTCCACAACATATTTAAGAAACCACTGCTTGTTTCTTAACCAGCTGCTCTAATTGGTCCTCTGGCTTTAAAATGATCCATTGATTTGAATAGATTTGTCCCAGATCCACAAGCGCAGACAATTAGAAACAAAAAGTAAATTGGACGTAAGCACAAACTTAAAGTTAAGCATGTGCTTAAATGCCTTCCTGAATCAGGGCTCAAGTGAGCTTGCTTGGCCAGCTGTTTTTTTCCCCCCTAGCTCTTGTTTTGATTGTGAATAAGGGGACAGAAGTGAAGGTCCCAAAAGATTTGGGACAAGATTTGAGCCAGCCCTTGTCCAGAAAGTGAATCCAGATGACCACTGTGGAAGAACTGTCTTCTTTGTAATTTTCTTGGGCATATATCTCTGTTCCTCCTCCTCTCTTCTGTTCTAAATCACTTTCATGGATGCAGCGCTGCCAGGAATCCTGAAGATGCCGGAGCCCTGAGAAAATCCCCCAAAGCCTGAGTCCCTCTCCAACAGCTTGAGGTTAGGTTGGTATGATAAACTAAATGCAACTCCCATCCCAGTCTTCCAATCATCAGTCCTATCCTCACTTCCATTCTCCCACCCCAAAATATCATATTCTGGTAGCCAGAAGTCTTACTCTATTTCATATCCTGCCACCTCTGTTTTTTTGTTCTGTTTTTAAAGGTTTGAGCTTAACAGAACTTCTCATGGGCACATTTGGCAGCAATTTATTTGAGAAATTCCTAGAGAGAAGCAAGCCACAGAAAAATCCCCCGAGTTGCAGAACTGATGCAAATTACAATATATGTAGCAACAAATAACCAGTAAAAGGGACTTCAGGGAAAGGTTGAGGACGGGGTACATGGCCTTGCGGAGAAGTTAGTGAACATTTAGAGGTGGAGAAGAGAGAGTTTGGGAGGGGATGATGGCTATTCCCTGACTTTCCCCCTTTACAAATGACTCCAGGTGAATCAAAATGTCTAGGAGGCAAACACCAGTCCATATTGTGCGCTTTATGGGACTTGTTCTGAAAAGTTTGCTCTCAGGGCACAGCACTGTACTGAAACAACCAATTTTTGTTAATAAAACACACACAGTGTGGGCCATTCTCGACATGAAATCACAGCACTCCAGAGCTTTCGGGAGGGGGGGGAGCAGGGGAGAATACTGCTCTGAGCCAAAAAAACTGACTTCATGACTCCCCAACTGGCCTAAACTGTAAGTGATAATAATATTCTGATTCTTGGCTTTCAATGGGAATCAGTTCCCAGAAAAGGCCAGAAATGATCCAGCCCCACCAAATTGTAGTTTAAAAAAAAAAAGAGGAGGGGGGGAAGCAACAGCCTCGTGCAGAAATGTTTGCACGTTCCCAGAATCGAAGCTAATTTTGCTACTCAAGGTTCTATTCCCCCAGCGAGGCCACGCCCCTTCGAACGTTAAAGCGCCTCCCCGGCCTCTCATTGGCTGGCCTGCGAGGTTCCAGTTCGGTGGCTATGGCGGCGGAAAGGTTGCCTTGGCCACGCATCCCTGTGTGAATGCATGACGTTCGCAAGGCTGGCGCCAGGCTGTCTGGAGCGGAGAGTTAGATCAACACAGCTGGAGGGAGAGGGCCACAGCTGGGCAAAGGGAGCAGATTCCTCAACAAAAAATAGGATTGTGAGAAAAGTTCTTAAACAAAAACAGTTCAAACAAAAGCCTTAATGACATCCTTTCATAAAAATAAAAAATGCGAGGGGGGGTGGGGGGGGGGGGGGGGGTAGGGACCAAGAGTGGGAACAGAAAGTTCAGGGATGCTCCGGGGCTGCCTGTCCAAACAGCCAAACATGTTGCACACAGAGAATCTTTACCACACCAAAAAAAAAAAAAAAAAAAAGTTATTTGAAAAATCAGCCTTGGGGATATTCCAATGCAATCGCTCAGTTTCTGGAAGGAGAAAAAAATAGGGTTAAAGATGGAATGTTTGGAGGGGGGTTAATGAGAAAAAAAACACAGGGCTGGGGGGGCAGGGCTGGGAAACATATTTTGGGAGGCGCTAGGACGGATGGTGACTTGCAGGAGTGCTAAAAAAAATTCAAAACTTACCATTAAAAAAAAGATTGGGGGGAACAGGACAGCCTTTGGATAGTCCAGGCCAATAACCCAGATTCTGAAAAATAGGTTAAAGATGATTATTTTTCTTTAAAAACAAACAAAAACCTACTGCCCCATCAAGTTCAGGTTTATTCTCCAGCTGCCACTATTTGAATGAAGATTTACCAACAAATTTGGAGTGAGGGTTGAAAGTATCTCATTTCAATGTATTTCCTCAGGGAGAGAGGATTTTTTTTAAAGGCCTTAAAATTAATCCAAAATTAGGGAGTCTCCTTACTCTCAAAGGAGTGAGAATTGGCGGGGTCAGAGGAATATAGAAGAGTGAGGGAGGAGGAGAAAATAGTGGGGTTACCAAAAACTATCTACTTTAAAAAATAACTATTTTTTTATAAAGATTTAGTAATGTGCAATCTAAGGTTTGAAGGAATGAATAATTTAAATAGCTTTTCCTTTACACTAAGCAACCCCCCCCCCAAATAAATATATATTTAAAAAAAACCATTGTGACATGCAGACTGCTTAAAAACATGGAAATTGACCATGGTTAGAGTTGTATACCCAAGGGGGTTGGGGAAGTGATTTTTTCCAAGCCTGGCTAAATGTGAAAGCAGAAGAGAGAAAAGCAAAAAAAAAAAAAAAAAAACCCCAAAAACACTATGTTTTGTTTTTTTGGAAAAACACACACACAACCTAGGTTTTAGGCAGATCTGGAGTAAATTGTACTTGTGGGCAGGCATAATTTACTCCAGGTGCCCTGGCCTCCCCCAGAGCCCCTGAAATAAGACAGTTTAAGAAGTAGTATTAACAGAAATAGCAAGCGAGGGATTTGGGGAACCAGTAATGGGCTAGGGGGGAAATTAAATGGCCTACACCATTGTCATGGGCCATAAAGTATTCTTTCCATCGCAGTTGCCCACTCACAAATAATCAAAACGCATTCCAAAATAAAGAGTTGGCCCTTAGAAAAATCTCCAGACTTGGGATCAATAATTTATATCACACAGCCCATTTGAGATTGATTTTTAAAATCAAGTTAAAATGTAAAGAGAACTTTTTATACCCTCTCCTCAGCCCCTTCGCCCCCCTTCCACCAAAACTCTCTGATTTGACTCTCTCATTGACTTCAGTGGAGTTAGTCTGGATTTACACTCACATGTGAGTGGGAATAAGGCCCCAAGCGAATTGGGTCTTGTTTACACCCCAAAAGTGGGACCCATCCATAAAGTTTGTCCTTTTAGTTAAACCGATATAACCATGTCAATTGAGTGTTTTACCCTGTTCCTGTTGTTTCCAATAAAATAAACCCATACTTATATATATTCCTAACCCCCCCCCCAATGTTTCTGCAGTCAGAGTTGCTGACCCAAATCTGTTTTCTCCACGGTAACCTCAGCTTTACCGCAATTACTTTTTTTTTTTTTTCTGGTCACAAGATAATTCCTGACGGCAGAAAGTCTGGAGGTCATATGAGCAGCAAATTGAGGAACAAGGCGCCACTAATTTCTTACAAGATCCCCCTTAAAAAAAAAAAAAAACACGAAAAAAATTCTCTGCTGTGAGGGGATTTATGGCTTTTGTGGGTTCTGAAGTTTTAGGGGCTGCAGCCTGGGAATGGGCTTTGCAAACATGCCCTTTGAAAGCGGGGTTTGTCTTTTCCAGCCAAAGTTTTTTTTTTTTTTTTGCTATAAAGGGGACAGGATTAAAAACGATGCAAGGGAGAAGAACTAGACTTTGAATTTTAAATCGTTTTACTTGAGTAAAAAAAAAAAGGGGGGGGGGGAAGCTAGGCCCGCCCCGTTTGTAATCAGAGCTTCCTCATTCCTTTCATGTCCTCTGCTCTTTGGTGTCAGCCCAAGCCAATGGAAACCTGCTTTGCCATTTAACCCGCTTGTAAATGCTCAATGCAACATTTCCACCGACTGTCACCCGAGAGGGAGAAGGGGGAGGGGGCGGGGACAGCGGCGCGGCTCGTTTGCATAGAAAGGGGCGGCGCCGGAGCGCCTGGCGTATAAAAGGCCAGAGGGGGGCGAGGCGCCGGCAGCCCGTTGCAAGGAGGAGTAGGGGTTTGCACGCCGGGGATTGCACCGCCAGAGAGACGTGCAAAGCGGCCAGCCGGGGGCGGGGGGGGATCTGCTAGCTGGAGACACCCACCCAGCGCTGCTAGCCCGGACCGGACCATGAAAGCCATCAGCCCGGTGCGGTCCGTCAGGAGCTGCTACGAAGCCGTGTGCTGCCTGTCGGACCAGAGCCTGGCCATCGCCCGGGGCAGCCCCGGCAAGAGCCCGGCGCTGGAGGAGCCCATGAGCCTGCTCTACGACATGAACGATTGCTACTCCAAGCTGCGCGAGCTGGTGCCGGGCATCCCGCAGGGCACCAAGTTGAGCCAAGTGGAGATCCTCCAGCACGTCATCGACTACATCTTCGACCTGCAGATCGTGCTGGAGGAGCAGGCGAAGGGCCAGGACCCGGCCGCCGAGACCTCCCTCCTCTCCCTGACGGTAAGGACGGGGGCCCGGCTTGTGAATCTTCATGGGATTGGCCCTACAGCGGGGGCACCTTTTCCCCCAGCCGGGTAGCGCCCCTGTGCAGGCAGGGGTCAGCCCTCGGGGCTGCTGGCCTTTCCCCGCCCCCCCGGGAGGGGGAAGCCCCCACACCAGGTCCCCCTGACTTACCTGTTTTCCTTCTCTCTGCAGGCCTCTGAACTGTGCTCGAAAGACGAGAGACGTTTGTGCCATTAATGTCTCTTCCCCCACCAGGTAAGACCTGGACCACGCGCGTTCTGGTCAGTTTCCATCCCCAGCCCCCTTCTCTGTCCCGGGAATTCGCGTGAGTGGCTTCAAACTAAACCAGGGAGGGATGATTTGAAACTGCCCCCCTTCGTGCCATCCGCGCCGCTTGTGCATCTCTCGCGTCCTTGCCCTGGTGATTGACTGAGAAGGATTTTTTTTTTTTTAACCAGCCACTGTAGTGGAATGAGATCTGTAGCCATTGTCCGTCCTTGTGCCGGCGATGCGGCCTCTTCCCATCTCCTGCAAATGGATCCTTATGTCAATTCTTTCTATAGCAAACTCTGTAGCTGCTTAAACAGCCCTGTTGAAATTAGTAGAATCAAGAGGCTTTTTTTTTTTTTTTTTAAGGGAGAAAAAAAAATGTTTTCAGGCAGGAAGGCACCGCCAAACGTGTCCCTCCCTTCTAATCTGTGTAATTTTAGATCCATCTGTAGAGAGTTAGAAACAGAAGGGCTTGTCTTTTTTTTTTTTTTCTTGGTGCCAATTAGCAAACATCCAGCATGAGTGTTGGTTCCTGATTCCTTATCAGCTGGAGGTAAATAGAAGTTTCCTCTCTCTGGCGCCAGGATGTCTAGTGCAGACCTGCCTCTGATCTGCTCTGAATAACTGACATGTCTCTTTCTCTCTCATCCCCCGCCCCCCTCCCCTCTACCCCATTCAGACTGCAGGTGTGGGATCACAACGCTTGGCTCTCTCCAAGGGAGGAGGAGAAGAGACCTTGACTTGGAAAGGATCAGACTTCAACCCTATGCATCCAATAATGGAGGGACCTCAGCCTTTATCTTCCAGATATTGTGTCTGTGGAGCATGTGGCACAAGGCATTGGATGCTTGGCTGGTTTTTCAGTACTGTTTCCGCTTCCCCACTCTGCTTCTCTTGCCTGAAAATAATAATCTCAACAGGCCAGGAAAGACTTTGATTCTGCTCCCTCCATCCCCCAACTAAGTGGATCCGAACTCTTGACTATTTGAATTTAACCGCCTCATTGCACAAGGGCAAGAAATGCTGGGAACTCCTGACTCCTTGAGCATCATCGGCACTGTAAGATCAGTGTTTTATGTTCTCGAAATCCCAAGTGTGCTAGACTGGCTCCCCAGTCATTATATAGATCTCTTTAAAACGTGGCTGGCTATAAAGGAGACCACAACATGCTTTAAAAAGACTTGCAGAGATGCAGTTGTATGTATATTTTGGATTATAGTGTGATTTAAAAAAAAAACAAAAACAAAAAAAAAAACAACTTAAAGGGGGCTGGGTAGAGGGTAATACCAACAAGAATTTCAAAACTGAGCTGTTCTGGGGCTGTGGCCTCATGTTTATTGTTGAACTCTATAATAGAGTATAACGTTTGTACCTTTTTTGCAGGAAGGTGAATTTCTGCGATCATGCATTGTACTTGCTTTATAAACTTTTTATAAAAGTTAAAAGTTTTTACATAATAAAATTTTAAGTTTGGTTTTTTGAATAATCCTTCCCTTGCCCCAAAATTCTGAAAGTCACATCAGGGTTACTTCCTTGAAACTAGCTTTGGGGAGAGAAGTAACTTTACAAAAAGCAATTGCAATAAAATTGATCCATCGCTGTATTGAGTTCCCACTTCACGCTGTCTGTGAGAGGAATGACACAAGATGAGCTCTATTACTTGAATCAAGTTGAATTTGCAGTTGAATAATTTTATACTAATAGTACTATTATGGCTTAAAATGTCAAATCATGTAACAAGAATCAACCTTGTTACTTACTTACTATTTAACTTTAACCTCTCTTTTGCAGAACAGGACTGTTAGGTAAGATGGGCCTGACCCCTATCAGTGTGAGTGCCATGTCATAGAGTTTGAGTTGATGGTGATTTGGGTCATAAGGTGGCCATGGACAAGATTATTTCCTACTGCTCTTATTACTTCTGTGGGGGTGATGTGTGGGGTTGTTTGGTTTTTTTCCCGCCCCCTCTTCTGGGCTCAGTAGCATAATAGCTGATGGTATCCACAATGTTATAGAAGGCCTTGAAATGGCTTATGGACCTTTGCTTTGCAGACAGTCCTCTGCGTGGGTATGCAAAAGAAGCATAACTGGGCAAACCTTTTTAAAGAAATTTTTATTTGACCTAATGGGCCAGTCCTGGTCTGGATTTAGACGAACACCAAAATCCAGAACCTTTAGCGCTCTTTTGCACAGCATGCAGGTAAATGAGGGCTGGGTAAAAAAATACAACTAAAGGCTTAGAGATGATGGGTCGGTGTTATGATCCGTTTCTAGTAGAAACCCACCACCTTTTTTCTTATTAAAGTTGTTTGGCCGTTACTCCTTCTGATTGCCCTGTTCCAGCCAGCTTCCTCCAACATGCTCCAGGTTCTCTGCCTCCTTTCCCTCTGCAACAGTTGAGATCACACAAAGGCCAGGCCAAGCAATCTGAAAACTCACAACAGGAAGCACAGTGCTTGACTGCTGTCACAAGCTGTGGGTTATAGGAAGCCAGTTGCATTCATGGAATGTTCAAGAGGGATAGTAGATGTGTTACAGCCCTGGTTGACTTAGCACTAGACAGATTGGCTGCTGGTGTTGTGCTGTGATCTCCCAGCTGCCATCAGACAAAAGGAACTAAGTTCCCTAGTGCTGAAACTGGGATGAATACAATCCAATAGGTATGTATAGTTACAGCTCCCTTGAATATGGTGCTTAACACAAAGGCCTAATTCCCATGCCATAAGGACTATCTGTTGCTAAATAAACTTTCCCGCTATGGGTTGTTTTTGCTTGTGTGTGGGGGGAATGAAGTCTGACGTGTACCATCCCAAGGAGGAAGGGGGAAATTCTAATGCTTTGAAGTATATAGGTGTTGTCTTGACTCCTTATATCTCATCCTTCTCTAGGCAGGCCAGAGTGTCTCCATGGGTGGTGTTAGTACCTCATCCTGCATACAAATGGGGTGCTTCTGGTCTCTAGTGCTCTGCAACTGTCTTCTTTGGTTAACCAGTTCGTAGAGTGGCTGCAGATTGCTTGGGTCCTCCTAATCTTGAAGATGCAGCAGGCTTGTAGCATAACCCTAACCTTTCCAGGTCCATGAGATCCAAGGTTAATTATGGGTTGGAATACTGGAAGTCTCAATAGTTCCTGGACCCTTCATAGGCGGCTTCCAACCAAAATGGAGGTGAGAGTTAATCAGGTACCTAATGCCCCTGCAGTCACTTTTCTCTCAAGATCTTACCTCTGTTGCAAGACCAGTAATAATGTGTGTAAGTTTACAGGGATGTTAAGTGACGTACTCGAGATCATGGAGCAAGGGACAGAACTGGCGAGAGAACCCAGGAGCTCTTAATCGCTTAATAGACCCTCCCATCGCTGTGAATAGAACCCAGGAGTCCTGGCTTCAAACCTCACCTGCTCTCAACCCTAGACCCCCTTCCATAGCTATGAACAGAAAAACCCAGCAGTCTGGTCTTGCATATACTGCTCTAATCAGTGGACAACATGTCCTCCTTTTTACAAAATTATCCAGAACCTCAGAATTGCCCTCCTGTGCTCTACAGTTTTCCATTTGCCTTGAGCAGAAATAACCTGGAGCCCACCTTGTAAATCAGCTCCGGTATGGACCCTGTCAACAGATGCCAGCTGGGCAGTCACTTGAATGCGTAAACAACTGTGCTGTAACCTTGTATCTGATCATTCAAAGGTGAGTGACTGGCCTAGCTGGGAGGGCATGAACCCACATGCTTGATTGGAGTTGGGTTAGCCAGAGGCCTATGTGGTTGCATAGGTCACTCCCACCCAGATCCCTGATCCACCAACCAATGCGCTATCTCCTCTACCTGTATTCCTAGCTACTCTGGTGCCAGTAACTCATGGTAGAACGAATCCTCTAGTTGCCCTCTGCTTCCTGAGTGGAGAGTTCTGCTTTGGTGCCATTCATGGCTTCCTAAGGTAGGTCCAGGGGGATTAGCAGTGGCTATGGAGACCTTTCAGGTTGGGGTGGAGGTTTTGAGCTGAGACTGCAGCTAGAAAGTGGCACAGGCCTGAGGAATGTGCAATATGGCTCGGGGGGGGTTGTAGGCTATACAGTCTTTCACCTTTAAATCAATGGTTGAAACCCAGCCTCGACTGGTAATGAGCAAAGGTCACTGCTCGTGTGCGGTGGTGTATGTGAAATGAATTCCTGATCCTTCTCCAGTTCCCTGTTGGGAAATGTCCCAAAAGCTTGGGGGAAAAGTTAGACTTTTTTTACAGAGTGCCCTATAGGTTGCAAACTGGCAGCATGGTCTAGTGGTATAAGGCACTGCACCCAGCTCTGCTGCCTGATGGGGGGCAAGTCCCTGCACCTCTCTCTGTGCCTGCTGCCACCCTTTATTTGCCTTGTGTAGTGAGACTAAGCTCTCTGGGACAGGGACTGCCTCACTGCGTGTGTACAGCACCTAGCACAACGAGGCCCTGCTCTTGGCTGGAGGCTGGTGGTTGCTGTAATACAAATAAGAGTTGTGTTGGACCAGTGGGGAATCCAATTCCAGCTTTGATGGTCCCTTACTGAGAATGTCCTGATGTCAGTCACCCCTCTCGCCCGCAATTAACCCAGGTCAAGGGTTACCAGCTTGCCTGCCTCAGCGGCTGTGGAATCAATCATAGCAGGAGACGGTTGGTCTCTCAGATAAGACTAAACCATTTAGGGCAGTGTAACTGGAGATTTTGCTTTTCCTTACCTGGCCACAGCTGTGTGCATGTACGGACTTAATGTGACTCCCTCGTCCCCGGTGTAACTCCATTGAAGTCAGGGTGCTGCAGTGGGTAGGGGATTGGACTTGGGTGCTAGCCTTGGCTTTACCACTAATGTGCTGGCCAGGTGCCTTTCTGTCTCAGTTTACCCCTCTATAAAATGGGTAGAATGACACTTACTGCCCTTTGGAAAGCACATTGCGATCCTCTGAGGAAAAGAGTATTATGGCATCAAGGATGAGTTTTGCCTCACAATTGGTAACGTAAGTTCCATTTTCCGGGAGAGGCCGTTTAAATTGACACGTACCATCGCCTCACTGATGTTGCTTCCACGAGCATCGGGGGTGTGTGTGTGTGTGTGTCTCCTTGCTGAGTGATTTATCATCACTTTAGGCTCCAGTGGGCAGCATGGATTTCCTGCAGTCATACGAGGGACAGAGTAAGGCTTGGTCCGTGATTAAAAATTACACCTAGCTATGTCGCTCGGGGCTGTGAAAAATGTAACCCCCTGTGCGCTGTAGTTAGGTCGACCTAATCCCCAGGGGAGATGCAGCTAAGTGCACGGAAGAATTCTTCCACTGATCTCTACCAGCTGCCGCTCGGAGAGGTGGATTAACGGCAATAGCAAAATCCCTTTTGTCGAGGTAGGACCATGGCTGTAGCGACATGCTCTAAGACTGGGTATGGCCTGGATTGGTCAAAGAAGCCAGAGCTCTATATCTGCTTGGGTGTTTCCTTTCTGCTTGAAGCCAGTGTCTCCAGTCCTGGCATCCTAGTTCAGGGCTGCTTTATGCTACAAAGTTAGTCTGGCTTAACTGCCTTGCTGTGGAAAACCGGCATGCCCTGTGTGACGGAAGTAAGCCACCCCCAGCCCCAGAATTCTTCTGTCGACGGAGAGGTGGATTTACTCCAGTAACAGTGTGATACATGTCTACACTGCAGCGGTGCCGCTGTCGCATTTCTAGTGTAGCCGTAGGCTCGGAGCATGACCGGGGTGTCCCTGTTACCAGTAAAACACATCCTCCTTATGAGCCACTCTACACGTGTACAGCATGTGCTCTGCACGGGCCAGGCGGTGAACCCTTCCCCCCGTCTCCGAGTCCCTGCTCTGCTCCTGGGAGTGACTTCTCACTAATGTGATGAAGAGGTTCGTGCTCTGTTTCTCTGTCTTTAAAGCATGCAATCACGGTGCCTGGCCAAAGGGAACATCCTGATGTTCAAAATGCACTTAAGGATCACTTCCCCCACCACTAAAATGCAACCACCTCAGGGTGGAACACAGCAGCTGCGGCAACCTCTACGCAGCGCCAGGAAGTGAAGAGACATCCAATGGAAACTGCCAAGGCAGAATTTTAGGGGGGCCTCATGTAACTCACTCTTGTGCTCTGGCCACATTCAAGCATCAAGTCTCCGGAGATCTTTAGTAAACGGGCCCAGTCTAAAGTATCTGAGCAGTGAGCTCCTTTGTTGTCTGTAACAGGGCTCCTCTATACTGTGGTACTTCCCACAGCCCTAGCTCTGTGCTGGGGGACTAGCCCAGTACTTCTCAGAGGGAAGAATGCCACCTACTGAATGACCACAAGCCTTTTTTAGGAGGAGTGAGTGAGTGACTCTCTTGGTGAGTTTTGCACAAATCCTGCAGCCGGTCCAAGGTCATCCTTGGGGGTACATCACCCAGTATTCCCAGGATTTCCCTGCCGCGAGCAACGTGGGAGAACATGTGTTCTTGCATCAACGTGCTCTGACACACATCTCGCCCTGCACCTCCACTTCTCTGCGTCTTTGTGGCTTTCCCTCCCACGCCTTGGTTGCTATTGGCCTGAGTCACATGGGGAAGGCTGGGGGTGGGGTGGGGCTGGAAGAGGTTATGCACTGTTCCCTGTGCTGTGATGTCAGAGTCACAGTGGATGTAGTTGAAAGTGAGCTGCCCTCAGCTAATGCTAGGTTATTCGGTTGGTGGGAGTGTTGTGGTTAGAGCAGGATTCCTGGGTTCTAGGCCCAGTTCTGCCCTGAACTTGTTGCGTGACCTTGGGCAAATTGTGTAGGTCAAATTCGGTGGCTAAGTTAGGGCACTGAAGGAGCAGCCATGTTTCCGGAAGGGCTGAAGACCTGCAGCTCCCATTGGCTTCAATGGGAAAAATCAGGGTTGTCCCGTATTGGCGCCGAATCTGGATTCAGGTGTCTGACTTCAGGCTGAACTGAACATTTTCTGCCATTACCTCTCTGTGCAGCAGGTTTCCCCCCATCTGTAAACCAGGAACCTTCCTGCTGACTGTGCCGCACAGAGCGCTGGGTGCGGGTTAATGTCATGGTGGTAAAGCCCATGGAAGGCACTAGAGAAATGGAAAGTGTTGTTGACACACAAAACACCCTTGTCTTCATTCTGATCAAAGTTACTGGCCCAAACTGCTCCGGCTCCTTTAGAATGAGGTTATGGTCATGAAAAATAAGCCTCTTCTTACATAGCACGTCTGCCCTGTGTGTCTTGGGAGGGGTGGCAAAGGTCCTAGCAATTCCTCAGTAGAATCAGACTCGTATCTGCTGATCTTCCGGGATGTCCGTAAATGGTTGCTCCTGTGATCCCCGCAGACCTAATACAGCTATAGGGAAGCGAGGGTGGGGTGGGGGTCTAATCGACCACATCAGCACAGCCAGCTTCTGAGTACTGCCCCGGAGAGTTTTCATCCCCAGTGACCAAGCGAGAGCCAGGAAGAACCCAGATGGATTTCAGATCCTAGCCTTGAGTTTGTGGCACCCACAGGTGGAAAATCTTTTGACTTATAAAGTTAGCGTGGCTGCTATGGAATTATTGCCCGAGAAGCAATACGGAGACCAGGGTTGTCCTTTTATAGAGAGTTACTTAATATCACTGTAACTGATTTTTTAAAAGCACTGGAGAGGGGGTGGAATGGGGTTAGGAAGGGAATGGAGGATGGGGCTGGGAAAGACGTTGGAATTTCAGTTTCTCTGGCAACGACAGGAGCCAGTCAGAATGGAGGAATCGGAGCCACGTGGTGATAGGGCCCAATCACACTGGCGGACAAAGGTGCCTACCAGCGAATTCATGGTCATGTCCATCGTAGGTTTGGCATGTGTCATGTGCAAAGTGGGAGCTGCTGCTGCTAAAGCCCCCCCC